>NW_017728993.1:55279218-55289111 GCF_001723915.1 Gavialis gangeticus
GACCAGGAATAAGGGTCACAAGCTGGCAGAGGGTAGGTTTAGGCTTGATATCAGAAGGCACTACTTCACGGTCAGGGCAGCTAGGATCTGGAACCAACTTCCAAGAGAAGCAGTGCAAGCTCCTACCCTGGGGGTTTTTAAGAGGAGGTTGGACGAACACCTTGCTGGGGTCGTTTGACCCTAGTACTCTTTCCTGCCAATGGCAGGGGGTCGGACTAGATGATCTACACAGGTCCCTTCTGACTCTAGAAACTACGATGCTATATCTGCAAAGACTGTCATGTGGTATCATTGGGACTAGTAAGAAAACATCAAATTGTGCCCCTCCCTGTAATGTTGATGTCAGGCCTGTATTTTTATACACGTAGTACTTCCCCAGTAAGCATTAACAGATTGCCCTGACAAGAGCAAGGACTCTTCCCTTCTCATCACCTTAGGTCTCTCGCTAGCCACCTGCAAAGGATGGGTAACTCTGTACCTTTTGTGCTATCTCGTCCAGTGATCCTGGCTTTCTCAGATTTAAAGGAAAAAAAAAAATCACATTCTCTTGATTAAGAAGAGGGGTTGTGGATTTGGGGGATTTTAATCAAGAAAATGTATCAACTGAACACAATGTTTTATTGATATATTTATAATTTGAAAGCAATTTGGGAGCCTACCAGTGGCCTTAATCACTATAATAAAATACATTCTAAATACCCATACATTTTGGTATTTGATTTTGAGTTTATCATGGAAAATTAGAGCTCCCCCTCAGTCCTGCTGGTGCCCCTTGCCCCCCACCCTCTGCTACCTACCCCCCAGCCCTACTGAAGGGGGCCCCTAGCTGCCAGAGCTAGTGCCCCCTGCAGCAGCATCCAAGCCCTGGCTGCTACCCAGGGGAGGCAGCAGCTTCTGCAGCATAGCAGAGCACAGAGCCCAGCTTCCCTTCAGCCCCACAGCCAGAGTGGAGCCAGTAGGGGCAGGGGTGCAGCCTGCCAGCTAGGGTGTGGGGGTGGAGCTGGCTTCTGGGGGGGAGCAAGGAGGACCCATGCCCCCATATCTGTGCACAGGGCACAGGCAGGGGCAGGCGCAGGCTACCTGCTGCGGGCTTGGGCTCCCTGTCCTGCTGCCGGCAGGACCCAGCACAGCAGGACAGTGGGGAAGCTCCTTGCCACTGTGAGCTCCATGCCCCCATGGCAACATGGCCCCTGTCCTCCCTGCAGTACCAAAAGGCACAACCCCACACCACCTCTCTGCACCCCCACAGCTGTGGGACAGGCAGGGGATGCCTTGCCAGAGGTGCTGCAGTCCTCACAGCGCCTAGGAGCTTCCCCACCCAACCCTGCTCTAGCCTGCTATGCCAGGTCCCACCTGCTGGGCAGGGCAGGAAGCCTAAACATGCAGCAGGCAGCCCACACCTACCCCTACCCTGCACACTGATCTGGCGGGGTACAAGGTCCTCCCCTGGCCGCCTGGGTGTGTACACAGCAGCAGGGTGCCAGCTTCAACCGACCCCCTGGAAGAGCTGCCTGCAGCCTTATCCTGCTCCTGCTGGGGCCCTGTGGCTGAGCATTCAAGGCCCAGGCCCTCCGCACTGCCCAGCTGGGCAGCAGCCCCAGCCCTGTCCAACTCATTCCCTCCCTGCCCCCCACAGACTTACCTGCAGGAACTGCTTTCCAGGCTGCCTGGTACCCACTGCCCAACCGCCTCCTCCCACTCCTCTGGTTCCTTGCAGGCTGGAACTCTTTGAAAAAGTGCAAAATCTGCATGTTCTCCATTAAAATGAGAAATCTGCATTTTTCTCCAACGAGAAATCTGTGTTTTTCTCTGTTTTCCTGTGGGAAACAGAAAACCTGGATCCCTACTCATATTTCAGGAAAAGGCAGGGAAGACCACACACACTCCCTTGCTGTCAGCATGTCAGCCCTCAGGAAGGGAGTTAACTCTTACTACTACACTCTTCTACCATGAATTTAACAGGTAAGGATGAATGCTGGAATGACGCAGTGTGGGATGTGGTTTTTAATTCAAGTTTAGATGATCTGGAAGGAATTACCAGCCTGTGTTATGAGCAGGGATCCTGGTTTTCTCCAATTTAAAACCCCAAATCTGGTTTTAAAAAAGTAACCCCAAATCCACATTTTTCCATGATTAAAATGAAATACAAGGCAGAGGCCGAGGCCTTTCATTTTAATCATGGAAAAATGTGGATTTGGGATCTTTTTAAATCAGAAAATTGGGGACTTTCTAAAAATAAAAAAACAAAACAGGATCCCCAGTTATGAGCAGCTGGTTTAGCTGGCTGCTCCTAATCCATTCTGTTTGAATTTTAAGAGCACCCAGAAGTTTGTCTCAAGAATCTGACTTTCCAAGTGAGGTAAAACTTCAGTATCTTGAAGATCTGGTAAGTTCCTCACCTGTTGTTTTCACTCTACATTTCAAAAGCTTTCAGGAATAGCTACTCCTCCCTGTAGCCAAATACTTGCAATAAGTAGCTTTTCAGAGAAAACTCAGTTCTCTCTGGCTTCTGTGATTTATTCCTTTATTGATTGGCCAGCTCAGTCTAGGAAAGAAAAGACCAAAGACTTGCATGGGTTATCTTACATCTACTACCAATCACAGACATCCTGCTTATATTCCTTGGGACCGGCTTCAATTCTAAGCAACCTGAAGTAAGTATTACGCACAAGTCTGCTGCTTAGGTCAATGATATCAAGAAGTTGCATATCTTAGGAAAACTTCATCTGCTGATGTGTACCTTATTTCTAGTCTATTCCTTCCTAAGGGAAAAATCAAAATCCCTGTTTGCCATTTGAAACCTTAAAATGATAAGAATATAAGCACAAAAGAAACTAAGAATTCTGTTACTAGACAAATATGCCACCATGGTGAAAAAGATGATTTTTTACATGGTGCATCTGCACTGAGCCCGCATCTGGCATTCTTCCAGGTTTCTAGACAGTCTCCCAGCTTGCCCTCAGCTCCTCTTGCTGCAGATTTCCTTTGAATACTCCTTTCCATTTACGTACCTTACTGCAAAAGGATTTTTCAGGGGGGTAGGGCATAAACTCCCAGCTCTCTATAGACCCACATGTATGAGAGTTAAGCCTCCACGTCCCACCACACTAACAAAGAAACATTTTTTTAGCTCTCTTTCCATTGTACCATTACTACTATACAACCACCGCCACAATGCTTTTTTGTTTGTTTGGATTTTTCTGACATCTCAAAGGAAGGCTACTACAGTCACAGTCTTAAAGGGCATTTCCTTATGCCCAGCTTTTCCATAACAGTAAGGTAATCTGACATCCACGTATGAAGTTCTTATTTAAAAGAGTCTCTGCTTTCTCATCCAAAGCACAAGAACTACAAGCAGTGACTAAAATACATTACTGCTTTACTGAATTTCATTCAATAAAGAAATTATACATGTATTAGTAGCTTTTCAGGGTAAGTCTGCAAATGAATTACACTTTGTATAGAGATCTGTTATAATGATGGGGCCTGGTGTGCTGTGTTCAGCTAGTTATAAGAACCAAAAATACTTTTCCCTTTTCTTATGCACTTAAAAAAAATTGAATTGTACAAGCAAGTCAGCAGGCATCCCAGGTAGCTGAGGGATCAGCCTTAGTTAAATTCTGCTATTAAAGCCTGAGAGAAGCGAAAACACTAAAGTGTTTGAATGCTAAATTATGACATAAAATGTTAGGCGTTAATCTTGAATGACTTGACATACCTGATTTAACTAATTCTGCTGCTCTTGTATTCTTGGACTCTCACAGCTACCTTAGTGGTGGTAATGCAACACCTTTTATTGAATCTGGTGGGAGTGATGAGACAAGCTTTTTAAGCTTCAAGCACCCTCCATCAGGTTACAGATCCTGTTTTACTTGTAGTGGCTTTTTGAGCATATTGCCTGCTTGGGTCCTTGTGCATAATCGCACGCACGTGCTCAGAACTTTTGACCATCGGCATCAGGCAGTACTGTACACACTCCTTGGTCAGGGGAAGCAGCTTCAAGTGATTTACTGGAGGAGGAGGGTACACTGAAATAAAACAAGCTAATGCTGTGTTGGTGCCCAGAAAGAGCTTTCTTTGGTCCTGAAATCAGGAAGCAAGTTATTCTCACACCCACTAGTGTATCCAGTCCTGAGCACCTCACTGTAAAAGACCGACTACATGTTGGGGAGAAGACCAAAAGACTGACAGCTATGATGGAAGGACCTGAAGAGTTTGATTCCCAAGACAGACAGACTAGAGAAAATTTGGCTAAATATTGATAGCCAACCTCAAATATTTGCAGCATGTATAATAATTGGGAATATAATAACAACAGGGGAATAACTGTATATAACTAGGTATAATAGCAAGGGAATAACTGAGATCAGGGGATGAAATCAAGAAAAGGAAAATAAGACTAAAGAACAAACCTGCGAGAAAGACAACTAAGAATCCTAGTTCCTGGAGACCTTTAATAAGACGGGACATTTGGTTTCCATGCAGGAAAATGAAACCCCAATCTGATCAGTTAAGTAGTCCTTTAGGTTTCATCAGCTATATTCGCTTGCCTTTACTAGTTGGTGCATTTTGGTTTTTATTTTAAATAAATGGGCAGTGGCAAACAGTTCTGCATAGAGATGTAGCAGCTTCTTATCATTTCAGTATTAAGACTGGATAAAGACTGATTTATGTTTAACAAGTTTTCATTCTGCATAACTGGTTCTGAAAGTTAAAAGCCATCAAAAACATACAGCCATAATAAGGAACAGAAGGAGGGCTTTATGCAGTGAACCAATCCCATTAGCCACGTTCTTACCAAAAACTAAATTAATTGACCATCGTTTGCTATTTCGTCCAGTAGAGGGCAGGTGTACTGCACAAACCAATCCACTCTTTTCAAGCACAGCTGTAGATAGTTCTATTCCTTGACTATTCCTTGTCAAGACTCTCAGTCACAAACTGGTGGTGCTGGCAATGAAAGCTATTAAACAAAAATATTAAGGACCTGAGAATATTGAAGGCTTGACTTGCATAAGAGCAAGGAAAATGAGTTTTAAGAAGGGAACACTATAGGCCACAGCCACCCAGTGGTAAGAAAGGAGCATGTTCAGTTTAAACACCTACTTCTGAAACTGGGCATGTTGTTCCAGTCCTGTTTTCCAGTCTGAAGTTTATACTCACTGGAGTAGTGCTAATGACTTCTCTTCCAAGTCAGTCCTGCAGGATCTGTGTTGCAGTATGAACAGACACCAGGTTTTCAGAAATATTGAATGGTCCCTATAGGAGTGTTGGCTTGGGCAGAAAAATGCATCATCCTTTACCTTAGTAGACGGAGAGCCAGCATTATTTTTAGTCAGATGAATATGTTATTTTTGTATACTTGCTTTGTATTAAAATTTAAAACGTGTTCTTTGTTTTGTTTGTTTGCTTGCTAAAGTTTCATACATTTGAAGTAAAATAGGGACACAAATTCCTTGCAAAAAGCTGGCTCCAATGGCTGTACAGGGCTGGTTATGGAGGTTGCCTCAATGTGCCTGTTCTTCAGTGGGAATGGGAGGCCCTCAGCAGCCTACTGGAGTTTAGGTCCACTGAGTATTTAGGCTGCATTAAATATGCCTAACAGATGGGCAGGGGCAAATCCAGGGGTGGGGTGTGCACTGGTGCAGTTGCACCCCTCTTTGATTCCTGCTCTAACCAAACTTTAAAACCAACTGCTGAGAAGGGCAGTGGCATTTCTATTCAGGAACTGCTGAGCAAGTCAATTGACTTCATGGCTAATTATCATCTCCCTGAGTCCTGTTAATATCCCTGCACTTGGCAAGTGTTAACGACCCTCTCTCCTTTTTAATGGTCTTGATGTTCCATTATTCAAAGTATCCTTTCTTCTGCAATTTTGCTGTCCGGTAGCCATTCCTGGCAGTGCCCGCTTTTTTATTGCACAGCCTTACAGGCTGTTTTAACTATAGATAAAAACCTTAACTCAGATGCGGTCATCTTAACTCAGGTGTAGAAATGACTGACAGTGAAGTATTGGAGGCACCATCAAGACACTCAAGAAGGCTAGACTTTGTTTTATGAAACTGAATGAGACATACATGCAACTAAAATGACCAGAAAACTAATGCCACAATATCTTTTGACTTTTTTGTCTAGCTCTTTTGGTTTTTAAATTGTAAATATAATCTAGCAAATTAGTGCACATTCCCATTGTTATGTTTGTTTTTGCTTTGACCTTGAACTGAAAATATGATGCTAGCCTCTTAACTTCTAGTTTTCTCTTCACCTGGAGAAAAATGTGTCTTGTGTTATATGTGATGATATGCCACACCATCTGCGCCTGCCTTTTCAAAATCCTAGATCCACCCATAGAGATGGGTAACTTGCCAGAGAGGTGTTAACCCTCACTGCATGGGGCGCTGTAGTGGGGAATAGAAGCAGGGTACCTGACTCCCCTGCTCTGTTTAATATCTCGCCCTGCATCCCTTCTGGAAGATAACATGGCTCTGCAGTTTTGAAATATTACTACTAGCAAGACAGCATAAGAGTTGCACTTAACACAGTTAGTGGTGCTCAAGGAGACTTCAGTTGTTTTCATATCGAAGACTGCTTGCTGAAACATCTGTAACAGACACACCTCTAGATGAGATGTAGTCACCAAGGGTGCTTGTACATGTGACAGGGTTTTAGGCCTTAGGGTTGCACTCTATGCCCCCTAAATTGGAACAGTGAGTTTTTAATTGTAACAGTGGATTTTATTTTTCTGTCACTATATATATATATATATATATATATATATACACACACACACACACACACACACACACACACACACACGTTATTGTCCTTGTGACCACAGGCACTTGCTGAAGGCAGAAGCGGCAACGGGCTGATCCTTTTTTTTTTTTCTCCAGTAAAGCTTGCCCTCCTCTCCCACAGCCGGGGGGCCATTAATCTGTCAGCTCGCCCCCTGGCCGCAGGAGAGATGGGCAGGCTCTGCAGGAAAAAAAAAATAAAAAAACAGACCCCTCACTGCTTCTGCCTTCAGCAGTCTTCTGTGGCCAGCAGGATACCTGGAGCAACCTGGGAATGGGTTGGCTTGCCTCTGGGGCAGCATGGGGAGGCAGCGGGAGCATGGCAGGGTGTGCTCATGGCTGGAGAAAGCAGTGAGGATGGTGCATGGGGAGCTGGAAGGCTGAGCGGGCTTAGGGAAGCTAGCAGCCCACCAGGACAGCCTCGCATGCTCTGCACCATCCCTGCCACCTCCAGCTGCCAACACCCCCTGGCACTCTTCTGCTGCCTCCCCACACTGCCCCAGGGGCAAGCCAGCATGTTCCAGGGCTGCCCCAAGTGTCCTGCTGGCTGCAGGAGCGGGCTGAAGGCAGAAGCAGTGAGGGGCCTGACCCTTTTTTTCTGTGGAGCCTGCTGTCCTCCTCTCCTGTGACCCAGGGGCGAGATGACTAATGGCTGCAATGTTCCAAATTAAACTACACTGGGATGTAGTTTAGCTTGCAATCATGCACACTCATTTAAAACCCCCAAAACTCACATACATGTAACATGTGACATCATTAACATCTTCAACATCTTTATCAATGATTTGGATGGGGGAGTGAAAAGCTCGCTGACCAAGTCTGTGGACAGCACCAAGTTATGAGGCAGCATCAGAAGATAGGTTGCCGATACAGATGGACCTGGACAGGCTCAAGAGTTGGGCAGACTGGAACCAGATGAAGTTTAACAATTCCAAGTGCAAGGTGCTTCATCTGGGGGCAAACAACCCTCAACATGCATCCAGGCTCAGTGGTGAGAGCTTGACTTGTACTACAGCTGAAAGGGACCTAGGGGTAATGATTGACCATCGCATGAATACGAGCCATCAGTGCGAGGCAATGGTCAGTAGGGCAAACACCACACTGGCATGCATTAACCAATGCATCTTGTGTAAAACTAAGTGATACTCTTGCTGTACTCAGCACTGGTGAGACCGCAGTTGGAGTACTGTGTCCAGTTCTGGGCACCGCACTTCAATAAGGACGTGGAAAAACTTGAGAGGGTCCACCCTCTCAAGCCATATGAGGAAAGGCTGAGGGACCTGGGCCTCTTTAGCCTAAAGCAGAGAAGGGTGAGAGGGGACTCGATAGCAGCTTACCAGTATATCAGAGGAGTGCATCAGGAGCTTAGTGAGCAACTGTTCACTAGGGCACCTCCGGGGAAGACTAGGACCAATGGATACAAACTCCTAGAAGCTGCTTCAGGCTTAATACCAATTAAAACTTCACAATCAGGGTATCCAGACTGTGGAATAAACTCCTTCCAGAGGCGGTGCAGTCACCTACCCTGGAGATTTTCAAGAGAAGACTGGATAGTTACCTCGCAGGGGTCACCTAACCCCACTTGTCTTCCTGCCTAGAGCAGGGGGGGTGGACCCCGTGATCTGCAAGGTCCTTTCTAGCCCCTAGCAATCTATGAATCAAGCCATACAAAGAGAAATTTTCATCACGTGTACATTGTGGCATTGTCACATGTACAAGTCTCCCAAGTCAGCTGAAATGAACCCACAGGAAAGAGACCTGCCACATTTTTCTGCCAGAAATCAATCACTCTCTATTTCCATTGACCTTGGGGGAATGGATTCCATGAAAATTATACTCTTAGAGTGATAGGATATGCCTGGAGAGTAATACACATAGTTCAAAGGCAGGCAGACTCAGAAGTATCGCCTCATGTCCTTCACACAGGTTATAATTGATCTGAGTTTCAGAAATACTCCACAGGTAACAACTGGTATCTTAGTGCTTTTCTTATACATCAACACACCAGCTAAACCTGGGCCGACAGGGGTACCTGGTCATTATTTGAAACCAAGGAAACAGCACTGAGACAAATTATTGGAACAAGTTGTGAAGGGGTGTAGTAAAGAGAGCATGTAGAGCCTGGGTCTTCTTGGCTGCACTCTGGATGCGTCTACACAAGATTATTTACTGTACAGTAGAGCAAATTACTGCATAGTCTACACATGCAGACCCTTACTGCACAGTCATTTACTCTACTCAGCAGTTAATTTGCTACCTGCAAATGCAAACAGCAAATTAGCTGCAGAGTAATTCCTGTGCAGTAAGGCATGTGTAGACAGCTCACCAGGAGCAAACTTGCTCCTGGTCAACCAGGCAGCAGGGAGTGGGAGACTGTTCCCTGCCCCCAGGCTGCCTGCAGCCAGGGCAGGCTCCATCACCGGAGCCTGGGGTGGGGACAATGTCTCCCTGCACAGGGAGAGGTCCCTGCCCAGTCTGGAGCCGACTGGGATCTGCCCCTGACCAGGACAATTCCTGGCCAGCCCCAGGCTGCACGGGGAAGTCTGCATGCGCAGCCTGGAGGTGGCTGGGGACTGTCCTGTTTCAGGCAGTCCCCAACTACAGTAAAAGCTCTGTTATCTGGCATCTCCCAGGAATGGGGGATGCCAGTGAATCAAATATTCTGGTTAATCAAATGTGCACCATCTGGTACACTCCCCGGCGTCAGTGTGCCAGGGGATAGGGAGGGGGGGCCCTGCACAGGCTTCTTTTTCCCACGCAGACTGCTTCGCCCTGGGCTGTGGGCCAAAAAAGTGGCAAAGAAAAATTCAGCTTGCAGCAGCGAAACAGGAAGTCTCCTGGAAGTGGTACTTCCGGTTTCACCTTTGCTGCATCACTCGGCTGCCAGTTAATAGAGTTTTCTGGCTAATAAAGTGCCAGTTAACACAGCTTTTACTGTAGCTCCAGGCTGCAAATACAGACTTCCCTGTGCAGCCCAGGGTTGGCTGGGAACTGGCCCAGTTAGGGGTAGGTCCCAGACCCGCAGCTTTTTTCCCAGCCCTGTGCCCTGATGAAGGCATGGGGCCTGGAAAGAGCTTGGGGGGGGGGGGGGGGGGGGGG
>NW_017728993.1:55294111-55311776 GCF_001723915.1 Gavialis gangeticus
GGGGGGGGCGGGGAGCAGGTCTCAGACCCCTGCCCCAAATCCACCACTGGGGTAGCTAGCACTGAGAGCTAGCAGTAAACCCATCCAGCAGCATTTGCACATGTAGGCACGCTCTCTGTGGACTAAATAGACTATGCAAGGAAACCAACAATCAGAATGAGCTGAAAGCAATGCTCACAGGGGGAATTACTATGCCATATGGGGGAGACAGCGTTCAGCTGCCTCAGTGCTGTTTTAGAAAGCTGGATGGCCTAGTGTTTCAGCAGTAATGGACAGAAATGCAAATAAAGTAGCATGCCAAATGGAGACGGAAATAAATTAGCCAGAGGTCCTCACATTAAGAAGTCTGTTCAGACTGTCTACACAGACATGTAAGGAAGCAAGAGAAAGAAAGAAGAGTGACCAAGGGAGATGGGCAGTGAAATAAAGGGTTATTTGTCAGAAAATAGAAGTAGGAGCTTGCACACAAGTCCTTAGACTTAGGAAGCCAGCACACAAGAACTCTCTTCCTCAACAGGCCACCAGCCCTTATGATTTACGAAAGAAGCCAACAGCAAAACATTCAGCCTTGTTCTGCTCTGGTTTAGAAATGTTGGGGCATAACTGAGGAGCTTGACAGGGCAACAGGGAGATGAATAGCTGAAGATGAACTTTCTTCCTTTTGCATAGCACTCCAAAGGATCACCTGGGAGCAATGTTAAACCAACATTCACTCCTTGAAACAGGTAGAGATTATAGAGGGACCATACAAGGCCCTTCACAGCAAAGGAGGCAGCTGCAGGGAAAAGCTGAGTCACTGGCCCACCCCGTCCACCCCAGGTAGTGAAAGACGGACACCATCACTATCATAGCCCAGTCTGGCTATGGGGGGGAGCATGACGTGTTCCTATATCACACAGACAAACTCAGCTTGTGTAGAGGGCTGAAGTCTCTTCCTAACTGTAGTACTTGGGTCCAGGTACAGAGTGAATTGCCCACAGATTTCAAGGGGAGGTTTGCACAAAGACTAAAGGATAGACTCTGGTTTCCATACAGCAGTTGAACTTTCCCTTTTTGTGCGTGTTTAGTGCCCGAAGTCACAAGCAACAACCCTCAGTAAGAGATGTTTCCCTTTCACAGTACCACTGTTCCTGACCCCTGTTTCTCTTCCTCATCCATCCTCGATTCTTGCTGTCTCCATTGTGTTCGTCTCCCTTCTGCTCATCCTTCCCTGGACCAGTTCCCCAATTCCCACCCTTCTTGGTGTCAGTCCCACTTCGCTCCCCACGTCATCTCTTAACAGGAGCCATAACAAAATGGTTAACTATTGCCATTAATGTGTCATTACTGGGACTGAAATGTAACAGCCTAACAGGACTGAAAGGAATAGAGGACTTCACACATCTCACAGCCACCTGTTCAAAGCTGTCTGCTCTCCAGCATGTAGAGCTGCATCCACCACACACAGTGCACGGTTGGCAAATTTTCTTTACACTTGTAAAGACCAGAAAAACATACTTTAAATGGAAACTTATTCTACAAAATTAGATCATTCACTCTCACCCAAGTCACGCCTAGTTCCCCATTCAAATGCTGAAGCTTGGGGCCGTCTCTTGCACCTGCCTGGCACCATTATCCTGGCATCACCCTCCTTCCTCGTCAATTAGGACAGCTCTGCCTATTTGTTCACTGTTTATGAGCAGGATGAGGGGAGTGAGGGAGGTTTGAATCTGTTGCCTCCGAGAGCAGTGTTCTGTACTAAAAATCCCTTCCCAGCAACTAAAATCAGAACAGTGTGGGGGAGACGCTAACAGCAAGCCAGCTCCAGCGCTCTGCTTTTGCGACTGGAGGAGTGAATCAGAAAACATGAAACTTCTCCATTTTCCCTCCCAACCAGCCTTAGGAAATACAAAGGCAGCTGCAGCCTCCCCCTGTCCCACTTCTTTTCCAAGACCTATTTTGTCTTCTCAGTCTGATCCAAAGCACACCCCCAGTCCGACCAGGCATGAGGTGTCAGCTCCATTTCCAAGTATGGCTGGTAGTCTGTTTAAGCAGGATCCCCAATGGCAGAAGAACAGATCTAGTAGTAAGGGATCTGGGAGGTTCCACCCTAAATATCTCTTTTGCTGCTTTGTTCTGCGCCACCTGACAAACAGCCCCTGATAGTTCACACAGAAGCACGCTGAACTCTTGATACACGGGTGTAGGAACTGAGGACATCTCGGAAAAATGAGCAGCTTGTTTACTAAAAAAAAAAAGGTAATCTACCTTAGTGTACTGAAAACGGGTACAATATCCCGCTTGCTGGGAAGGTACCTCACTCTGTATGGTCAGTGGATTAATACATCCCTTTCCCCTACTCCCCACAGAGGAAGGGATGGGGGACACAGGTACTGATAAGCTGGTCTGTCAGATCACACAAGCTGCATGGACCTAGTCTTGTTCAAAATTTTGAATGAAGATGAAAGAGAAGTGTGAAGGGGGACTCAGTGGGTTTCACCTCTCCTTCTGATTTAGTAGTACCCCTGAATGATGCCCAGGAGTAGGGACTTCGAGCTGGGGAATGTACTGGGAGGGATGATTACAGCAGCTCCAAACTATAATGCCCTAGCTTAGGATCGAGTGAGAGTAACAGTGATCCCTGGCTCCATTTCCTTCAGGAATGCAAGGCCATGGAAAGCAGTGTGACCCAGTGAACAGGGATATGTACCAACAGTCAGAAGACCATGGTTTTAGTCCCAGCTCTGCAACTGACCACCTCAGGCGCTTCACCTTTCTCTATTGCTCCTCCTGCCCTTGCTCTTGTCTAGTTGCACTCTTTCCCAGGGCAGGGATTGCCTTAGTGTCCACGGAGTGCTTAGCGAAATGGAGGCTGTAAGCTGGTGGCTGGTTTTCCCAGTATGGACCATGCTAGTTGCACACACTCTTGCCCTACCTATGGATTCCTAAAGCAAGTCTCACATATTTCACATCAAGCCCCAAATGCCCTTCTGAACTCGAGCAACTTCTCATCAACATACCTGCCTAGTGCTCACCGTCTCAGCCTTTTGTTACCTTGCTCTTGTAGCCTCTGGCCTTCACCCTGCTCTGTAATCTCTGCCTCTGCAGCCCCCCAGTTTACTCTTTTAGCAGACCCTCTGGCCGTCCGCTAGGAGTTGTCTGCAGGCCGTGTTACACCTTGTGTTGTAAGCCACACAAATGTTAATTGGTTTAGTGTTGTTCAGCTTAATGGTGCAGTCACACCTTAAGGCAAAAAACCATCTCTGACTGTCCTTCACCTGCATGGCTGTGACTTGCCACTTGAGGCCTGGTGAGCAGGGGCAGGACTAGGAGCCTATGTCAAATATTTCTTAGGCAGCTTTCACTCTAGGTCTCCTTAACTGGGGTCCTGTTCTCTCAATATTAGACCACCCTGCTTACTCTATGTTTTGGGATAAATAGAAAAGACCCTCTGGACTTCTATATTTCAAACTTTTAGACTGTTCAAAAATCCTATTTTTTTTCGTTTTGCTATTTGTTTTTGGTTTCTACCAGATCATTTGTTTAAGAAAGAGCAATCAAATGCCCAACTCCAAAATGGGAATTACACCAGCAAAGATCTATAGGGTTATAGTAAACTGCAAGCTGAATGAGGAGTCAAAGGATTGGGCCCCTCAAAGCTCAGGCAGCACCTCACTGCCAGCAGCCCAGACAGGGGCAGCTCAGGGGGACAGGCTCTAGAGAAAAAAGCACTGAGTCCCTTGGATCTCAGGTGGTGCCAACAGCCTGGGAGGGGTTAGTGCAGTGGGTGAGTTCTGGAGAAAAGAAGGATTGGGGCCTTCGGAGCTCAGGTTTGGTGCTTTTTTTCTCCAGAGCTTGTCCTGGGTGGCTGAAGAGTCACCGTGGCCCCTGGGTGCTCCAGGGCTGCAGCATTCTCTCTGCCTGATGTCCTCAGGGTATGAGTCGCTGTGCCCCACCCCGCTACACCCTGGCATCCCTGCCTGCCCTGACTCAGGAGAGGCCACTGCATTCTGGGATGCTGGAGGACTTCCATTTGGGCGGAACAGCTGCAGGGAGTGGCCACACCTTAATGGAACAGGAACAAAATTAGGCAGATTAGGGATAATCCTGCCTTGGTGTGGTGTAACTTTTAACCAAATAACAAAGTGCTTTAAACCAATTAAAGGTGTTAATGTGCAGCTAATCTAGGTGTTAAGAGCTCCAGAAGCTGCCTAAGCTTACCATGTAACAAGGCCCTGCAGTGGTACCAGGCTGGAAGCTAGGCTTCTGAAGAGGCCAGACTGTATTTGCCCTTTTGCTTCCAGTTTTCCAGCTCAGCCTACAGCAGGGACTGTAAGTGCTCATAGCTTTAAGGAGACATCTGTCCGCTGGCACTATTCCAGCATTCATGTAGTGCTGTCCCCGTTGAATGGGGAACCAGGCCTTGCCTTTTTTCTGTTCTGCTAGTTACCTGCATGCTGACATGTTAACTACCTCTCTCTGTTCATGGATGGCACCACACTCAGCCAAATAAAATGGACTGCAATCATTCTACACAAGAAAATTGCTCAGGTATGCTTGGTTATCTTCTTTCTGACCAGATGTAAGCAGATGAATATCATATCCAAGGGACACCAAGCAGGTAGGACTCCAGGTAACCAATCCACTTCGTTCTGCATACCACATGGCTTATTCTGACAAACTGTGCTTTACTCTGAGAACTGAAGACTCATCTTATCAGTGGTCTATACAGCAAAGAGGCTGGCAATCTTCAAAAAGCATCTTGACACCCACCTTGCTTGGGTCATCTGATGCCACCAGTCTTTTCTGCCCAAGTGCAGGGGGGCTGGACACAATGATCTTGCGAGGTATCTTTCACTCCCAACATCTATGAAAGACCAGACTTGCAGAACTGACAAACAGCGTACAGGACCACCTGGACATAACAGCCATTTTCCAAGAGGACATCTCTGCATCCAGTCGTGGAGCCTATCAAAAACACCTTCACTTCTTAAAAAAAGATGAAGGAAGCAAAACTTTCCAAACACACATACTCCAACAACTGCTCTACCATCGACAGTAATATCATCAGTTTATCCAACCAGTCTCTCAGCCCAGCTCAGGTCTGTACTATCCCTGGTCTTTCTTTCTGTCCCACTACACAATTCAATAAAGTGTAACTGTATGGAGACTTGAGGCTTTTTTCTGCTGCCTAAGACTAAGGGAATATTTCCATGATCAGGATCTGCACAACGATCAACCCCACCACAGACCTGACCCATACACAGCACAAGAAGGACAGCCCCTGGACTAAATTCGAGGGCTGTAGCCCCACTCTGAACCTATATGTAAATGTTTCTGTCTCTGTGCCCACTCTGAGATTACCAAAAAAACAACATACGTTACAACCTCGTTCCTGTGGAATGGAGGGCCATGCTTGGACTTAAAAACTGCCCTAACATTTTCATACAACAAGCTGATAAGGGGTACACCACTGTTGTCATGGACAAAATGGCATATACACAGAAAGCGAAGACAACTGTTCAACACAGAATTTTACAAACGTTTCACTGAGGACCCCATGGCACAATGCCTGAAGGAACTACAGAAACGCTTAAAGATGCTGGAAACACAGGAGAAGATTAATGCTTCCATATCCCAGGATCCCAGGCCAGGCAACTTTTACTCATTACCAGGGATCCAGTTTTTCTGCTTGCTATGGAAAAATGCAGATTTTTTACTTTAATGGAGAAAAACAGCAATTTTCTCATTTCAAGTAGAAAATCATGGATCTGTCCTTTAAAAGGAGAAAAAATGCAGGAAACTGGGGGGAGTTCCCTCACTGGAAGGCACAGTTCAAGCCTGCAAAAGGAGCTTCTTGGGGCTGGGGGGAGTGGGACTCAGGGAGCGCCACACACATGTGCGCATGCAGAGGCATGTGTCACCCGGGCAGCGGTGGAAAGCAGCTCCCACAGGTAAGTCTATTGGGGTGGGAGGAAAGGGGGAACAGGTGATGTGTTGGAGGGGTGGGGGGCACAAAGGCCATGCATAGGGTGCGGGGGAGCATGGGTAACATGGCAGAGGGGACATGCCCCCATGCCACATTGCCTGTGCTCCTCCCACTTCCCCCATGCATCACCTGTGTCCACACCTCTCCCTCCCCTACACCCACCATTCCCCACATGCTGGGGGTAAGGGGCACCAGCACAGCTAGCAGGGCTGCGGGTCAGGAGTGAGGGGCACTGGCAGGGCTGGGACTTGGGAGTGAGGGTGAGGGGCAGAGGCAGGACACCGGTATATCACATCTGCTCAGCACCACAAAGCAGTGTGGGGTGGGGAGGGGAGACAGCCGCAGCTGGACCCGTGTTCTGGTGAGTGAAGGGAGTAGGGGAAGCTCTGATTTTCCATGATTTAAAAAAAAAAAAAAAAAAAAAAAAAGTCAAACACCAAACTATACAGGTATTTAGAACTGATTTGATTATAATGATTGAGGCACTAGTAGGCTTCCAAATTGCTTTAAATTTGTAAATATATCAATAAAACATTAAGTTAAACTGATACCTATATATACAGTGACATTTCATTATAATTGTGGAAAAATGCAGATTTTGGGGGTTTTAATCAGAGAATTTGGGATTTTTATTAGAGAATTGGGGATTTTTAACCAGAGAAAACTAGGACCTCCACTATTACCCAACATCCACAAACCTGGCAACCCAGGACACCCCATTGTCTCTCGCATTGGCTCCATCATAGAAAGAGTTTCTGGCTACATTGACTTTATCTTCTTCCCATATGCTATAAGAGCTGCTAGCTATTTCACAGACACCACAGATTTCTAAAAGAAACTATGCTTAATTTACAAGCTTTCAGCTACCCCCATATTAGCTGCTGTGTACTCCAACATCCCCAATGAGGACAGATTACAGACCATAAATAATATGGTAAAGAACGAGGACACTTCTTCTGTTTCCTTTGCACTCTTTCACTTCATCCTCCCACAGAATTATGTCAGATTTGGAGACTCTTTATGTCTACAAATAAATGGCACTTTCATGGGTACACATAGAGCCCCTCAGTGCACCAATATATTTATGTCAGATCTTGAAGTCCACTTTTCCATCTGTCCTCTCATATCTGATATATCTAAGATCCATTGATGACATCTTCAGCATATGGACACATGGGAAGAACTCTCTAGAGACATTCCACCAGGGCTGTAACAACTTCCATCCCTCCATCAAACTGAATCTGGAATACTCTCCCCAGCAGATTCATTTCTTGCATGCTGCTGTGAAAGTTTGCCAGCCAACCACTACAGCTATTTCTATGCCAGCAGCTCTCATCCTAAGCACACCACTAGGTCCATTGTCTACAGCCAAGCTCTACAATGAAGTTATAATCTACTTGGTTTCCACTGAAAAGGGATATACACCTGAAGGATCTGGAGCAGGGATTCCTATACTTACAATACAGTCCTAAAACTGTAGCCACTCCAATCAACAATCAATCTGCTACAACCCTGACACAAGGGCAACAAAATCCATTTGGTTGTCATCTACAGTTTCCCAGCTTGAACAAGTCACTAATGACCTCCAATTCCTCCTGGAAAATGGTGAGCATCAGAAGGTAGCCATGGGGGACAAACCTGTCCTGGTTTACAGGCACCTGCCAAACTCAACGAGCATCTCTCCAGCAACACACTACCCAAATCCTTTCCTCAAGGCACCAGACCTTGCTCTGGACCAAGAGGCCAGCTGTGGCCCCTCATCAACACAGACCACATCATCACTGGACCAAATAACACAGATTATAACATCTGAAGTTCATCTACCAGCACCTCTGCCAATGCCATAACCCACTTACAGTCTACAGTGGAACGACAGAGAAATCCATATGTGAAAGAATAAATGAACACTGATTTGAGATCAATTCCAGAAAGACACACAAGCCTATTGCAGAATACTTTAACTTTCCTGGACACTCTATCACTGACCTCCAAGAAACTGCTGCTAGACAACAAAACTTTAAAAACCAACTTGAACAGGTAATTCTGGAACAAAAATTCATCCACAGACTGGATTGTGTTAAGTATAGTCTAAAAAAGACTACAGATTCCTATCTTGTTGCCTAGATTAACTTTTGTGACCTCTGTCTCTATGGGTTTACTGATTTATTTTTCTCTCACCTACCCACTTTATCTTTCCTAGCAGTGCCTACTCCTTTTTGTCTCTCCCTTCCCTATCCTTTGTATTCTAATCACTTCTTCCTATTTAGAAGCTCTGCTTCCTCCAGTTCCTTTTCAGCATCTGATGAAGTAAGCCAGGGCTGTCCAACTGATAGCCCATAGACTAAATAATGGCCTCTTGGACCCTGCACAGAATCTGTGCCAGTGAAGTGCAACAGGAGGCTCTTGGTGTGCAGGGAGGGAGGCAGGGCAGGACCACATGTGTCATGTCTGTGCATACAGGGGGCCTGCATAGAGCATCAGGGCTCAGGACCATGTGGTATGTCAGTGGCTCATGCAGCACATCAGGGCCTATGTAGCGTGGTGGCCTTGCACACTGAGGCAGCTGGGGTGGGGCTCATATGGTGCATTGGAGGTTGTGCAATGTGCCGAGGTGGCACAGCATGCAGCCTGCATAACACAGTTCAGGGGTGTGTAGCCCACATGGTGTGTGGTTGGGTGGCCTGCAGTCCCTAGCCACTTTTAGATGATGGACAGCCCTGAAATAAGCTGTTGCTTATGAAAGTTTATGCATCTCTGATTTAGTTAGTCTATAAGGGAAAAATCTACTCAGCCCTCTGCCTTTTAGTTGACCGCCTTCTAACCACAGCTTCTGTGCTCATCCCAAAGTTTCCAGGTACCTCTGGGCTGATTCTTGAATGGAAAAATTAACCCAGGTACAGCACTGGACACGATCAATTGTGTGGACTACCTCAACATCCCCAAATTGCTTTAATAAGTCCCTTGGCTGCTTCTTCCCTGTACAAACTGGAACTGGTGGAGGTAAATACTGGTAGAGGTTCTCTGCAGAGACCAAACTCCACATTTTTGTAGCCTACTCTCTTCCCCTGGGCTCACTTGTATAGCTTTTGTTCTCAGATGCAACTTCTAGCTGTGACTCAAAACCCACGTCCCCTTTCACAATAGGGGAGCTGCGGTTCTCTCCTCATGTCGCTGTCTTAGGAAATCAAAGAGAGAAACTTAAAAATCCTTCAACCTGCTGTGCTTTTAGGTGACTCAAGCCGTCACCTCCTCTCTGCCAATTCCCACCTACTGTTGAAGAGCAGACACTTCTTTCTCTATAGTTTTTTTGGCCTCCTTTTCCTTCTCTAGCTGTTTTTAAAGCTGTTGGATTTATCATCACCTTCAGTTCATTGACAAGGCTTAGAATATCAGTTGCAGGACATCCTCCATCGTGGCTGACCTTTTCTGACCCTTTGGTTTTCTCTCTTTCTGAAGTAAATCACATTCCAGTCTCCACTTGAATGGAATAACTGCAGCATACATAGTCTCTTAACTTCTGGCTCCACTTAGAGGACTGTGGATAGACTAAAGAGCCTGTGCCTCTGCCATGGTCTTGCTAAGACTTCAGCAAATCTTGGCTCAACAAAGCCTCTCCCCCCATGTCCCTTTCTTTACCTTAGTTTAACAAGGTCTCAGCTTCTAACCAAGTTCCCTCCTTCCCTCTCCTTTCCTGGAAGGTGATCAGTCTCAGTTGGGCTGCCAAAAATATAATGAACAGGGTGTTTTAAGGCATCTGCAGATTGTACTTGGAAGATGATAAGTCAAGTGACACATCTTCCTCGAACATAGGGAGGTTTGTAGGGAGGTTCAACAATAAGGATTAACTTAATTGGTGCACATACCAAAGTAGTGAAGTAGGGTACACCTGCATGGTTACCTTTGTGATAACTGGAGATTGGTTTTCTTATGTAAACATTAGAATCTAATTGGTTTCTGTATTTATGCAATGCATAGCAAAGGTAAAAAAAAAAAAAAAGAAGAGGTTATTGTTTTATCACAGTTCAGATGTGTAAGCATTGCATTTGATCAGCCAGCTAACAGTGATTTAATGGCTCTCTAGTTATACTCGTAGTCCACATCATATATTGCGTCATTTCTCTAAGCTTAATAAAGAAAGAAAACTAGGTTCTAAGATCAACCTGCAAAGTTGGGGCCTGGCCAGCCCACTTGCAACAGGTCTGCTGTGTCCTGGTCACTTATCAGAGGCCCCACATCTTGTGTTATGACTCTCCTGGTCTTCAGGCTGTGGGTGGGCCATAGGCCAAGACTTGTGTTGGAGCTCTGGAGTTCTGCCAGCCCAAGAAGGGGCAGAATGGGAGAAAGCCAAAAAAGAGCTGGCAGTAGCCCAGTGAGAGCTTGCCAATGGTGCCATTAGTCAGGAAAGCTTGGGAGTCAGACTGAGCTGTGCTTGAGTAGGCAGTAAGGGGAAGAATTGCAGGGCCTGGCATCCTATCCCAGTCTTCAGGTTGGGGAATGTCTCAGTCTACAGACTCTTCCAGTGCTCCCTCTTCCCTGATGTGAACTGTGACCAAGTCTCTGAGGGCACCTGTACACATGCCATACATCTGCTCCAGCACATGCTAACACATGCACACATCAGAGAAAACTTGAGTATGCTAATTAGCAGCAGCCTCTGTGTCACATGTATTCAGCATTCCCGCACTTCAAAATGGCGGTGGAAGCACTATAACTAAAGTTTGTTGGATCCACTCTAATTAAAGCAGCCCCCCATCCGCACCCCGGAGCACATGTAAAGACATCCTGAAAGCCCTAGATTTCTCTTCAGCAACAACCATCCCTTATAGATGAGCAAACAGTAGCTTCTTGGTTCCCTTTCTACTCATCCCATGCCTCATTGCCTCCCATTAATAGGTTTTCATACACTGGTTCAATCAGTGATAATGTGGAGAGAGAAATGAGTGCCCCACCTCAACTATATACTGTCACAAGCTGGGAGATGAGTACTCCAGTCTCTTTGGACTTTCTTTACTGTTCAGTTTGTCTCTTTCTCTCTCCACCTACTCCACTGCTAGGTGGCCTCCAAATGCTTTTTGGGTCCTGTACTGTGCTCTTCAGTCCTTCTGGTACTCTGCTATTGGATCTACTGGATCTATTAGCAGATCCTTTAAGCCTCCAACAAAGCTATTCAGAGTGCTCCCAGGCTGGGTGCCCTGACACCTCTATTAGCCAGACTGCCACCGCCCTCTTGCTTCTGGTTCTCCAGCTCATGGTATGGCCAGAGGTGGGAGTGGATGTCCCCTTGAAGGGCCATCCACCCACCATTGCTATATGCCAGCACCCAATTAATGGGGAAGGACCCCCAGTATATGGACCCGATTTGAGCTGGGACTTTAAAGAACCATCAGAACACCCATGGTAAATTCTCTGGCAGAAAAAGGGAAAATAAGGATGGATCTAATGGCCTTTGAAAGCCAGTTTTCAGGCTGCAAGAGGCCTAAGAACACACATGAGTGCGCCTCTCTTAATGTCATTTCCATTCCTCCTCTTCCCACAATCCTTTTTCTCTATCATTTTGGGTCACTCCTTTGTTCTTTTCTCCTGACCCAAGCATAGCTCAGGCCAGCAAATTACTTCATTGATTATAGTTGTACTCCCCCAGTTCTGACACTGAACAGAATTTCATTGAACACTAAAGGTGAACAAAGAACTGCACAGTAGGTTACTGTGGTTTGCACAGAAGCATTTTAAGCAAATATAGAACAAACTACAGAAAGGTAGTATTAGATACTTCAGAAGATTTGCGACCTGTTAGGGATATCATGTTCTGCTGCTGGCAATGCCTTTCCCAAGTCATTTAGGGATTCAGATTTTCAAAGGAAGTAGCTTTCTGTGTTTTCTGGATATTCTGATATTTTCTCTTACATCTTTATCCATTAGATTCAGATATTATTTGACATAACTAAAGGGATTTCTTCTCTGGTTACCAAGGGCGTGTCTACATGTGTGCATTAACCTATTTTAATGCACATTAAAACATCACTAAGAAACTGTGCTCTTTAGTTAATGAGGTTTAAGACAGGCTAAGGTGCATTTTCCTAGTATCTCACGATGGAGGTACTAGACTTAATGTGCGTTAACTAAAGTATGTTAATGTACACGTAGACATGCTCCAACAACTTTCCATACTTATCTGCCATTGCAACAAGAACAATAAAGTGGTCCGCTAAAGCAACAGTCTAGAGGCAGGTAGGTATCTGGCAACAAATAACGGCCACAAACTGACAGACAGCAGATTCAGGTTAGACATCAGGAAGAACAGGTAAGTGTTGCCAGAATCTGGAACGGGCTTCCAAGGGAGGGGATGCTCTCTTCTACCTTGGGGGTCTTTAAAAGGAGACTGAAAAAGTACCTGGCTGGGGTCTTCTGCCCTAGCGCTCTTTCCTGCCTGGGGCAGGGAGTCAAACTCAATGATCTGCTGAGGTCCCTTCTGACCCTAATATCTATGAATAACAAAAAGCAGCTTAAATTTTCATGGCTCTTGGGGCCAAATTCAGAACACCCTCCAGTGGAACTACCCACATGAGGAAGTGAGAATGATGGAAACCCAGTCCAGCCAAATTATAAATTTATTCTCTGATTTGGATGTCCACCATACATAAAGTCTGAGACTAAAAACAAGGGTGCAACATATATGGTATCACTGCTACCCATAGATAAGGCAGGTAATTTGCTAATGTGCAGCTTTAGTAATTAAAAACCTATATAGAACCAAAGGAAATTCTCTGATCAAAATCCTACAAAAGAGGTGAATCCTAGAATCCCTAAACTTTATCACAGAAGCAAGGGAAGAAAGGCAATATGTCCAGTGATGAACGCACAGACCTAGAAGCTGGGATATCCAGGTCTGAATGCCAAAGTGGCAGGGGAATTATTCATTGTGGCTCTTGTGCATAACTGTGACTAATGAGATGAATTTATTATAGGGAAAATTCAGGCTGAACTTCAAGAAAATGTTCCTAAGGAAAAAAGAATACCTGGTGAGTAAAATAAAACTAGACCAGACTGTGCGCTTTTCAATATAACCATAAGTCAAAAATCAATACAACTGTCTTGTCAGCAATGATCTAAGTCGTTGCCATAACTAAATTGTACAAAACAGGCTCTGATGAATATTCATTAAAGGAAGTTGGGCTAAAAGTATCCACCTCTATTTGCAATTAAAAGAGATATGCAAGAGAATATGGACCCAATCTAAAGATAGAGCTAAACATCTTTTCTATGCGTTGCACTGGTATTTGTAATAAATCCATGCAAGAGAATTATTTTAAGACAACAGTTCTATTAATTGGATTTGTTTATTGTAACAATTAAAAAAAACAGAACAGGAAACCCTATGTGTTTTTTACTGGGGCTTTTAAGGGAAGTTTTGAGTATGGTATTATACCTAGATGACTGAGGATGAAGAACTAATTCTTCAAAAATGCCCTGTGCTCCCAGTCTCCAGTGAACTTTCCTGGAAGGTGTAGGAAGTTAAAATATCTGGAAGAAAAAAAAAGTCAAGCTCCAAATGGCTTTCTTTGTAGGAACCAAGACTCACACTAGTTGGATTTTAATGGTGCCAAGAGTCCCATTTTCAATTACTAAATAAAAAGACAATGTTAATAAATGTTTCTTGCTGAAATGGTCTCTTTATAACATGCTTTTCCAAAGAAAGTTCAATCAACCAATTAAAAGTTAATGGAGATTAAGTCTCAGATGTCACTCTGTTAAACTGCGGAGCAGAAAGACTATAGGACACTTCGCAAGAAAGGGCTAATTCTGGCCCCAGTTCAGCAAGCCAGGTAAGCAGATGCTTGGCTGAATTAGGGCTTTAATGTACAAGGAAGGCTGTGCATCCAACACCAAATGTCTAAATATGTGTGTATGTTTGTGTACATGGATTCTTCACCCATTAGGTGGCTAACAGTGTTAGATATCGCAAGATGGCATATTTGTTCCAGCACTGGGAGTTTTGGCCCAGTGGTGTTATTCATGTGTTTAAATTCATAAGGGAGCTATGTAGGTCATTCCAGAAGACTGCTAATAAACCTCTTATACACACACTCTGTATAGGGCATATTTTACAGAAAAGCTTTTTCAAGCATTTGAAATGTGAAAAAAATAGCAGTTTATACTGGTTTTCACACACTATTTACAGACTCCATTTTCTGTAAAACCAGACTTTCTTTAGCTACACAAGTCTAACTGTAAAGGCCAGAGGAAGAGAGGAAATATTAATGCCATCTAAAACTACCCAGTAACTCTTCTATATATGTTATGGTTATTAGGGCTTTCACTTTGAGACTTGCTAGAGATAAATGCCAAATCGCTCCTTGGGACACTGTAAATTCTCTCTTTTTCCATGGCACAAGTTAGCTATTTCTAGCTGTCATAAGTTAAAGCTGTCCCCAGTTGTACACAAGTATACTTTTGGGTTGTGTGTTTGGACTGTGCACATTGTGCGCTGCAATAAGGATGAGATCTTAGGTCATTTTTAAATGCCAACTGTGTGAAGTTCTTCTGTTGTGGGGTTTGTAATGTTACAGGAAAATAAAGGTATGGGCAGAATGCTTTCAAAGGTGGATGAACAGTGCTCTTTACCGTACGGTTCTGCAGTTATCCACAGGGAAAAATCTTTGTAATATTCTGCCACACAGATGTCACAAACATATCACATTTACCCACATACAACATGCAGCTTTCCCCAAAAAATCAACCCTTCAAAATTGGGGTGAATATCTTAAATGGGGAAGCGGATTTTTCTTCACTGGCATAGGATCAGGGAATAGAAAGGAGTACAAGCAAGCAGACACTGTTGCACAATGGCTGTCATGCTTCTTTCTCTACCGGTCTCAAGAAGGGAGGGAGTAGAGATACAGTGTTAACACTCACAGCCAGAGTCACTGAAGTCAGGATTACCTACTAGTCAGAATTCAACCATGACAGGCATTTTTTTAAAATTGCTTTCCTAGAACGAGGTGCATGTCTTATTTGGGGGAGTGTGGCAGTGTTTTGGGGGGGGAGGGGGGTACGATATATACCCTTCTTTATGTACACACAGTCTCTCTCTTCTCCTTCCCCAAGCTTTTCAAATTCAAGTTTAGGAAAAGTAGAAAATGTGATTTTAAAACAAGAATTTTTTTTTTTAGCAGCTGAGAAAACCAAAAAAGAGCTACAGAAGAAAAAGAAGGGGATACAGTGCTACAGCAAGACACACGGTATTGTCACAGATACTTTATAATACAAAAGCTATGCTCTATATTTCACAGCTTTTAATGTTTATTTTAAGTTACGGCCTGGGAGGTATTGTTGCAAAGTGATGTCAATCTTATTTGCACTGGCATTACAGCATTAAGAAAACCCACTACATAGCAGCTATTTTTACGTAGCAGCTCTCTTCAACTGTGAATATATGCACCCTTGTATGACTCATTCAGAGAAGCTATTAATAGATGCAGAATGCTAAAAACTGAGAATACCATTCTCAGTCCTCACATATCAATTTACTCTACAGTAGCAACCTCTCAAAAACTTGTCTCTCTCTGTTTTAATCAGAAAGAACATATTTTTTTGCTCGAACAGAGGTCTATAAACCTTCAGGCCTTGAGGGAAAAGAACCATGTCATGATGCAAAATGTTAATTTTTACAGCCTTATATATTCATTACATTACACTGAAACAGCTTAATACATCAGCTTAATACATATTCAGGGAAAAGCTTCTTAATAACCCAGTTAAGGTGAAACTGTCACTATTATCAAAACCTTGAAATAAGGTGTCAAGTCTCTTGCACTGATCATTTCGAGGTTTTAAAAAAAGCTACTATTCAGAACTACTACCATATTATAGCATCAGTGAATCAAATCATTCTGATACAGGAGAAAGGAAATTAATAGAAGGATTCATCTTTTTAAGTCGCAACCAGCTCCTGCTACATTGCAGTTAGGTCAAAAACATTTTTTTTTCTAATTTAGTAAGGAAACAAATGATTTTCCCCTGAATTCAGTGCTTGTAAAGTTTCAAATGACAAAGTTCAGTTTGGTTAGGGTTTTTCCCTAAGACACTTGAAGGAATGGCATATTTTGGAACCATTTTATAATTCAGAAGTGACTCAGAGTCCCCCCAAACACAAAAACCAGACGTCACACCATCCTTCCACTTTGAAAGGAAGCACCAAAAATTTCATCTGAAAAGAAAAAGCTGTCAGAGTTACTGGAAGTTAAAACAGGGGCCTTTAGTGGAAACCACCAATGAACTAGTGATCAAGAGACCTCCTCCAGATAATGGGCAGACTGATAGACTTGCATGCTCATCTTGGGGTACAGGCACATTTCTCTCCCGGGGACAACTTTTGTTGCACTACCAGGACAGTTTGACAGGCTTCTAGGGGGCATTCTAGGTGCCAGGGTGTTTTTCTGCTTGGGTTTTAGCCAGCATCATTCAATAAAGTTCTGGTGGTGCTTTATACCACTATTTAAAATCTTTGTTCTTCATGGTTACTAGCAAACATACTTCCATTATTGGAAAGGCTGCTAGCAGCTTCTCTTCAATAAGAAGTGGATACATTATTGCATGAGAAACCACTTCTTGACATTGGTTATCTTCCCAGTTCTCTCTTTATCTACAATCCACCTGTTTAATAATAGCTAGAGAAGACAAGAGTTCCTTTTTGCTCGTCATTGGGAACACTCAGGCTAGGGACAGACATTTAAAAAGCCCAAGCCTGAATTGGTTCACTCTTTGCAGGTTAGTCTAAGCTGTGCAGCTTAAACTGATTAATAGCTGGACAGACATGTTCTGTTAAACTAGGAAATGCAGGCACATGCCTGCAGTGGCTCAAGCCAGAAGCCGGGGGCACTAGAGCATGCCTGCCAGCCACTGCCAAAGGGGTGGGAAAAAAGACACTCTCCAAGGCTCTTGCCCCTCCCTGCTGGAGTGGAGGGGGCATGGCCAGGCACCAGCCCAGGCTAGCACACAGGGGATGGGGAAAAAGTCCTTTCTCTGAAGCAAGGTATTGAACACAGCAATTTACAAAGCATACAACAGGAAACTACCAAAAATCTTTGCCTAAGCTAAGATAAAGCCAAGTAAAACACAGCTTACACAACTTACTCTAACTTAAAATGTCAGCCAGAAAGATGAGAGTTAGTTTTACTAATCCTGAGGGCAGAGTGACTCCTTACAGCCAGGCATTCAGAAAGACTTTTACATGTTCTGCTTTATAATGTAAATGCAGCTCTCTGCATTCTTTGGTGCAATTTCTCTTAACTAAATCTCCAGCAAGGGTGATCACTGATGAATGACTGTCAGTATGAATGTGTGCGCCTCTGGAGGCTAGGGAAGCAGGGCGACCACCTGCAGGTGGTGGCGGCGGTGTTGGCAGCAGGACTGTGGCAGCAGCGAGTAGAGACCACCCGTAGGCGGCCGCAGTGACAGTGGTGGTGAGGGCAGGCCAAGTGGGGACCACCGGAAAGTGGCTGCAGCGGTATCGGCGGTGGGGGCAGGGGTTGGTGAGTGGTGGGCAGGGACTGCCCACAGCCGTCATCCATGCTATTGGTGGTGGCAAGTGGGGAGTGCCACAGCTGCTGGTGGCCACATCATCAGTGAGGGGTGGGTGGTGACCACCCACAGAAGCCAGCAGCAGCTTTGGCAGCAGCCAATCTGGGGGGGGGGGGG
>NW_017728993.1:55316776-55331538 GCF_001723915.1 Gavialis gangeticus
CTTCACCTATGATTGTCAGGTCTTTGCCAACACTTTCCACCTCTCAGTCTGGTCCTGCAAGTCTTAGCTCTGGGCTCAGAGCTGCAGCAGGGCTTGTATCTGCACACAGATCTGCTTGCTTCTCTCCCCTGCTCCAGGACTGCTGTGCAAGCCACAAAGACTGCAGCCAAAACCATGGCATTCTGGGGGAAAGAGGGGACAGAGGGAGTGATTAACAGCAGCTGTGGTCCCCAGGGTTTGCCAGTGGTGTGGGGTGGGGGGCGGTGGAGAGGGGACAGAGGGAGAAATTTGCCACAGGAGCCATGGCAGGCCAGGATCTGGCCATACCTTGCCCCAGCTCTGGTTACAGAGCAGAGGGGAGGGGCCTGCTCTGCTGTGGAGCAGAGAGCCCCACCCAGCCCAGAGAGCATGCTGGGATGCTGGGGAGTCTGGTTTATCTTAAACCAGCAAGGATCTGGGACAGACATTATATAAACTGGTTTGACCCAAATCAGTTAAGTCTGATACTACATTCAACCAGGTTTATCTTAACCCAGTTTCAGCCAATGTGCACTGAACATCTGTTCTGTTACAGGTTTAAACCAGTTTCTGATGACTTAAACCAGCTTGTGTGTAATGTCTGTCCCTAGCCTCAATGATTTTGATAGGCAATAATCTTTGGCCAACAAGAAAACTAAGTGTCCATACATCTCTTTCAGATTTATCAGTTGCCATTGATTTTATTGGCCATGGGGAATTAATGGCTCAGCCTAGGAAGGGTAGATATGTCAAGCTGTTCATACAGAACTGTTCTACCCTTTCTAAAAAGGACCAAAGGGTAATACATGATGATCGTTCTTCTGATTCTCTAAGGACTTTCTTGTGTAGGGGACTCCCACCTGTTCAATCATCCCACCTGTTCAACATCAGTAATTGTTGTGAAAGTAGAGTTTAGCATGCTTTATGCTGTCTTCAAATACAGCCGGCATTCAACATTGTCACCCACTGTCTAATTGAGTTGACTTACTCAAGGTGTTGCTGGGACTGAGGCTTTGATAAGGAAATCCAGGAAAGATTAAAATAATTCTGTCAATGTGGGGGGAGGGGAGGAGCACAATTAGAAGAATTGTCAATAAATATTGTGCATTGGAGAGAGGTGGGGGTAGGGTGGCCTAGCTTTGCAACTTTGAACTCATGTTGGATCTTCATAACCTTCCTGGCTCATTTTGTATGATTTAGCCTTGGTCAGAGATATTAATACGTTTTCTTTCAAATATGGTCTAACCCATTGCCACCTCCAGGATAGCTTATTGTAGCTTTACTTCTAAAGAGTCTGTGGTGTGGGCTTTACCTCAGACAGCATTTCACTTCTTGTGTAATGCCAAGCTGTAGGGATCAGCTGACAAACTGGATGCAATGATTTCATTGTGAAGGGCCCAGATGCAGGCATTTCCAGTGGGGGTCTTTTACTGCGCACATCTACATGAGATGCTAAATGTGCAGTAGACTAATTCTACTGTGCATTAGTGTGGCAGGCAAAAACTATGCTAATACATGGTAGACCAAGACCAGGCTAATGCATAGTAGAATAACAATTAGTCTACTGCGCATTAGCATCACAAAAAAGTGTGTGCTGGCGTAGTGCCGATTATGGCACATTGTTAGTACCTGTTATTACAGGTACTAAACTTTTAAAGTGCTGTAATTATGGTGCCTTAATGAACATGTAGATGTGCCCACTGTGGAGCACACTTTTCCTCTGTTGTCAGAAATCAAATCTGTTGGCATTATGCTACAAGGGTTTCTGCTCTATGCACTACAGAAATTTATATTGTGTACATTAAATGTACACATCTCATACACCTGTGTATGCATAGTCTGCCCTAAATAGGCAGCCAAATAACCAGCAAAACCTTAATTTTTAGCAGGGAAATCATTAACATGGAAGCCACACAGAGTAGTGGCTTAACCGAAGGGTTGCATATGGGTTATAAGGTCCTTAGCTTAAAGTTTTATATACAATTTTGGCTACTGGAGAGATCACAATATTGGTCTCTTGAAGAAATGTTAGTCCTACAGGTATTGCAGAACAGATTGACTCTCCTGGATGGCAGAAAAGAAAGAATAATTTGGACCCTTTGATCTACAAAGTAGCAACACTTACTGGCAGTATGACAGGAGAACGGGTTTGAAAGCATTTAGGGGCTGAGGGAAGGTGGGGCAGAAATCAGGCTTCTTTTCCTAAAACCTCATATTTAATTCACTCTTCTGTGGCTGGGTTCATTCAGCAGTAGGAAGTATCCTTTATTCTAAAGGCCCGGTGTGTTAACCAGGCAGACGAACAGAATATTTTTTCTCTACCTCCAAATCAATGACAGTTAATTATTGTTTTGTAAACTTGCTACAATTAACATACAAGCTGAGATTTGAATATTCATCTTAAGTCTAGCTTTTCTATTTTAACAGCTTCTCTGGGGCTTCATTTCTCATTTTATTCTCATGTGACTATCTCATTTATCTTTAAAATAAACATTTACTTTGATTTTAACAAGCATCCATCCCTCTGTGTAGGCATTTCTACACTGATTAAAAATGCAGAATGTGAAAAACTCATCACGTGTAATATTACAGACTGTGTCTACATTCCCATATAACCAATTACTATTGTTTGTATCTCAATCTTTAAAGATCCCACATGAACCAGTTGGGCCAGAGACGCATATGCACTGTAAGACACTGTTCCTGACTGAAAGGGTTTAAATCATCTAAACCAGTGGGGGGGAAGCCTTTTTGGCAGGCATACCACAAGTTAAACCCTGCAGCCTCCCCAAGCACCACTGTGATCCCCTTTTCCTGGCCAAATTTGCCATTCTGCTCCCTGCCCAATCTGCTGCTCTGCTTTCTGTTCCCTGTCCCATGTGCCACTATGCTGGCAAGCACAGAGGCTGGCTGGGCCACAGGTTGGCCACCCCCGATCTAAACGATCAAGACTTGGAAAATCTGCATGTCCCATTTTGCAGATAGAAAAGCAAAGCACAACAAGGGTCCTGATCCAAGATCCCTTATCCAAGTCACCTGTCAGAGCCTTAACTACATGGCCCTCCTGGCTCTCGGTAAACATGACGGGGAGAAAACTTTGCTTTCTAGTCTTACAACATAAGACTAATTCAAGCCACTTTGTGCTAGTTTAGTCTTAAGGGCTAAGGACAGAAATTACACATAAACCCATATAAGTGATCAGAAACTGGTTCAATTCTGTAACAACAGAAGTTCAGTGCACATAAACTGCTTTCAAAATGGCCAAAACCAATTTAAGATAAACCTGGATGGATGTAGTACATCAGACTTAACTGATTTAGGTTAAATGGGTTTATTGAATTTCTGTCCCAGGTATCCTCCAGATTCAAGTTAATTCACAGTCTCCCAGCATCCCAGGGTGCTTTGCACCTCCCCCACAAACCTCCCCTCACAGGATGGGCAAGCTAGCTTTGGCCCAAGCTGTCTGCTTCAGCTGAGCAGGACGGTCGGTGTGCCCTGGCACCCCCCAGCTTCTGGCCTGGGCCACTGCAGGCATGTGGCTGCATTTCCGGAATCAAAAGTCCACGTCTGGTCACTTGCTTATCAGTTCAATCTACATAGTTTAGATTAACCTTTGAAGATTGAATTGATTCAGCCTCAGGCTTTTTGACCGTCTGTCCTTAGCCCAGGTGACAAAAGCACAACAGAATCCACACACACATGCATACATGCACAAAAAAACTTGTACTTTTCTTGCCAGTTCTATCACAACCAAAAAATGGCATGTGTGCATGGCAGGCTGAGCAGCCCCAATTTATCTACGCAAATACTACTGAACACATTTGCAGGTGTGAGGTGGGGGAAGTGAGACAGGATAGAGAGAATGTTGTATTCCAAGCAAAGACAGATGAATTTCCTTCTTTTCCAGAAAAAGAAGGGTCTCAGAACAGATTCTTCCTCCACATAAGCCTGGATTTTTTAAGAAGGTACACTGATCCAACTGAAATTAACACTGAAAAATTCAAGGTTCTCCACCTTGGAAAGAAAAAACCTGCAGCATCCTTACAAGCTTGGCAGTGCTACGCTGGCTAGCACTATGGAAGAAAGAGACTTGGGGGTCATCATTGACCACAAGATGAACATGAGCCTGCATTGCGATGCTGCGGCTAGTAAAGTGACCAAAATGCTGGCTTGCATCCATAGATGCTTCTCAAGCAAATCCCTGGACATCATTCTTCCATTGTACTTGGCCTTGGTGAGGGCACAACTAGAGTACTGTGTCCAGTTTTGGGCTCCACAATTCAAAAAGGATGTGGAGAAGCTTGAGAGACTCCCGAGAAGAGCCACGTGCATGATCAGGTCAGGAAAACAGACCTTACGATGACAGGCTGAGAGCCATGGGACTCTTTAGCCTGGAGAAGCGCAGGCTCAGGGGTGATCTGATGGCCACCTATAAGTTTATCAGGGGTCACCACCAGGATTTGGGGGAAAGTTTGTTCACCAGAGCACCCCATGGGATGACGAGGTCGAACGGTCATAAACTCCTGCAAGCCCGTTTCAGGCTGGACATAAGGAAGAATTTCTTTACTGTCCGAGCCCCCAAGGTCTGGAACAGCCTGCCACCAGAGGTGGTTCAGGCACCTACACTGAACACCTTCAAGAGCAAATTGGATGCTTATCTTGCTGGGATCCTATGACCCCAGCTGACTTCCTGCCCTTTGGGCAGGGGGCTGGACTCCATCTTCTGAGGTCCCTTCCAGCCCTAATGTCTATGAAATCTATGAAATGCTGAGCAGTGAGAATTATCAAACATGTTTCTAATCACATTTGTTTTGTGCATGTCCAGAATTGCTGCATCTCTGAACACTCTCAATTTTAGAGCAAGTACTTGGGAAAATAGAAGTTTATCAAAGGCTCAGTCTTAACCACTGAAATCAGTGACTCCTCCCTCTTGCCCTTATTGGGCTTCAGATCTGGCCCCAAGAATTAGCTATGAAGGGTTTGTACACATGTGGTGATGGAGCACATTAACTTGTGGGATTACGCACACTGCAGTCTGCTGACACACCACACATACAGAAAGAAGCTTGCATTGCTCCTTTGAAAGGAAGACCCTGCTTTCAAAGCAGCTGTGGACCTTACCATAGTTTCTCATCAGATTCATAAGCACTATGGACTGGGACTCAAAAGCCTTGGTTTCCATTTCCTCCTCTGCCACTGATCTGTTAGGTCACCTTGGCAAATCACTTTTCCTCCTCTGTGCCTCAGTTCCTCACCTGCAAAAATGGGGATAATAATTGCGTGCTTTGTAAAACACTAGAGATCTATCAATGAAAATTACAATATATGGGTAAGAGCCATATATATATAAGGTGTCACCAATATGCAGTGATTTCACCTGTGAACATAACAACAGATGTGCCATACTAGGTCAGACCAATGATTCACGTAGCCCAATATCCTGTTTCTGACTCTGGCAAGAGTGGATGATTTAGAGGGAGAGCACTGAAACAGATATATCTAGAGTCCTGTTCATTATTTTAGCATCCACTATTTTTGGTTTACAGATGCCAGAAGAAACATTGTTTTGACTGTTCTGTTTAATAGCTATTAATAGAACTATCATCTATGAATGTGTCTAGTTCATTTTTGAATCCGAGTACAGTATCTTGCTCCTGTGGCAGCGAGTTCCACAAGTTATCTATGTGCTATGTAAAAAAGTATTTTATCTTGTTAGCTTTAAAAGTGTCTCCTATTAATTTCATTGGGTGACCTCTATTTTTTGTATCCTGGGACTTAGTGAATAAGTTACTAATTCACTATGTCCATACCCTTCATCATTTTATAGACCTCTATCATATCCTCCCCCTCCCACCCAGCCACAATCTCCTTTCCCTGGAAGGCATAATCTTTTTAGTCCCCCTGGTATGGACATAGTGAATAAGTAACTTAGTATAAAGCAGTAACCCCCTACTTTATACCCTTGATCATTGTGGTTGCCCTTCTCCGTACCTTTTCTAATTCTACAACATCCGTCTTGAGATGCAGAGACCAGAACTGCATGCACTATTCAATGTGTGGATGCATCATGGATTTGTACAGTGATGATGTTCTCTGTTTTGTTTTCAATTCCCTTTTTAATTATACCAATATTTTATTAAGTTTTATTTGGTCCCTGCTGCATATTGAGCTGATGCTTTTTATAAAACTAGCTACCATGACTCCAAGGTGTCTCTCCTGAGTTGTAACAGCTGGTTCAGAACCCAGCATTGTGCTCATATTATTGAGGTTATTTTTCCCTATGCGCATTACTTGGCACTTATCAATATTGAAGTTCATCTGCAATTCTTTTGCTTGCTCACTTGGTGAGATCTTTCTGCAGCTCCTCTATCAACTTGGGATTTGACAACTCATAATAATTTTGTATCACCTGCAAACTCTGAGATTTTTCTGTGCAGCCCCCATTTCCAGGTCACTGATAAAGAAGTTGAACAAAACTGGACCCAGCACAGATCCTTGCAAGATCCCAACTTTTGACATTCCTCTGTCCTGAATAGTGGCCATTTAGCCCTATCCTATCTTTTAACCAGCTCTCAATCCACAAAAAGAACTTTTCCTCCATTTCTGTGGCAACTCAGGTTTGTTTTTTTTTAAAGGGATCATTTGTGATGGTCCTTATCAAAAGCTTTTTGAAAAATCCAAATTTATGTCAACTGTATCTCCCTTGTCTATATGCTTGTTAATACCCTCAAACAACTCCAACAGATTAGTGAGGCAGTATTTCTCTTTGCAAAAAACCCAAACATGCTGAGTCTTCCCCAGCAGAATTGTTCTAGAAAGCAGTTATTACATCCAGAAATTTTATCTCTGCATCTCACTCTGGTGATGTGTTTACCCAGTCTATGTGAAAAGAGCTGAAGTCTCCCATTATTATTGCTCATCTCATTTTAGTAGCTTCTTTAGTCTCCCTAAGCATTTTGTGATCACCTTTATCTTCCTGACCAGTCGTAAGTAGTACAATCTTAGTACTATTTTCTTTTTATTCAGGTATGGAATTTCTACCTACAGGGATTTTATGGTAGTTTTCCTTTCAGATAAGATTTTATGCTGTTACTACTATCCCTAGTATCCTGTGGCAGTCCTTATGCAGCATCTGATAAACCAAGCCTCCTGCTGACAAAAGCTTATGTTATACATCTTTGATTTAGTTAGTTTATAAGATGCAAATCTACCCTACCTTCTGCCTGATGTCAGACTAACAGAGTTAACTACCTCTCTATACTATTCTTAACATACAGGATATATGTGGATGCAAATACAGGCCTACTTGCTTTAGAGCAACACAGCTAAATTAATTATAAATTAAGCCTCAGCACCTGCACTGCCTGGCACCATAAGCTGATTCAGGAACACAAACAATTAACAAGCAAAGAGCACTGGGCATTAACAGTCTCTTGCTTATGTCTTTCTTTTAATTTGGAAGCCTCAACATTAGGCAGCAACCAAAAGCTAAGTACATGAAATGAGTTAGTATGTTTTTCCTGAATGGCAGAAGTTAGGATGTGAACTCTCTCTCCTGCCCTTACAACCAACATTTGCTATAATGCAACACAAGTTACTGGAATTCTATAGAACGAGTGAGCGCTCCATGTGGCTACAACATTTCAAAAAGCCATCCTGCCCCAAAGAGTCCAGTTACAATGCTCTGACAAGGAGACCCCGGAGGTAGAAAAGATCCATCAGACTGCCAGGTACACCACTTACAAACACAGGATGTAGTTACACACCTCAAGATGCTTTTACCTATGAGGCCACAATCCTCTGTTGTGACCATTGATTAGAGGCCATCAACAACAGGTACTGCACTTGAGCAAAAAAGTGAAAGCTGGCCTTGTAGAAGCTCATTGGCTTGGGCAAGGATGACTTGATCCTAAAACCAAGTTCTTCCTGTACAACAGCGCAAAGCATTTGCCATTAAATATTATGGCTGAGCCACAGTTTATTTTTTACATCACCTACCGAAACTACTTTAGACCTAGCATATTGAGGCAGCTCATTGGGAAAATTGGAGATCAATAATAAAGTCCAACAAGCCCAGCCTGGATACAGCATCTGCATCTCTTTTTTAAAATACAAGTGGCAAAGGGATTAAAATGGTACAGTAACAGATGTCCACAAAGCTGAGCTGATCCAGGATTCCCCCTCAGTGCCCAAAGAAACACCTAGCATTCAACTTTTATAACAAAGATAGTCCCCAGCCAGTCATGCCCCTTTAGCGCAATCTTAAATTATATTATTTTAGAAATCAACTCTGATGCACTCTATTAGCCTGTGCTTCAAAAGAATACTTCTTAAACCAAGAGGATATCATTGAAAGAAAATCTTTTCACTTCAGCAGAAATGCATACGTACAAATCCTGACTTGCAGCCTCTTGTCCAAACGATCAGCACCAGTGTCTTCATTTTCTTTCTTCAGCTAAGATGGCAGAGTTATTGTAGAAAGCACAACTCAGTCTTGCACATGCCAACATTGCTGTTCTCCTGAAGGAGCAAGTAAAGAAACTACTTTCCAAAATTTGGCATGTGAAGGCTTAGAGAGTTATGAGCCCCTGGAAAAAATGCAGTAGGAATTAATCTCAGAAATTATGTAGACCAGCTGCAATGGTTAAAGACAATCCCTTTTAATTTGGGCTGAAAAAACTGCTTCATGGGCAAAGCAGCTCAAACCTCCCTTCCCAACAGGGAGTAGTATTCCTGGAGAGATGAAAGAACAGACTGAGATTCAGTTTCTGGTGCTTCTTCTCCAAACTGAACTTGGAGGAGTCAACTGTTTGATGAGGTACCAGCCCCAGCTGGAGTCTGCCTCATTAAGTGCCAACAGCTGAAGACCTTCTTTGGCTTAGGGAGAGAGATTTAACTCAGTCCAACACTTCAGAATACTCACTCTGACTCTCTGAAGGTGGAATTTTAACTTTTGCCAATCTCTACTCTGGGTCTGGTGAGAATTGCACCTTCACTGTACTTAATTTGGATGCGCCACAAATAAACTAGCCTCATCATTGCTCTCCTGTTCTCTGTAGCCCACAGCACTGGCATTTTGCCTTTGTACTGAGCTGCTACTATACAGACAATTCCCTATGGCTCTGCCCTAGGTGCCTACCAGAGTTTAAACAGGGAACACACTTCTGTGGGAGCAAAAGCTTGATATTTTATATGGGAAAAGCACAACAATCCAGACAATATATAGTGAGCAATCTTAGCATAGCAAGCATAGAGTATTCTAGGATCAGTTTATGGAGTCCTTGTTCTGAAGGCTCTATATTATCTGCCTATTTCTGCTCACCACACACATGCACACACTTCTGAAAGTCTAAGAAGTTGTGGTCACAATTTGACCTTTCATGAACATCATAGGATAGGCATCTGGCTGGGGTCATCTGACCTCAGCACTTTTTCCTGCCCAGGCAGGGGGTCGGACTCGGTGATCTGTTGAGGTCCCTTCTGACCCAGACATCTATGAATCACTCATGAATATTTCAGTGAGAAATCACCAGGACTCGGAGTGGAGAACACAATTCCAACGGCGCTGATTTTGTTGGCAGAAGAGAGGCAAATCATGTCACAAGGCTGTTTCACAATCAGGCTTTGAACAAGGAACCAGAAATCACCCTAATTTTGAGAGTAAACACAAATTAGTAAATATAACAGTTTGGTCTATGTTCATTTTCTTGGTGCTTCCTGCTCAACAAACTCTGGAGTAAGAAACAGTTAAAATAATCAGTAACACACATATGGTAGGTACAGTTTCATCCCCCCACTGCATAAGTGTAAACTATGGTTGAGGTACAACTTTGAGAAGAGAGATTGCAAATTGTAAAGCTACAGTAATCTGCTTACATTGTTACAGGTCTTGGCACTGTGTTTTTAGATTTATAACTAACATCAGTCTGGACAAAGGCCTAATTTAAAAAAAAAAAAATCATGAGCTTAAAAACCATGAATTATCTAAAGAGCCTATTTAGTCCTGCTTTTGGTGCCATTAAGTTTCTCTCTATCATAAAACCAATATAATTTTTTCACTCATAACAGAATAGAAGAGACATTCACAGTTAAGACAGCACTTTTAGGAATTCTCAATTTTTATAGAGGTTCTGTCATTCACTGACACTTTCCAGTACGGTATACCATTTCTGGCCAGCAGTCTGCTTTCTCTCAACTCATTTTATGGAAGTTTTCTTAGCCATTCACTGACCACGTCTTCAGGAAACAGATAAACAAAACAGACATTTCTGAGTGGTCAAGGTGTGGAGAGGTTCTAAAACAGATCCTTAAATTTTTGGAAATCCAGTTACTTCATAAATCTGACAAATTAGAGATGATTAATTTTCCTGTTTGACATTTTGTTTCAGTAAACATAGTTTTTTTTCCTTTTACTGCCATTGAAGAACTCTCTCTCTCAAATATTTAGACAGATAGTTAGTCAACTGGGCAAAAAACAAAGTCAGAGTACAGAAAACTGTCAATGCAAAATCTTCTTTCTATATGGTAGCTGTCAATGATAACAAGCACTGCTATGGCCTAGGGTTGGAGCTGAACAGGAGTAAAATTCACTATTCACACTTACTGCACAATATAATTGGTAAAAGCAACTATAAATCTTGTTGGCAATCACTTCACAGCCATTGGGTGGTCTTGAATTCCATGTCATTTCCACTGACAACTATTAATTCCCTCCAAATTCTCCACCTAGTGCTTCCTTCCCTACATCATTGCAACCATCAATACAGATGCCCACCCAAGCATTTGCTGGCGTTGTCACTTGAAGGCAGCAAATATGCAAGTCAGGTTATAATTTGCACAAAGACCTAAAACACTATCCCGCTTATTAGTACAGTCACATTAGACATATGAGAAGGGTCAAGGTGTTTTTTTTCCTCCTTGATTAGGCTCACGCAGTACACAACAGCAACCAATATACTGTTTTATCATTAGGCAAGTATACATGTTTTACACTGAAATAACTCCATACTGAAGGACAGGTTAGAGGACTGCTGTGCATACATTAAACACACAACTTGCATGGTGAGAAATATTTATCACCTGGGAACTAGGTGCTATATTTGGAAAGCAAGGGCCTGGTGCCACACTCCTTCATTGTTTTCTTGAGTCAATGGCAGTTGCTTGGGTAAGGTTTCCTTGCATGAATGAGGCTTGCAAGATCAAGTTCCAAGGTAGCATGAAGAACTGAAATGCATGTTCCTGGTGCTCCTGCAGGGGCTGGCTACTTGGTTGAGCAATTACTTCATTTGCAAAATGAGTTCAGTATAGTGGGGCACAGGCACAGTACAGATCAGTGTGGGACATGCCATGTGTCAAAATAACCATGAACATTGCTAATAAAATTGAACAGATGTCTGGGAAAACCAGAATTCTGTAATTTTCAGCTACAAAACAAGATAAATATTCATCTAATTTGAAGGCTGACAGTGAAAGTCTACTATTCCAGGCATTTTATGCTGCAAAATACTTTTCTATAACTGATTTTGTGCCCCATCTTGTGATGCCCTGAACCTCTATGTCTAACTCATGTAATCAATGAACATGGTACCTTGCCTTATCCCCCTTTATAAAGTCTCGCTCGTGATTTGAGCAATTGGCAATTTGTGTAACAAGAACACTCAGGGCATCGCAAGATGGGGCACATGAAGATATCTGAAAGGGTTTTCAGGGCGCTTACTGGAATCTAACACTCTATGTTAACATCAGCTACATTAATTCAGTTCATGCTATATTCTTCTCCCTCTGAGATCACCAAAAGATTGAGGGCTCTCAGCAGGGTTCAGGATTTAGAACTGACTTCTTTTTAAGTCAGGTTGATACAGCAGACTTATGAAATCCTCCTGGCAAATTACTCTTTTTAGAGATGTCTAAAACCAGTCCTGCATGAACAAGAACATTAACACGTATTGATATACCACCATATTGACATTCAAGAGTATACATGTGGTGGAAAAGGTGGTTTCAGCTCATTGCCCATTATCTCTGCCCTCTGACCATTAAAACAAGGCCTAGGGAAATGGAGGAAGAAGCTAGGGGTGGGGAGCAACTCTGAGTGTGCCATTGCTCCTTAAAGTATATAAACAACATAGTATTATTTCAAACAAGATTTCCTAACAGAATAAAATCTCTGTATCCTGTTTGCTTGATCTTATTTAGCATCACCACATACTATTTCAAGAGATCTCTTTACTCACTAGAATTTCCATCACTCAGTCTTGGTGTTTGTAACTTTAGGTCAAGAGTTGAACACGTGACTACTGACTTTGGGTACTTAGCTTAAGATATCTTAAAGGGTTTTCAGTGCTAAGTCACCTGAAAATCAGGGCCCTTACTGGAATCTCATGTTGAGCATCTAAAAAACAAGGCACCTAAATCATCTAGTCCTGCTCGAAAATCTTGGATGTACTGTCATCAGTATTCACAGTCTGTTCCACACACACAAACAAACAAAAGAGCACAGAAATGAGCTGAATACAGAAACCTCTGTGCCCTGATGATGTATTGACAGTTTCTTCTTGTGCTGTGGGGTTTATGCTGTCATATAAAACAATGAAGACAAATGCCGGCACCATTAAACACCCTCAAAAGAAGAAATACAAAAAGGTATTTTTTTTCCTTAGGATTATTTTTACTCATGACAATATTTGTTAAAAATATTACATCTGCCTTTGAGAAGATATCCTCTTTGTATAATATGGAAAAATAAACTCTACAGAACACACAACAGATATCCCTAATTGGCCTGCAGATAGATGCTTTAAAATGTTAGCATCTTGGAGTCGTCACTGCAGAGGGTTAATTTTGCTTTTCCCATCCCCCAGACTCATTGGAGGCTGTACTGTATGAACAGTAAAAGACAAGAATACATAACAACAGTAAAATGTTTATTTTCTTAGAAAAAAAGGGGAATCAAAATGATTGCGATCACACTTCCATTTGCGCTCAGCAATACCAATACTGCAAGCTTAGTCCTTGATTAAGATACCTATTAAATGAAACTTTTTTCTTTAAAATACAGATTTCAGCTCCTGTATCACTTCCAGTATGTGTGATAACATGCTTTTAATGGATAATAGTTTCTCAACTTCTTCTCAGCAGAAAAACCAGGCCTACCATGGCGAAATATCCCATCTCCAAAGCTTGAAATCACCAGGAATAAGAAGCACTCCAGCCCACATGTGGACTGACAAACAGCATACAGGGGTCTTAGATGCTTGCATGTTCAGTTATGGAAGTTCTGTATAATACTACCTCACCCAATAGAAAATAGGCCAGTAGCCTTAGTAAAATCAACAGCATCTTTCAGATTAATTTTAAGGATTTGCTGCATACCTGGACACAGAAAAGTGAAAAGTTGCAACAAGTTTTAACTAGCAGCAACAAAGACAGTTCCAAGAGTTCTTAGCAATATTCCTTATCTGTCCATTAAGAAACACTGTAATTGAATGGAGAATACAATGTGGAAATGATCTTCTTTTATTATGTAGTGCTGTTTCGCTCTAGAAGACTTCCAAGAGATCTTGACTGGGTTGTAATCTATTTACACAGCAGTATTCCTGTTTTGATTGGCAGAACTGGCACTATGTGACATCCTCCTCTTCTGAACAGTAATCACGACCCTTTAAAGAGAAATACACACCTAATAAATGAACAGTTCAAAATGGAAAGCAAGAAGGTAATTGAAACAACTAGATTTGAGTTCCAAAAGTGTAACATTTCCCTTGTCTTGAAAACAGAATTTTAAGTCTGTACCCCCTTGCTCGCTGAATGAATGTAGCCAACTAATACGCAGCACAGTTTGCAAATCTTCTATAATTATGTGTGTGAAAGAGTGTCATGGAACCACGGGAAGCTATAAGTAATTGTAGCTACTTAACAGTAAATCTCACATACCTTTTGTCCACAAGTCAGAGTGGATTCAGCCAAAAGTTTTGCAAAGATATTTACAATTACGCCTAGATAGATGCGGATTTGCAACTTTAGCACTAGAATACAGCTACTTCTGAAGTAAAACACCAGAATCATCATAACCATGCAAGAATAAACAACCATTTTGAGAACAGCAAGTAAAGATAAATAATTTATCCAATAAAATCAACAAGAGATTAATATACAGGCAAAAGTATAACTATCCCTACAACAATTCAGCCTGCACAATGGAGCTACTATTCTTGTCCTTATAAAGTGTATCAAGGAATCCTTACCAGATAACTGAAATGTCTTTCAGATGAAACCTAAAACAGGGATTCCAGGAGCACAGTACCTCTGTTCATGAATGCTAGCTAAAGTGTTACTATTTTAAGGTATTCTACTTCTTGTAACTATCAACTCTTAAGTCTTCATCACCAGAAATTTGTAAGTGCAGGTTAGACAAAAACTACAGGAAACCCTCGCTATTCGTGAACTCTGGATTTGCAGATTTAATATTCGTGGAGAAGGGCAGAGCCAGGAGGTGGGCGGAGAGCGAGTGCCAGGGACATGAAGGGGGGTGGCGGCGGCAGCATCTTCTCCCTCAGAGGCAGCCGCAGCAGCACTCGGGGGGAAGGGGTCGGTCCCCAGACCCTGCGGGGGAGCCTCGGGGACAGGGAGGTTGGCAGTGGTGGCATCTTCTCTGCCACTGCCATCGAAGGCAGCCATGGTGGCATTTAGAGGGAAGGGGTCGGTGACCAGGCACTGTGGGGGAGTCCTGCAAACAGTCGGGGGGG
>NW_017728993.1:55336538-55348499 GCF_001723915.1 Gavialis gangeticus
AGCTGTGGGGTCTGATGGGGAGCCCCATCAGTATTTGAGGATTTTGCCATTCATGGGGAGCTCCGGAACGTATCTCCCACGAATGGCGAGGGTCTCCTGTAGTCTGGAATGGTTTAGAGAGGGATGATGCGGCTTCAATAAGGAGTTAGACTAAATGGGACTCTTGAGGTCCTTCAAGGCCCTATTCTTCTACAATTCCACATAAAGAGCAATATTCTCAAAGTGGCCAACCAGAATGGCAGTCACTGCTATACTGTTCAACACCAGACCAACCTTGATAAATGTAAGCTTGCTTATTATTTGCCAAAAGATTTAGAAATGCTATCAAACAAGTGTGATGCCATATAACTACATCAATGGTCTGACTGGAACCAGACTTGTATATGCGTGCAAGAAACCACTTCTAATCCCATTTCATCATGAAGGGAACTAGGCACAATGACACTCTGGGTGTCTTTACACATGGTCTGTGGTGGGTGGGGCACTTTATTTAGAGCAGCCCTCGGGAGCCACTCATTAAAGCACCCGCAGCATCTCAAGGATTCAGTGTCCCACACTTCAAAATGGCAGCAAGGGCACTTTAACTAAAGCTTTAGTAGAAACATGGCAGCTCAGTGGACTTCAGCAACAGAGATAGTGTTAACTAAAGTTTTAGTTAAAGCACTCCCGCAACAATTTTTACGTGTGGGGATGCTGAATACTAGGGCTGTGAGAAATTTCAAAGGATGTTTCATTTCAAAGCTGTTTTGAAGCATTTTGAGCTAAAAACAGTGAAATTGAAATAAAACAAAAGGCTTCAAAACAGCTTTGAAATGAAATGAGGGCACTCGAAACATACTGAAAGTTTTGAAATGTTTCAAGTTTTGAAGCAGTTCAGTGGCAAAAGGCAGGGGAGAGCCAGGGCTGCACTCTGAGCAGCTCCGCCAGCCCCAGGGAGCTGAACCCGGTGGTGGAAGGTGGCGGGAAAGCCAGTGGCAGAGCCACTTCAAGAGCAGCCCTGGCTCCAAGTGCAGCCCTGGCCAGTGGCTGTCTGCTGCCTCCCGCCACAAGGCTCATCATGGGGCTGTGCAGCCTCTCACTGCTGGGCTGTGCTTGCTAGGGCTGCACTCCGAGCAGCTCTGCCACTGGCTCTCCCGCCGCGGGGCTGAGCTCCATGGGGTTGGTGGTCACTTGAAACACAGCCCTGGCTCTGAGCGTATCCCTGGCAAGCACAATCTGGTTGCTGGAGGCTCCACAGCCCCACAGAGCTGAGCCTGGGGGCGGAAAGCCAGTGGCAGAGCCACTCAGAAGGCAGCTCTGGCTAGTGGCTCTCCCCCGCCTCCCGCCACCAGGCTCAGCTCCATGGGGCTGGTGGAGCCGCTTGGGAGCGCAGCCCAGTGGCAGGAGGTGAGAGAGAGCAGGACTGCACTCCAAACAGGTCCGCCAGCCCCACGGAGCTCAACCTGCCCTCCCAGCACTGCCACCGAGCGACAAGAAGAGCCTGGTGCCACCCTGGGAATGGCAGATGCCACCTGCCTGCAGCTGCTGGGCTGCATCGTGCCCCAAGCCCCCTGGTGTGGCGCAGCCCAATGGCTGCAAGTAGACGGCATATGCTGCTCCCAGGGCTGCAGGAGGGGTGGCACTGGGTTCTCCCTAGCACTTGGGGCAGGCGGCAACAATGGAAGGAAGGCTGCTGCCAGACCAAAATTTGCAGTAAACTCACTCCCCCACACAGCCCCATAGCTCTTCCGGGGGCATGGACCCCCAGATCTGCACATGGGATGAAAGAAGGTTGCTGCTGTTGTCTGGGGCCAGTAGCAGCAGCAGTCTTCCCAATGCTGGACTCAGGTTGCACTCAACGCCAGCTCCAGGCAGCAGCAGCAGCCTCCTGTCATCCTGCATGCAGATCTGGGGGCCTGCACCCCTGGGAGTAGTTCAGCACAGCCCCACAGCCCTCCCGGGGGTGTGGGCCTCCAGATCTGTGCATGAGATTACAGCAGGCTGCTGCTGCCAGCAAGTGATAGGAGTTTTGCTTTCAAATCTTTGAGGTGCAGTTTCACAAAAATCGTTGCACACATCTCCTTGAAATGTGGCAGGCTTCATGTCCTCAGAAGGGGCTACCATCCCTGCAATTTTCATCTGAATCAGGCAAGAAATGATAAAGGTATAGGCATTTTCATTATTCCCTGTTACAGCCTATGGGTGAAATACTGAAACGCATCAAAACAGCAAAACAGTTTTGATGTAATGAAACGGAACAGTGCTTCGAAACGAAATGAAATGAAACAAAACAAAACAAAACACTGTCCCTTCTAAATGGCAAAATGGAAGTCAAAACAAAATGGTGCTGTTTTGCACAGCCCTACTGAATACACGAGACACCAAGACTGCCGAAGTATGTTAACTAGCATGTTTCAGCAAGCTCAATTAATCAAGCCAGCTCCAATGAGTGCTAATTAGCATGCATCACAGCAGGTGTTAGGCATGTGTGTATAGGTGGCCACTGAAGTTGACTAGACTTCCTGGACAAGGCACACATTCACCCCAGGATCCCTTGTCAAGGCATGCTCTTCCACACTGACACCACGGAGGACTTCTTTTTTGCAGCATAAAACAGCCCCAAATATCTACATACATCTTGGGACTTAGTGTCAAGTGGCTTTGAATATTTCAACTTTCCTTCTCTTCCTATGTGCTGGTCACCACATACCTCCACAAGGGCACATGTAAAGACTTTTAGCTGCAACATGCCAATGAACTGGCTAAACTCTTAACTACAACATGCCAAGTAACTCACTACTGGGGACAATTAAAAGAAAATAAAATAGGGTGTGCTCATAACTCTGAAGAAGTTGGGGATAGGAAGGGTCCCTGCAGGAATAAAAACCTGATAACACTCTCTCAGTAGAGGGTGTCTAATTCAACCCTTATAAATATTGGTGAAGCTCTACTAACTTCAATGGAATTGCGCTGCTTACCACAGAGCAGAAAACTGGGTCCAGATCTTGCCAGGCTTTTATGTTCACAAAGAGGGTTTAAAAGTTTAAAAACTGCAAAGCCCTAGAGATTATTGGACCTTAGACAAAAGGAAGTCTGCAAAGACATCTCACTCAGGAAAACTGGCACTGACTAAAAGGTACAACCAATATATTGTGCACCTGTTGGGAGGAAAGGCTCATAACAATGTCTCTGTTGCTCAAGTCCACTGAGCTGCCATGCTTCTACTTCTGCTTTCTCCTAGCCAAAACTCTATGGCCAGCCTTACAGCATCATCATCACCAAGCAGAAATACTCAGGGTGTTGGTCAGTAGTGCAAAAGGTAATCACCAAGTTCATGTTAAGTTCTGTCAGTCACTCACCTACCTTTGCTCTGGAGCTACCAGACCAACTTAAAAAAAAACAAAATAAAAGATCTAGTTTGGGAAGCAGAAGATGGAATGGCAACATTTTTCAGAAATACTAAAACCCCCTGGCTTCCTCTGTAGTCAGAGACCTTTGTACTATTTCTAAACTCTGAACAAATCTCTCTGATTAGGCACTGGTGATGAAGTGTTTGTCATCAAACACTGACATGCTGTGCAGCTGAGAAAATCACCATTAAAGAACCATGACTGAGGCCTAGGACATTTCCTAGAAATTAATGACAGCCTGGGGGACTAGATAACCCAAAATGGAAAGCCTGGCTGGTCATTTATTCCCTAGGAAATGCTCTGCACAGGGAGTCATTATTGCTATTAGAAGCCACTGTAGAAGAGAAACATTTGACATTAACTGGCATTTCTTCCCCCTTTCTCTTTTCATTTTTCTAGTTTTTCCATTCCATTCTTGACAGCAAAACATGCTACACCACAAAGAGATGGAAACAAAATGTTTCAGAAGAAACATGCTAAATAAATCTTCACAATGTTATAAAAAAACACCTCACCCAAGTCCATGAATTTAAAATCAAAGTGGGGGTACTGCTCACAGCTATTTTACTTCCTTATCTGCTGCACTGGGAAAAAGAGTAAAACTTGTGCATCTAAGACATCGGGCAGTTCCAGGTTTGCTTCGTGTGTGATGACCACATCTAAGTAATTAATTTATTGCCTGATGAGGCTTAGAGTCAGTTCAGATTCCTGCTCTACTTCTTAAGCATTGTCAGCTTTCTGATTCCAATTAACTTGTGTAGGCAGCAATAGCATTTGAAGGGAGAGAGTGAAAACACTGGCTGAAATACCAAGGATACTTCCCACGCTTTCCTGAAGCGTGACATAAAGATCTTTTACACACGATCCCTGAAAACAACGCAGAGAGACTTCAGTCCAACATATTAACTGAATTAAAAAGCAAAGCTAACACCCTGTTTGAATTAAAACAAATAGCCATCTCCGCATCCTGCTGCAGTCTCATACTCGTGGGTTTTCACATTCAAATACTGTATTTATCTGAATCCAAGACGACCCTCCAATAATTAGATTCAATACATGGAAAATGTATTAAATAGATAAAATTTTCCATGTGTAGAATCTAATTGTTGGAGGATCATCTTAAACTCATCTTTGATAGTGCTGCAGCAGGAAAGCAGTGGCGGAGGTGATGAGGAAAAGGCAAGCAGTAGGGCAGGCAGTGGGGGGGCAGGTAGTAGTGGGGCAAGTGGTGGGGGAAGCAATGGGGGGGGGATCAAGCAGCTTTACTCCTACTCCTTGCCCCTTGACACCTTGCCATCCTTTGTCTGTCCCCCCACCACTTGCCCTCCCCCGCCACTGCCTCTGCCCTCCCACTGCTCCCCCACCACAACTTCAGGCCTTCCGTTTCTCCTTCCCCCAACTCTGCAGGCTTGGGGGCCCATAGCCTGTCCCCCACAGCAGCCTCTGGCCTCACTGCCTCCCAGTCCCACATTTACCTTTGCTCTGCTCCAGCCTTGGGCACAAGCATGGCCCCAGCCCAGCTCACAGCACCAGTGGCATGGCAGCTGCAGCCCCAAATCTGGGCAGAAGACAGAGGGAAGGGAGGCAGGAGTCCTGAGGCTACAGGGCATGAGGGGAGATGGTGGGGAAGAGAGGTCAAGTGGCCCAAGGCTGTGGGGGACAGAGGCTGCAAGGGGAAGACACAGGGGGAAGACAACACCTGTGGCATGGGCCCAAAAGCTGCTTGCCCCCTTACTGCCTTGTATTTGGAACCAGAATGAGAGGCTTCCCCCAGCTATGTTAAATAGGGGGAAAACCTCATCTTGGATTTGAATAAGTATAGTATTTTAAGCTGCATTTTACAACTTGCAAATTGCATACTCATCTCTCACTTAACATCAAATTCAGCAGCATAAGGAATGGCTTTCAATCAACCCACTCAAGGAAGGGAAAAGGGAATGCTTGGGCTAAAGGCAAACAGCATTTTAATTAGCTCAGGTTTGCTCCTCGTTTCCCTCATCCTCAGGTGGGATAAAAAGTGTAGTCTTTGTCAAAATGCTCCAACAGCCTTATCTTCACTAGGAGAAAAGGGTTCATTTTTAACTCAAGTGAGATACCTCAAGGTAAAATCCTAGCAAAGGCAAGTCAATCATTAGTTTTCACACATGTGAACAGGTCAAGGTAAAGAGTAGTCTTTAGACTGAAAACTCGTTAGCTTGAGTTACCTACTTCTCCCTTAGCCAAGAAACAGTCTCCAACCTAGTCTACAGGCATCTGTTGGTAAAATTAGGTCAGTCAGGTGAAATAAGGTGAGATTTGTGACTAAGAGCTGCATCTGCTAAAGCCCTCCATAGACTCAGGTACATTGGCAACACTGCACATTTGCTGGTTTAGCTGAGTTTTGCTGGGGGATGGAATCAACTATTCCAGTTTTGCTGACATCCACCCTGGAAGCACTCCGCCTGTAAGGCACACTGGCAGCACGACACCAGCAAGGAGTTCCCAGTACTTAAGTAATTCCAGTGCAACTCACTGCTTTTGAAAGGCGTGTAGGGATTAGTCTGGCACACAAGCCCCAAGTAAACTAGCACTTAACCACATGTTTAACTTTAAACAACTTAATTGTCCTACTTAATCCACTGGGACTTCTCTTATGCTTATGCATATTGTTGAGCTTCAGTACCTCGTAGGATTAAGTCCCCTGTGGTAGTAAGATAAATGCTCACAATCCTTAAAAACAGATGGTGATGGCTGGGGGAGTGGGCTGGGGGAACAGGCACCGGGAATTTTAAAAAGCACACTTCAGATAAAAAATAAATGTCCTCTCATACAATATAGTGACTAACTGAGACTAGAGAAGAAAACATGGGTCCTCCCCCCAATTTTGTGATCTCAGCAAGAGTTTACAACATAGCTAGGTTTGCCATTTCCTTTTGAAGAGCTTGATCATACAAGATGTTAAATACCCTGGTGAAAATAGGGTGGGCCTTCAAATATGAATCTGACTTTCAGCTTTGTGAACAGTCCTTACTGATCTTAGATGGATGCTGAAGTTCACAGTGCCCTGAAAGATCAAGTTCCCAGTCAGATGGTATCTCATTACTCTTAGGATGGGAAATTTTTATTTGGGGTGTTAGTGAAACTAAGACCTATAAACAAGGGGAGGGCAATATAGTTGTACTGCCCATCTCCAGATTACAATAACTGCAAGTAACATGAGTAAATAAAGTAGAAGTATGATTTGTGGACATTTATTTTTAAAGCTTACTACTGCATCTTAGAATGCAAACACAATTCCTCTATTTCCTATTTCCAAAATGAGAAGTGGGTCCCCATTTCCCCTCCCAGGAGCTGCCAGATTTCTCTCACAGGCCTGGAGTGAAATCCTGAAGATGATGGGAATAGCACAGGGGCAGGCAATTATTTCGGGCGGAGAGCTGCTTACCCAGCTTTGGCAGGCTGTCGAGGGCCGCATGAGTAGCCCCGCCCCCTGGTCACCATCTTGGGACCAATGTCCCTGGGCCAGCATTGGTGGGGCCCAAAGTGGGGCACAGGCTGGCAGAGGTCTGTGGAGCCGGGCTGTACTGCACCAGCAGCGAGAGGGGGGAGCTGGCCCGGCTTCATAGAGCCCCTACTGGCTGGGACCCCATGCTCCTGCCATCCTGCTCTGGGCCCCACCGGCACTGGCCCCGGGACACTGGTACGGGCCCCATGCTCCCACTGGCTCCCATACCTGCTCACTCCCAGTGCCCCCCAGCCCTACAGTACAGGTGGGGGGCAGTGAACAGCTCCACCCCCTGCTTGCTGGCAGGGAAGAAGCTGGTGCTGAGCATGGGGAAAAGCAGCCCCTCGCCCGCCCCATGACTGGTGCTCCCTGCTGCAGGTGCTCGCAGCCCATGTGAGGCTGTCTGGAGCAGGCACAGGCAGCCCCACGTGGGCTGCAAGCAGCTACAGTGTGGGGTGTCAGCCACAGGGTGAGCGAGGGGCTGCTTTTCTCTGTGCTCAGCACCAGCTTCTAACCTGGCTCCGCTGCCAGCCTGGGCTCTGCGCTGGCTCTGAGCTTGCCCATAGGCGGCAGCAGCTGCAGCCCCCCCACTTTCCCACTGGGCAGTGGTGGCTACTGCTGCCCACCTGGAGTTCATGTGCTGGGCAGCCCAGAGGCGATGGTAGCAAACATTACCTAGTGCGGCAAGCGGGGGGGCTGCAGCTGCTGTCGCCACACGGAGCCCCAATGGGCAAGCCCGGAGCCGGCATGGGGCCCAGGCCAGCAGCAGGGCTGCGTTACCAGGTGGTGCTGAGCGTGGGGGGGTGGGAGGGAAGCAGCCCCTCCCCTGCCCCATGGCCGGCACCCTGCACTGCAGCCGCTCGCAGCCCGCACAGGGCTGTCTAGAGCAGGCACATGCAGCCCCACATAGGCTGTGAGTGGCTACAGTGTGGGCCACCGGGCATGTAGCGGGGGAGGGGCTGCTTTCCTCTGCGCCAGGAAGGAGCTCGGGGACAAGCTGAGTGCAGGGGGAGGGAAACGGCCCCTTGCCCGCCCCGTGGCCAGGGTTCCCAGCTGCAGCTGCTCGCAGTCCATGTGGGGCTGTCCTGAGCAGGCACAGGCAGCCCCACGTGGGCAGCAAGTGGTTGCAGTGCAGGGTGCTGGGCACAGGGCAGGCAGGAGGCCACATTTTCCCAGGCTGCTTCCCTGCCGGGGGTCCTCCCCTGCCCTTCCACCTCCTTCCTCCTTACCTGCGGTTCTGGCACAGGGCAGCCATGCGGTCCCAGGTCAGAAGCTGCTGCTGGGGCTTCCAGCTGGGGGGGCAGGGCCGGGTGGGCCCTGAAGTTGTGGGAGCCCACCGGGCTTCCCCTGGATCCTACTGCCCCTGGTTCCTCTCATTTTTGACAGGAACCAAGGGCAGATAAATATTAATTTTCTAAATTTTTTAGGGGCCCTGCGGGCTGAATAGAATGGCCTCACAGGCCGTATCCAGCCTGCAGGTCGTATTTTACCCCCCTGGCATAGAAGCACCCCTCACATCCAGGATAAATTGTAGAAGCAATTAAGGTCTTTTCAGACTAAGATAGCTGAAACAGTGGGAGTCACAGCTAAAAACTAAAGCCACACGCAACACATATCAGGAACTGAGTTATGTCAGCTTCTGAATACGAATACATGTGGCTGGGTATTGTTTTGGCTAGGGCATCCATGCATGAGAGAAGCAGTTGGATGCACCACAGAAGCAGAGGGAGAAAAAAGCAGAAGAGAAGGACATTTGTAGCACGAGAAAGCTAAAAAAAAAAAAAGAGCTTTCTAGCTAGAGCACTGGGTGGAAAAGAGGCTTGGAGCACCAAGTAAGGAAGCTGCTTCCTTTTTAATGTCTCTTATGCTCAGAGAAATAGGACTCGGTGCACATTCTTTATAAATAAGCAGAACTGTATCAAAGCAAGGAATAACAAGTGATTTCTGTACCCTGGGTGACAGTGGCACCCTTCTTGTGTCCCCTCTGAATTGGTACCCACCCGTATGCTGCTATATCAAAAAAGCATGCTACTGTATCAAAGAAACACTTGACTATCATCAATTTTTCTTCTTATGAAAAGTGTTCCATGAGACCTTATTGGCTCATCTCTGGGATTAAAAGGGTTACATTATAAGTAGCTAAATGTGTCATTGTAAGTTTATAAAGGCTCTCCCTGAAAGTTAACAAGGTCAGGAAAAATCAAAAGAGGAAGATAAAAACTGTCTGGTAATTTTCAACACTTAATTTTTCTTTCCAGATTTTAAGAAGTCATAACTTCTTACCTGCAGCACAAAAATAGTTTAAGAAAACAACCACTGACTTGCAGCTCCCTGCAACATCTCACACACATAGGATATAACAGCCAATCCCCACTTCCCCTCTTCTCATTGCATCTAGAAACTGCAAGCGTTCTCATGTTCCTACCAGGATATTCTGCATGGTTTATGATATCCTTTTAAACGTGAAAAAGCTTCAGTCCTTTGTTCTAGGTGACAGGCCAATAAACAAACCCACATGGCAGGAATACTGAAGCCTTCTCAGTTAAACGGCCTTTTGTGCAGCTGAGAGAGTTCCACAGAGAAAAGGTATCTAAGGAGACCCTGCTTCCGCTATCACTCCATGGCTTGGCACCAGCATCCTCTAGCTAGAACCCAAAGCAAATAGAGGAGGAGGAGGAGGAGGACGAGGAAGACTGGTGGCCTGTCAGGGTAAAATGAACTGCACCAAACAGCTCTTTCTTATGCTATCGCTGAAAGGGCTGGCAATGCACAGTAGCCTCTTTCAGAACAGATCCCAAAGCAGGGAAACATTAAAGTGGTTCTTTCAGTGGGAACTCTTTTCATCAATCTGTTTTTGTTTACAGTCGTCTCAGAAAGGATGGGAAGAAAGTGCTAAGAGGAGGCACAGAATAATTGTGTATTGTGTTAATTTCTTCATTTCTTACTTCGTTAGAATGTAGGCGCTCAATGAAGGCATTAAGACCCATACACTTTACTAATGAGTTTGAGTTTAATAGTCCTGCATTGTATGTGTTTCGGCTAGAAGTTTACTCATTTCTAAGGGCACACTTTGCACGCTGTCCAAGAGGCTGCATCGTAACTTCCGACTCAAGTCTGCAGTCTTATTAATGTGATTTAATGAGTCATTGCCATGGGATAACTATTTGATGGCCTATACCAACAGAAGCTGATGGTCTCAAGTCCAATGCCTATTGCTTAGGTATACATATTACAATACACACAAGTCAAAAACAGTTCCCTTGTGGGCAACCACAGAAGAAACGCCCAAGACTACATGCTTATAGAGACCTAGCTACCCTCTTATCCCTTTCAAAGCCTATAAGTATACAATGGGGGGGGGGTGCATCAGGATCGATCTGGGAAAACAGTTGTTCACCAGGGCTCCCCAAGGGATAACTAGGTCTAACAGCCACAAACTTGTAGAAGGCCGATTCAGACTCGATAAGGAAAAATTTCTTTACAGTCCGAGTGTCCAAGGTCTGGAACAGACTCCCCGTGGAGGTGGTGCAAACACCTACTCTGGACTCATTCAGAAGGTGTTTGGATGTTTATCTTGCTGGGATCATTTGATCCCTGAAGACTTCCTGCTTTTGGCAGGGGAGCTGGACTTGATCTCACAAGGCCCCTTCCAGCCCCTTAATGTTTATGAAATCTGTGAAATCAGGGTTGAAGCATATTTTTGTAGCACTGGGCAGGTCTGGCCTGTATGTTTTGTGGCTAAAGGCCTTCACTGGCTAGAGATGTCAATCTAAAATTTTTATGAGCATCAAAATCACTTTTAAACATTTATTTAAGTGGGAATAGGGAACAAAAGATTTGCATGCATAAGTAAATGTATGCGTGTAGAAGCTATGAGACTTGCAATCAGCAATTTTTCCTCTTTTTGTCTGGCGTCACTCGTTGCAAAAAAAATTTAAAAAAATGAAAAAAAAATAAAAAGGCAAAAGAAAATGCCTTATCATTTAATCAGTTCAATACCAGAAAGAGATAATAAATGTTTCAAAATTTCTGTACAACTTTAGAATCCTCTACCACTTTCCTCTGGAATGTTGGGTCTTCAGTTAGGAAATCAGATCAAATCCTTGTTTATATTGATATAGTTAATATGACTAAAAATTTTTCAGTGTAGCAAATATGTTATGTAGGTATGCCAGGCAAACAAAAGAAATAAGTTGCGCTAGTGCAGCTAGGATTTCAGACTAATACAACTATAGTTGTTGTTGGTAGGGGAGAGTTCCTAAGCAGATGCAAGTCATTAGAGGTTACTATTTAATAGGGATGAGTGAAGCTTCGGTCCCTGATTCAATTTGGCAGAGGTTCGGCCCGATTTGGCAGCTGAATCTCCAAATCCGAATTGAATCAGGAAACCCTTTAATCTCTCCAAATCGAATTGGAACCCTCTGAATCAATCTGGAGAGATTCGAAAAGATTTGGCAATTTGGACATAGACACAGCTTTAAATGTTTTTTCTACGTACCTCAAGATAGCAGGTGGCTGTGATGCTGGGGTGGATGGAGTGTCCCACAGGAACATGGGGGGCTCCCCACTGTGCTTGGCAGCAGACCCAGAAGTGGACCAGAAGCACTTCCAGTCCACTTCCAGGTCTGCCGGGGAGCCTGCAGGGGCCCCCCTCATGCCCCCCCAGCTTGGTGACTGGTGCCTCTGGGGTCTGGGGGGGCACCCGGGGTCCCTCCGTGGCTGATCACCAAGTGGGGGGGTGGGGGAGGGTCCAGCGCGCTCCCCGGTGGACCCGGGAGTGGACCGGAAGTACTTCTGGTCCGCTTCTGGGTTAGCCACCAAGCACACAGGGGGCACCCCACCACACCCCTGTGGGACGCTCCAGCTGCCCCAGCATTGCAGCGTTCATAAGCTGCTCCTCATACATCGAGGTATGTAGAGAAAACATTTAAAGCTGTGTCTATGGTCAAATTGCTGATTCTCTGAATCAGCATCGAAACTTCAGATTCGCCCGAATTGAATCAGGGACAGTGATCCAAATCAACTCATCAAATCACTGTCCCCGATTCAGGCCAAATCCAAATCTGAATCAAATATGGCCTGTTTCGC
>NW_017728993.1:55353499-55355844 GCF_001723915.1 Gavialis gangeticus
TCGAAACTTCAGATTCGCCCGAATTGAATCAGGGACAGTGATCCAAATCAACTCATCAAATCACTGTCCCCGATTCAGGCCAAATCCAAATCTGAATCAAATATGGCCTGTTTCGCACACCCCTACTATTTAATGACATTTTGCTGATCAGTGTCTTCTTGCTTTCTAGGAGGATGTTAAATGCACTGATAGATTATGAAAGCAGCTCTAATAGCAATACATACAAATAGCAATGTAGATAAATAAAAGCTTGCATCTCTTAGAGATCGTGCTATGCTTCATGTTGGGAATGTTATGGAAAAACAGTTATTTTTCAAAATCTATTTATTGGGTGGCTATTATTGAAAACTTTAGCAGACATGTTAATTTGAGTAATTTTGCATACACTCCACTTTCCACTTTAGATCCTTTTTATATTATTATTATTTAATACTTGCATTGTGGAAGCACCAAGTTGTCCCAGAGAAAGTGTCTAAGTAATACATGGCTGTCAATGTCCATTCTATTTTAATCAGCATTTATAATAATTTTAAAATGTTCAAATCCAAATTCTTCTTTTGACATGAATGGACTGTAAGGTGGATAGAAAACTGGCTGGATCATTGGGCTCAGAGGGTAGTAGTCAATGACTGGCTCCAAGTCTAGCTGGCAGCTAGTGTCAAGTAGAGTGCCCCAGGGGTTGATCCTGGGGCTGGTTTTGTTCAATATCTTCATCAGTGACCTGGAAGATGGGATGGGGTGCACACTCAGCAAGTTTGTGGATGACACCAAGCTGCAGGGAATAGTGGATACGTTAGAAAGTTAGGGCTAGGATTCAGTGAGGCCTTGAGAAATTGGAGGATTGGGACAAATGAAATCTCATGAGGTTTAATAAGGACAAATACAAAGTCCTGCACCTAGGATGGAACAATTCCATGCACTGGCACAGGCTGGGGACCGACTGGCTAAGCAGAAGCTCTGCAGAAGGGGGCCCGGGGATTACAGTGGACAATAAGCTGAATACGAGCCAACAATGTGCCCTTGTTGCAAAGAAGGCTAACAGCATACTGGGCTGCATTAGGAGTAGGATCATTGCCAGCAGACCAAGGAAAGCAATTCTTTTCCTCTATTCAGCACTGATGAGGTCACATCTAGAGTACTGTGTCCAGTTTTGGGCCCCCTACTACAGAAAGGATGTGGACAAATTGGAGAGAGTCCAGCAGAGGGCAATGAAAATGGTTAGGAGGCTGGGCACATGACTTATGAGGAGAGACTGAGGGAACTGGGCTTGTTTAGTTTGGAGAAAAGACTGATGAGGGATTTAATAGCAATCACCTGAAGGGGGGTTAACCTTCAATCACCTGAAGGGGGGTTACAAAGAGCTGGAGTTAGACTGTTCTCAGTGGTGGCAAATGACAGAACAAGGAGCAATGGTCTCAAGTTGCAGCAAGGGAAGTTTAGGTTAGATATTAGGAAGAACTTTCTTTCCAGGAGGGTAGTAAAGTACTGAAACAGGTCACCAATAGATGTGGTAGAATCTCCATCCTTGGAGGCTTTTAAGACTGAGCTAGACAAAGCGTTGGGTAGGATTATATAGCTGGGGACGGTCCTGCTTTTAGCAGTGGGTTGGACTAGAGGACCTCCTTTCAACCCTAATTTTCTATGACATCATGCAACAAATTTCAATTGATCCAGCTGACACAGTTACATTCCGTCTCTGGCAAAATTAATCAGCTTCAGAAAACCATCACTTTCCATGGCAACTCTCAGAAGTATTCCTCATTTTATACTCTTCTGTTGCTTTTCTGTCTAGTTTCTGAAATCATATTTGTGCCTTGATTTCTTGGGTCAAGCTAATTACTTATCTTTTTAACCCAATTCTCTAGTTTTCTCCAGAGGCTCTTCCTTCAGGTTTAACTGATACTATTATAAATTATTCACTCTCCGTTGGGATATTGTAGGATTTCAGACAAGGTTTGGTAAACCTTGTTAAAAACAATATTTTCACCGGATTAAATTCTTGCTAACTGCCTCTCATTTTCTTTCTCTCTGGTGCCCTTTCTTCCTGAAGCTTTTCCATGCATACATGACATTTTGGCTCATATTTTAAAATCCATGACTATGTCACAGTAATTTCATGCCAGCATAAAAATCCATGAGCATGACACTAGCTTCTAGCAGGCAGTACGAGTATTTCTGGCCCAAATTCCTCTAAGAATTTCTGGTCTTGCTTTGATAAAAGGAGGCAGAGACACTGACTCTATTCCCTTGTCTATGAAATATATGAAACTGACATTAGGGCTGGAAGGGATCTCAAAAGATCATTTTGTCCAGCCCCCTGCCCCAGGGGCAGGAAGTCAGCTGGG
>NW_017728993.1:55356202-55380558 GCF_001723915.1 Gavialis gangeticus
CTCCTCTGGACTCTCTCAAGCTTCTCCATGTCCTTTTTAAAGTGTGAAGCCCAGAATTGGATGCAGTACTCCAGCTACAACCTCACCAAGGCTGAGTACAGTGGGAGGTTGACATCCTGAGATTTACCTGAGAACTATCTATAGATGCAAACCAGAGTTTTGTTTCCTTTACCAGTTGTGACATCACATTGGTGGCTCATGTTCATCTTGTGGTCAATCATAACCCCCAAGTCTTTTTCAACCATGGTGCTAGTGAGCGTAGCACTGCTGAGCCTATAAGGCTGCTGCAGGTCCCCCTCTCTTCTCCCCTGAGATGGGGCACCTTTCATTTGTCAGTATTGAATATCATCAGGTTTATATCTGTCCACTTTCTAAGCCTATCCCAGTCAGCCTGGATCACCAGTCTATCCTTGGGTGAAGATGCTCTACCCCAAAGTTTAGTGTCATGGCAAACTTGACCATTCCACTTCTGACACCAGTGTCCACATTGTTAATAAAGGCATTAAAAAATGAACAGGTCCAAGGATGGAGCCTTGGGGGGCAGCACTGGTCATGGAGCACCATGATGATTCACTTCTGTCGACTACCACTCTCTGGGTCCGGCCTCAGAGCCAATTCCCTAGCCGTCACACTATGATGTAGCCAAGGCCACAGTTGGCCATTTTTTCTATGAGGAGATCATGGGACACCAGATCAAAGGCTTTTTTAAAGTCCAGATAGGATGTTAATTTCTTCTCCCTTGTCCAGGTGATATGTCACCTGGTCATAGAAGGAAATGAGCTTGGTCAGGCAAGACATACCTACAACAAACCCATGCTGACTGTCCTTCAGGATGTTGCCATCAGCCAGTTTGTCAAGAATGGTTTCTTTGATGATTTTTTCCAGAATCTTTCCTGGGATTGAGGTCAAGCTGATTGGCCTGTAGTTCCCCAATTCTACTTTTCTCCCTTTCTTAAGATGGGCACCACACTGGCCTTCTTCCAATCTTCAGGTACTTCACCTGAGCACCACAAATTCTCAAATATCCTTACCAGTGGCTGGGCTATGATGCTGGCCAGCTCCTTAAGTATTCTGGGGTGCAATCTGTCAGGACCAGTTGACTTGAAGGTGTCCAGCCTCTCAAGGTGTTTCTTTACAAGGTCTACACCGATGCTGGGCATAAAGTCACCCTCACTGTGGTCATCCCGCATCATGCTAGGCAAGGTGGTCCCTTTGGGCTGATGAAAAACTGATGCAAAGTACCCATTAAGCAGGTTAGCTTTTTCCTGTGTCAGTTGTCAGTTCTCATATTCAGTTTAGCAGGGGTCCAATGTTACCCTTGCTATTCTCCCAACTCCCCACATAGCTGAAAAAGGACTTTTAATCGTCCTTGATATGTGTAGCCAGTTGGAGTTTGGTTGCAGCCTTGGCTTTCCTGGTTCACTCCCTACAGGTATGGACCAGTGAAGAATACTCCTCCTCTGTGGTGATTCCCATCTTCCATCCTTTATAAGCCTCTCTTTTTAGGCGTAGGAGGTCCACGAGTTCCCTACTGAGCCAAAGGGGTTGATGTGCCCTTGTGCTACCTTACCTCCGAGATGGGATGGACATTCCCTTGTGCTTTCAGGATCACTCCCTTAAGGAACAATCACTCCTCTTGGACTCCCTTCCTGTTGAGTCATGGCCCCTTAGGGTCTTGACAACAAGCCTCCTGTGCTTATCAAAGTCACCTTTTCTAAAGTTTAGGACTTCTGACTGACTTAGTTCTCTGTAAATAACTACTACGAATATCAGATATTAGTATCAGAGAGGAAATGAAGCCATCATTTTGCACTCCAGCCCCACAGTACTCTAACCAGACAAAACCACAGCCAAGTAATGCCCTGTGGCGGTGCTCCTTTCTTTACATTTCTAGGCTCATCGCAGTGGAAGCAACTACCATAGGAGCTCCAGGAGTATATTTGCTAAATATTTAAAAGCATCTTTATTTGCACGAGTTTCTTAAACTGAATATAGATACCTATGTTTCCAATACTGTTAATCACTCAACACTATTTCAGTATGGATCATCCTGAAAGTTCAACCCACTGTCAACTTGTATTGGCTCTGATTAGGACCCAAAGGAAGCCCTGTGCATGGGCCAAGCTTTTGCTATGCTTTATCTTAGTGTAACTTAATACAGGGTCCTAAACTTTCTTCATTTTATGGTCACTTTTCCTTGAGGCCTTGAGTCCTATTATGGCTTTAATGATCATAACTACACTGATATCCACACCTATGATTCATTTCCAGTCTTTTCTAGCAAAGATACACACAAGCAGATACCAACATCTGAATGGTTCCCAAGGTTTTGATACTGACGTCCTATAAGATGGAATCTTTATGAATTGGGAATGAAATTCTGTATTCTACCTTTAGAGTTGCATTTATGGAAATTAATTTGCATCAGAAGCCAAGAATTTAGCTGTTGGTTTTTAATACTGGCTTGTCTTACCTTTGAAAACAGTAAAATAGAGTATGTCATTATGGATTATTTGTTCTCAATATTCATAAATACTTAATATTTCCTGTGTTTTAGCAGCTGAAAATCAGAATCTTAGAGAAGTAGGGCTGGAAGGGACCTCAGAGGTCTTTTAGTTCAAAACCCTGCCTGAGGGCAGGATCATCCCTATCCAAACCATCCTATACAATCCATAATCTAAACTCTATATAACACTACCATCAACCCTGACAACTCAGACCTAACACAAGACCTGCCTGCTGCAAGTAAAGCAGGAGAAACACAGCAGCCAATATCTTGCTTCTATGAAATTTTGACAATACGTTGTCAAGAGATCCCAGGTAGAGGGCTCTTGCAATTTCACTTTTCAGTTACAGCCGTATGATTCTAGGAAGTTTTCCTGGCCATTCAATCTTTTTTTTAATTAGTTTAAAATACATGTTTTACTGTCTCTATTCTTTATAGCGTTCACATTGCAATGCTTCTTGTTCAAATGTAATACAGACTAGCACTTTTATGGATTTAAGTTCAGGGGTATTTTGTTTCTAAAATTTACCACTTTACAGCTCCCTATAGATTCGTCTTGTAGGACGTCAATCTCTGGCTCTGTCTCCACTACAAACACAATAGCGCAGGGACTACACTCACAACATGAGTCAATTACAGGGACTGCTCTGTAATGGACAGACACGGTATTTTGTAACCAGTCTAAGGTGGTGGATGCATCAGGAATTGTGAGCTAGACAATCTGTTGGGTCTTGCGTAATTTCCAAATATAGTTCATTCTCACAGCTCGTCTTGGTGGCTTGAGAGCATACTTCATACGCAGTCGTGTAATTCACTCAGTGTTTTTAAAATTAGGTTTGCATGTCTTTTTTTCCAGTTCCTTTATAAGTGTATGTTCTATTGCTGTCCTGCATTTTCCTGTAGCATGGATTGAAAGGGCTATATAAAGATCAAATAAAAATAATCTTATTTTCCCACGCCGTTTTGGCACTCTTGGCAGATACTTGGAAAAAAACCGCATTTCTGACAATGAACCGCTAGGAACAAAAAGTCTTTTAAAGAAGAATAAAATTGAGCATGCATTTCCTCAGATACATTTACTCCCCCCACAAAAAACAAATACAGAGTTCACCCGTACATTAACCCCTGCCAATCTTATCTATTGTCAATGGATTGAAATGCAAAAGATTCTTCTTTGTCCTCACTGCCAGATAAGATTGTAATTTTCATCCTAATAAGCCGTCTCCTGATCTCCGGCAGAAATTAGTAATCAGGAACACTGGAGACACCCATAAGCCTATGAGATGATGATTCTGCCAAACAGCAAAGAAAAGGGATCTAACCCAATTTTAAAAGCTGCAGCTGATTAATTGATTCCATTACTCTCCTGAAACAAATCCAGTAAATGAAGGACAACGAACTCATTATGAGACCGCTTTCTAGGAAAGAGATACCTTTTAAAATTGTCTTTATTACAGCAGGTCTGGTTTAATTAACATTTTATTATTACAAAGAATAATAAAATACAAAAATAAGTGCCTAAATATTAATTGGGTTATTACGCTTATCAGGAGGAAAGACAACTACAGTTTTGATGAACAGGAAAGTCTAAGTTTAAATTCATGTTGGGGTATGTTACAAATTAAGATAAAACCTCATTCCTGGTTTAAGTAAATATGCAGGAACTGGTAAAGTGCCAACATGGAAATACGGTTACAATGGATTTACAATACTCCTTTAATTGGAGAACTTTTCCAGCAAATAAGAGTCCAGTCACAGACGCTGCCCCTCTGGTGTTATCTACATCTCACAGTTTTCACAGAGAAATAAGGCTTGAAGGAACCCTCCAGCAGCTATCTAGTCCAACTCCCAGCCTGAGGCAGGACCATCCCTATCCGTAATCTAAACTCTTCATCAACTCTCACACAAGACCTAACACCCTAACCTGCTGCAGTTAAAGCAGGGGAACCATAGCAGCCAATGTCCTGCTTCTATAAAAGGTTGTTAATATACATTCAAGAGATCCCAGCAAAGGGCCCTACCCACCGCTACAGAGGAAGGGAAAAACCCCCACAATCCATACCAACCTGACCATGGGGTAAAATTTCTTCTTGACCTGAATATAGCAATTGGACTAACCCCGAGCAGAGAAGCAAGAACCTCTAGCCAAGAACCTTTGGTTTTAAGTCCCAGCAGGAGCACTGACACACCCCAGTCCACATAGGCAACGTGTAGGGGGTGCATGGGGGTGCACACGCACCCCCTGAGAGTGCTGGTGCCTCCCCTGAAAGCAAGCACTCTCGGCTTAGGGCAGGGGAGCAGGCGAAGCACTGGTGCCTCCCCCCCACCCCCAGAAGTGCTGCTGGCACTTCTGGGTGTGCACTTCTGGGGTTGGCGCCTGGCTGCAGGGCAATCCCCCCCATGCCCCTGCGGACAGGTCCCCGCTCGGCCTGCCCTCACCGTTAATGCTTGCATCGCTGCCTGCAGGAGGTTGCCGTGCCCCCCCCAGCCTCAGGAGGCACGCGTCACCTATGCCAGTCAAAATCCCAAGCCTTGGCTGCAGCCAACACCCAATGCTTCTGAGGAAGGCTTAAAAAAACCTGATAAATGTAGCAGAAAGAAGAGAAGGGAGTAACCAGCAACTCTTCCTTTGCCAGCACCCCGAACCAAAACAATAAAGAGCTAAAATTTCAGGCTAGGTTTAGGGACATAATCCTCCACCTGAAGAAGAAACAGGTCATGTCTACATGAGACCCTGACTGCACAGTAGCCTGATACTACCGCACAATAGCATTATGTGGCAACAACCGTGACACTACACTACTGTCCAGTAGTATTAGGCTACTGTTTGGTAGCGTCACAAAAAAGATATTCGTCAGCACTACTATGCAGTAACTTGTGTTACTGCAAAGTCATTTAGGACTTGTCTATACCAGTACTAAATGAATGCACAGTAATGACTGCACAGCTAGTGTCTTATGTAGATGCGGCCACAAAGTGTTAGAAATGTCACCATGGAATTATTTGGCCGTAGGAAAGTACGTGGTGCCTTTTAAACTGCTTATATTAAGGCTAGACCTTTTTTCCTCGTTTGAAATCAAAACATTCAGCTCTGAGTGGCTTTTTAAAAGGTCTCTGACTATGCAGTAATGCCTATTTGCACAAAATGAAATATTTCAGTTCTCCCCGCATGTTTTTCCTTCACCAAAATAAAAGCCTCCCTCCTCCTCCCCCCTAGAGAGTAACTAATTTGCTGGCTTGGATAAATCTATGATCTGTTCAGTGTGGCATTTAGCCAGATTTCAGAAGGGCCATAATTACTGGAAGATCAGCCAAATAAATATGTTTTTAGAAATGGGGAACTACAGAGCAGCAGGTCAATGGAATTTATATTTGTAGAGCTGTTTTATTATCCTCTTGTCTCCATAAATTTGTAAGCATAATCCATTCCATCTCAGCTAGGTTTTGAAAGTAGAAAGATACCATTATATTGTGCACCTTGCTCCAAACTGTGAAACTTAAGTGCTTGAGAAAACATCAACTTGTGATTATAAGCAGGAATTGAGAAACAGAACTTCTAGGTTTTGCTTCTGAATCTGCCATTGCTTCTGAATTTGCATCTGAACCTGCACTACGAACTTTACAGTCATTTAATTTGCACAAACTTCAGTTTCCATCTGTGGTATGGATGTACTAATACTCAATTACTTCACAGGGATGTTGTGAGGCTTAATTAAGAGGTCTGCAAAGAGTGTTGAAATACAACAATGAAAGCTGCTATAAAGATGTTTTTTAAAATGTACAAACCAGGTTACAGATTTAATGTGCCTAAATTAATCTCTTACACTGCTCTGGAAAATTTCTAGCAGCATCAATTCTATTCAGTGCAGGTTGCTGCAGGGATATTTATACCTGCAGCTACTATTCATAGCCCTTTATGAGCCTGGTTAATTTGAAAGGGCTCTTTAAGAAATCAGCTGAGACTCAGCATCATTTCATGGAAGATATTTGATAAATAATTATTCTGATATTAGGCTTCAAGTTAAAATACCCTATGAAATTAAACAAAACCTCAAGTCTAGGAAATATAATCCTAGATGGTATAAAACCTGTTTTACTGTCATTATATTTCATGAGCCAAAACCTCTCCAAAAGCTTGGATAGCTTTAATTTGCCATCCACAGTAGACTTGGACAGTTTTCCAAAATTAAGTTTCCTCCTCATACTGTTCTGACTTCTTCCCCTCCCTACACAAACTTCCAGACCTGCACACTGGTTCATGCCAATAAGTGACTGCTCAGAGCTAAGACTGTGGTACTTCCAACTACTGGTGAAGTACGGAGTGCTGAACTATACCGGAGCTCATTTCCTCCCTCTGGGTAGTTAGGGAACCTGTAGCCAGTCATCCTTTACATTTTCATATGAAAACATGTATTTATTTAATGTTTACCTTTTCAATTTTCTCATCCAGCATTCTGAAGAATTCCTGTTGGCTTTCAGAGATGTGCATGCTGAAAAACATAAGGGAAAAATATTTCAGTATGCAGAAATATGTCTCTATTTCAAATGAACACATGCTTCCAGACTTGAGTCTCAGGTTTTAGGTTTCTAATGGAAAGCAACGGACTTTGTGCTTATCTATCTTTTGTCAAGAGTAACAACATCTGAGATAGAGTTAACTGTGTTAGCCTGAAGTCAGGAAGCAGATAAGGTAGATCTGCACCTTAGAGACTAACCAAATCAGAGATGTGGCATAAGCTGATGAAACATATAGCTGATGAAGTGAGCTTGAGCTCATGAAGGCATATGCTTTACATCTGATTTAGTCAGTCTCTAAGGTGCAAATCTACTGTGCCTTCAGTAATAGGTGCCATATCCAAAATGCAGAGAAACTGCCCTTTCAACCCCATAGCAGTGTCAGGAGTTAAATACCAAATATTGCTGAGCCAGCAGGAGAAAAACGCTATGTGCTACTTTTCAGGGTTGGACCCTTAGATAACCAACCTGGTATCTTTTAGATCAGCAGAAGACCTGCAGTATTAATGCTACACACATTTAAGTTTTAGAAATGGTGTGTGTCAAGAGCAGACCGTGTTGCTTCAGCATCTATCCTCCTGTTTAATGCAGATGTCAGGACCGAATATTCAGCTGCATACTTCACAGGCAGTGGGTGGGCTACTGAAATACAGATGGAAACCTTTGGGCTGAAGTTAAAAGTTTTTCCAAAGCTGCAAAGGGTATCGCGACACCAGTCAGATACCCACAGTGTGACACTGCAGTTTAGTTTATAACTTTACAGATCTCACTGTAGAGCTCAGTCTTGCTATAGTCATGCTCTATGGTAAATAGTTGGGTATCTCTAGTACAAACTCAGTATTTTTTCCTTTGAGATGAGAGGCTTTCATTGCTGTCTCAGAAGATACTTAGCTACTTCCATTAACTCTGCAGCCCCAAAAGGCTCAAGGGTTAGTGATCCTATATTCTATAGTAGTAAACAGGGTTAGGAAAATACTGTTATTAGCTATCTATACAGCACTGGCAGTGTGCTCATGTGGTATAAGACACGAAAGGAGCCAAGCCCTGCTCCAAGGGAAACTTACAGTATGGAAATACAGAGTGACCAGATGAATAAACAGGACAAGACAGCTCAAAGGATGGTATTTAGAGGGTTTTGTTGTTTGTTTGCATTTTAAATAGGCCTGATGAGGAAAGCATCTTTGCTGACATGATTGGGCCTCTCTGTGGAAGTCAGAGAAGGAGTGAGATTTCAGGTGAGATTTGAATGAAAAGAAGAGCTATCAGGGTGTCTAGCACATTGGGGTGAGAGGACAATGACAGGCACTGAATGTAGCAGAAAAGAATAGCAAGAGGAGATAAGGGGAGAGCAATGTAAATCTGATTCATGGTGTTAGGGGGGTACTTGGTAGCTGTGTTGGCCTGAGACAAAAAGACATACCAAAAACTAGAACTCATGGTTCCAAAATGATACCTTTTATTAAATCAACTGGAAAATTTTCCAGTTGGTCTAATAAAAGGTATCATTTTGGAACCAAGAGTTCTAGTTTTTTGTATGTCATTCATGGTGTTAGACAGTTAAGGGACTCTCTGGGCATGGCTACAGAAGACACTTACTGCATATTAGTCTAATAACACTGTGCAGTAGCGTGGCGGTTAAAAACTGTGCTAATAGCCTACTGTGCAGTGTTATTAGCCTAATGTGCAGTAAGCATCACAAAATAACCATGCACTGGTGCTCCTGCACAGTAACTCTAGTTACTGCACATTTAGTTAGTACTTCAATAAGCAAGTACTAAACTAAGTGTGCAGTATCTAAGGTGTATCAATGAACATGCAGACGTGCCCTCTAAGTTGGTAGAACCACCATTTAAATAGCAGTAAAAACTGATTCAGCTCACTGAATTCAACTTCCAGGTTCTCCTAGGTTCTCATTTTTTCCACCCAATCCTTTGAAATATAACAAAATTAGTGCCTCCTCTAAATGCTCAGTGATACAGTGCATTTCTAGCAAAGCCAGGCATACTCTCTGTATTTACTTTTGGAATGAGCATACCCAGTTCTCCGCTTATGCTGATGCCCTGAATGAAAGATCAGTTTGAAAGAGAAGTTCTTAGAGGAAAGCTAGAAGTTAAATTACAATCTAAATCAACTTACAGATCAACAGATCGTTTAAAGCAGTGCATTTTAAAACATGAACACTGTCAGTGTTTTAAAAATAAAGAAGAAAGGTTAGCTAACATCATGACTCTAATCCATTTTCAGTAACTGAGGCCTTGCCAAACAAGCCATCTTCAATAAAGGCTAGCAAATTCTAGTCTCGTACACCTAAACACTAACTTCTCTGTTAGAGATACAGCAGGCACATTGTGTTAATGTAGGTAGAAGTGTGACACTGATTTGTAAAGTGATGTAGCAATTTAGCTCCAGCAGATAGCCTCTTTGACAGAGACAGCCAGAGCGAAGCAAATGCTTCCATACCTAGCTCTATGATAGAGAATTTGAAATCCACCACACACAGCTCTTGAAATTTACAACTCTCAAAGTCTCAGTTTCTACCACGATGGCAAAAGATGTTTTTAAGATCCACCTAGGATGTAATTTTCAGGAACACTAATTGGCAAAAAGTCTGTATTGCTATGTGGATAAAAAGTTCAAACAAATAGCTTGTCAGAGTGCTAGAATCACTGAAGGTTTGCAAGTGTCACTGTTACAAGCCAGGAAAGCATATCTTGGCAATAAAATTACTCTTAGGAGTTAGAGAGAGAATGCGGATGGTGTATCCCTTCCTCAAGAAAATTCTTCTCACAAAATGAAATTTCTGTATAATCTTTTTATTTTGTGATCATTTTGTATTAAAGAACAATAAAGATCATAACAGGACTTGATGGCACTTGGCTGGATCTTCAAAGTTTCATTCTGATTTAATAAAAAAGAATTACTTCATAACTGAGAAATAATATTTTACAGAAATTTGGAGTACAAATCAGTACAATGTTATAAAATAATCTACCTCTTTTGTAATACCTCCTATGACCCCAAACCAGTAGAAATCTATGTATGTGAATAGTCTCTACATACATGATGTAGACTATTAAACACGTGTAAAGGTAGATAAATACACTTTGCATGATCTAGTCTTCATTCCACAAAATCCAAATTTTGCTATGTAGCCATGATCTGTATGATTTCTTACATACTTCTTTCAACAAATACTTTTTAAAAGTTTTAATTTGGAATGCCTAGCCTAGTTCTGTTTTGTTTTTTAATAAGTATAAGCAACATTTTGTAAAAAGTGCAGGTTTTATAGAAAGGCTAATGCTATTTTCTGTAGCTACCCAACAGATAGCAGTACATTTATTTTTGCAAAAGTGCAGCTGAACTTGTCCATATGGGCCAAAGTATTATCTTTCAAAAGTACATTTCTCTTTGGTAAATAGGAGCTAGATAGGCTTGATTTCTGCAAAAAAAATAAAAATAAATAAAAAATACATGCTTGATTTAAAAAAAAAACTAAATTAGAAGGAACAAATCTATGAACTCTTCCTCCTTTGGAATACCTGGCTGACTAATTTTTCCCTTTTAACTCAAACTGGTTGGTGCCTAACTAGCAGCTTCTATTGCTTTGCTCAGACTAGAGCAGGAGTGAGTAAAATACGGCCCACAGGCTGGAGCTGGCCTGCTAGCTGATTGGATCTGGCTTGCAGATGGGCACCCACCAATTGCATCTGGCCCAGCCCTTGGCTGACTCTGTTGTGCTTTGCATGGGGCCAGGTCCAGTGTGCTCCTGCCTGAGGCAATGCATGCTGTGCTCCCAGCCTCCTCTGCAGGAGGGCCCCAGCCCTGGCCAGTGGGCACAGCTTCAGGGCAGAGCTGCTGCTGCCACTGCTGCAGCCACCTGGGAGACTGCTGGGCTCCCCCGGCATCCAGTGACTTCTTCTCCAGTCCCTGCTGCAGCACTGAAGGCAGGGAGTACGGAGGGACAGCTGTGGCATTGAGGGGAGCGGGATGGAGGCAGGTTGTGCTTGCACCTTGCTTTGGTTCTGCTCATGCATGGCTGGGCGGGAGACTGCATAGACGGGGGGAAGGGGGGAGCATGAAGGAGCTTGGCTGTTCACAAAGCCTTGCTGGACAGGCAGGTGGGGTGGGAGCAACAGCAGCAGAAACAGGAGCCATTGTGGGCTCAGCTGAAGCCCTGCCAGGCAGGCATGGGACAGAGGCCAAGAGAGCTGGTGGCACCAGGCTTTGCTCCCCATAATCCCCCTCCTAGGGGCTTCCCTTGCTGCCTCCTGGCAGCAGCTGCTTTCCCACCCCTTTGCAGCAAGCTATGAGCCACGCAGGCAGTGCTGATCCTCCCCACCCCCACCTACGGAGGGTCTGGGCTCAGCCATGTCAAAGAGCAAGTGGGGGTAGGGGGAAGCTGGGCTGGGGGACAGAAGCCTCCCACACATGCACACCCAACCCACCCACATCCCCATCACATACGTACCCCCATCCCACACACATCATACACCCACCCCTCCCACACTCTCCATCCGCCATACCCACATCCCCCACAGACATACCCACCCAACCACATACTCCTCCGACCGCACACACCCCCATATATACCTCCCTCCTCCTCCCCCCTCACAATATACAAGAGTAAGACTGTTTTTTGAGCTATTATGCAATCGCCTCTATATACACTATACAAACTATATCGGGGGACGACCCAGTGAGTGATCTGACAATAGAGGGTAACTTAGGTGACAGTGACCACAACACTATCTCTTTCATTGTCCATCAAAGGCCTGGGAAATCTGTAAATAAGGTACAAATTCTTGACTTCAAAAAAAAACTGACTTCAATAAGCTAAGGACTTTAGTGAGTAATGCCGTATGGATCACAGGGAAAGAGTGTGAATGAAGAGTGGCTGCTCCTCAAGGACATGATCCTCGGTGCACAGTTGTCCATACCTGTATGCAAAAAAGGTGGCACAGGGGCCGGGAGGCCATCTTGGCTCAATAGGGAAGCTGCAGATCTTCTGAAAAAGAAAAGGGAGGCTTACCAATGATGGAAGCTAGGAACTGGCCCCAAGAAGAACTACATAAGATTAGCCCACACTTGTAGGGGGCAGATTATGAAAGCAAAGGCTGTAACGAACTTCAGGTTAGCAACCGAAATCAAGAACAATAATAAGTCCTTCTATAGGTGCATAGGTAACAGGAGGAAAACCAGTGGAAAGGTGGGACCACTGCTCAATGCATCTGGACATCTGATCACTGACACCAAGGAGAAAACTGAACTCCTGAACAAGTACCTTGCATCTGTATTCTACCAGTATAAGAAAGATAGCCTGCCAAAAGCAAATATGACACAGAATAGTCACAGTAGGGATGATCACTTAACAACAGTCAATGTACAGCTGGTGAAAGAACAGCTAAAGAGGCTGGATATCTATAAGTCAGCAGGACCGGATTAACTCCATCCAAGGATGCTGAACTAACTAGCCAAAGACATCACAGGACCACTGGCGACACTCTTTGAGAATTCGTGGTGCTGGTCCCAAAAGACTGGAATAGGGCAAATGTTGTGCTCATCTTCAAGAAAGGGAGGAGAGAGGACCCAGGGAACTATAGGCTGATCAGCCTGACCTCAATCCTTGGAACAATCCTCGAAAAATCTCTTAAGGAGTCCACATGTGATAAGCTAGTAGAAGGCAAAATTCTGAATGACAGTCAGTATGGCTTTGTCGCAGGTAGGTCATGTCTGACTAAACTAATTTCCTTCTACGGCCAGGTTATTCAGCACCTGGATAAAGGAAATGAGGTTGACGTCATTTACTTGAACTTGAGGAAGGCCTTTGACTTGGTGTCCCATGAGGCTCTCAGGGTGAAACGAGGGGACCACGGGCTCAACAATTCAATGGTCAGATGGGTGGGAAACTAGCTGCAGGGTCAGACCCAGGGAGTACCAATAGATAGATCTGTGTTGACCTGGTGAAAAGTAGGCAGTGGGGTCCCCCAGGGTTCAGTACTTGGACCAGTGCTTTTCAACATCTACATCAATGATCTGGATGTGGGGGTGAAAAGCTCACTGGCAAAGTTCACTGGTGACACTAAGCTGTGGGGAAGTATGGCCACACATCAGGGTAGGCTGACGATCCAGGCGGACCTAGACAGATTAGTTAGATGGGCAGACCAGAACCAGATGCTGTTCAACACTGAGAAGTGTAAAGTGCTCCATCTGGGGAGGAAAAATCCACAACAAACTTACAGGCTCGGTGGTGCTATGCTATGCTAGCTAGCACCACATCTGAAAGGGACCTGGGGAGTCATAATTGACCATAAAATGAATATGAGCCATCAGTGTGATGCTACAGTTAGCAGTGCAAACAATATGCTGGCATGCATCAACTGATGCATCTCCAGCAAAACTAAGGAAGTTATTTTCCCATTCTACTCAGCATTGGTGAGGCCACAGCTGGAGTACTACATCCAGTTCTGGGTGCCACGCTTCAAAAAGGATGTGGAAAAGCTTGAGAGTCCAGAGGAGAGCCACTCATATGATTAGCGGTCCTAAGAGCAACCCATTCAAGGAAAGGCTGAGAGATATAGAACTGGTCAGCCTAGAAAAGAGAAGTCTTTGTGGGGATTTGGTGGCAGTCTACATATATATCATGGGAGAGCACCAGGGGCCAGGTGAACAACTATTCACCAAAGCATCCCAGGCGAAAACCAGGAACAACAGTCATAAACTGCTAGAAGACGGTTTCAGATGGGATATAAGGAAAAACTTCTTCACGGTTTGTGTGACCATACTCTGGAATAGACTCCCAGCAGGAGTGGTGCAAGCACCTACCCTGGAGTTCTTCAAAAGGAGACTAGATGAACACCTTGCTGGGGTTATTTGACCCCTGCATCTTTCCTGCCCAGAGCAACAGGGGCTGGACCCAATGATCTCATGGGTCCCTTCCAGCCCTAAACTTCTGTGAATTTGTGAAACGTACATAAATCAGGACAAAAATATTTTTTAAATAAAATTAAGATATGTTATAGCAGATGTTTGATTTTTAGTATATAATTTGGGTTTTTTTCTGGTTCCAAGATGGCACCCCTCCCCCTGGAGTACTTCCACAGCAAGAGTAGGGACTTCTGGTGGCAAAGGTTAGGGGTCAGCGGCAGGATTTCCAGTCCCAAGATGGAGACCAGGGGACAGGGCACCTGTCAAGGATTGGGACTACCCTTGCAGCCCTTGACATCTCATTAAAACTCATTAAATCGGCCCTCCAGCTGGAATAATTGCCCATTAGAGTTTCTTTACATCCGTGAATCTGCTGGGACTAATGTTGACTAGGATTTAAAATAATGAAGTATTTCACCGTCTTGCAGACAAGTACATTGCTCCTAACTGAATGTTTCTTTGTAGTTATATCCGAAACACTTATATATTGTTAATTCATTAGGACTGAACTGAGTAATATTTTATGATGTGAAAATTTGCACAATGTACTTTGTATGCAGCAAGTTTAAGTTAATAAGTGCCCTAAAGGCATAGTATATCTGCAAAGAATAGTTTCTCCTTTATTGCTTAGAATGCAACAGTGCTTCATCACGTCATTGTTAACTACCAAATTTATGTCACTGTGTAATCTGTTATTTTCAATCCAATTAGTGATTAAAATGCAATGGTGATTTAGATAATAAACAAGTAACTAATACTGGCAGCAGCACTGTCACAAGAGGTAAATATGTCACGGCAGTACTGTGCATAATAATACTGACTGGTTTCAAAGCATATAGTCACAGAACATATCTAAGGGGTGCATAAACTGACTGCCACATAGCACACTGTCAGCATTTTAACAAATAACTTCATCATCTTAACTGGAAGAAGTTTAATTCCCAGATTTGACATGCAGTTTATCTACCAATCCAAGCCCAAACATTGGGCACAATCTCTTGGGACACCGTAACTAACATTTGTATGGGCATTTATGGATGTGCATACACAAATGTCTAATGGTAGCAGATATCTACTGCAGTGTAGTACCATGAAAAGGTGTGGCAAGGTCAATCTAGCCAAAGTGGAGGGAGGAGGGGGAAGAGGGAGGAAAGATCACATCTTTGAAAAATATACAAAGGACAGGGTTCTTAAAAGGTGCCAAAATTTAAACTGTGACCAAACTCAGTACTATGTTAGTAGTTCATCATGCCTCCCAGGTACTTCCATTTTTAATATAGTTATGCACAGAGACTACAGATCTTGGCATACCATGCTCCATCATGAGTGGAACAATTCTCAAGAAGATGCCCCTACAAAGTAAAAGTCTGAAGGTGGCTATATCCCTCTCCATTTTATAAAAATTTGATGTGACCGCTGATTTACGGGGGAGCCACTAAACAGCTTTCACTAGGGCAAAGTTTTATTTTAATTTGGCATTTATTTCTATTAAATTAGAAAATATAACTTACTTTGCTCGGGGTTGATGAACTAATCCTGGAATCTCTTTATTAGACTTAAGTCTTACATTTGAACTGGCACTTTTTTCCTGAAATACACAAAAACATTTTATATATATATAAGTATTTCTTGCATATTAAAAATAGGCATATTTGTCATAAGAAGTTACTCTGTAGTGCAGAGAGTGAAACTGCACAATCAAGTATATTAGCCATGAGAAAGCACAATCAAAAAATCTTAAAGGAAATGAAATTGGTATAACAATTCTGCAACAGGACAACCACCAACCTGTAGGTAAACTAATTAAAAATCAAGTATATTATGATGGGACTTATTACAATATATAGCCAGGTTACTGGGTAAAAAACCAGAAGCTTGTAGTAATTAAAACCTGTTACTATCTGATTACTGTTACACCTAATAGGCACATGATTATAACACAAGTGGCACTAACCCATGATGTTATCTAACTTTTAATGAGGTATCATAGCACAATACTGAATGCATGTAGAGACTGATATTAACCTTATAGCTCTAGGGGTTGACTACCCCAGTACAGGGTTAAGCAACATTAGTGAGGCAGCAGGTGGAAAAATTCAGCTATTAGTGCACAAGTCTTGTGGTTAAAGAACACCACTGTCTATTGGACTGTCTGTTCAGTAATCCCTTGAAAATGTTAAATTCACATACACACATAGCCTATGGCTGCAACCAGATGTTGCCTTTGTGCCACCATAAACATTTTTATGGAAGCACAAAACCTAAGCAAATGTTCTTAAACCCTCTGTCACACCACAAATACCCTCGTTTTGGGTTTAGACATGTCACCAAATGAAGCCAATCAGCTGTGGCAGGATGTGTTGTACCACAGCTGATCTCTTCACTGGGTGAAACATGCTGCCCATTTTTCCAGGGAATTGCCTGGGGTGCATCTCTGTAAGCAGGAAACACCAGCCTCCTCCCAGGACACAGCTCTGCAAGTGGGGAAAGCCAGGGCAGGTGCTCCTGGGGCTTACGGGGTCTGATCCTGCACAAGAATTTGTGGGCTGCTTGTGTTCTCGCGCCATTAACCAAACCAACATCTGCCACAACAGTGCCAGAAACTATTACCACCTTTGTCACAGACACCAATTTTGGGCATTTCTGGTACGATAACGGGAATGGACTTCTGTTTGCTTGACCTTTGTGCTACCATAAAAAAAATATGGCAGCACAAAGGCATTGTCTATTTCCACCTTTTGTGATGGTAATGACCCCGCTCATAATCTGTGCTGCCTTTTTGCAGCTGACCTCTGTTCCCTTATGGCAGGAGAGCAGGAAGTGCCTGCAATTACCTGCATTTTCCAGCCACCCTGAGCAGGAGCTCCTGTGGTTTCAGGGGTCCCATCCTGTGAGAAAATGGCCCCAAGGTGCCTCACCCTGACATGGGGCATGCAACTGAAAGCAGGAGTTTCCTGTTTGCAGGCAGGTGCCTCAACGTGGGGCTCAGCACCATGATCCACATGCTCAGGGAAACCCCACTAGGGAATTCCTGGGGCATGAGCTTGCCAGCACAGAGAGGGGGGACTCCCAACAGGGTGTTATTAACCACAGTTAATATACTATTAAAGTGCTAACAACACTCTCTTTCACCATCCTCCACCCTCACACAATCACTCCTGAAGCTCTCAAAACAAGGGTGGTTAAGAAAACAACCAGACATTTTAGGAGATGAAGTAATAGAAAGCAACACTCATTAAATTCTATTTGAATAAATTTCTTTGTTACATATTTACATTGAAGTCAAGTCAGCAGGAGCCAATTTTAAGGGACTGAACAGAATGGGGAAGAAAAAAAAGTTAAATGTGATTCTGAGGTAGGAGATTTTACCAATTCAGCCATAAAATAGTACAGAAAGGATCAAAGAGGTAAGTCGAGCAAAATGCTTACAGACAAGAACAACTGTTCTTTATGTAGATTAATAATAAAAAGAGCAAAACAAAACTTAGACTATGAGCCAATTCTTTAAGATAACACACTGTTTTCAATACAAAAAAATGCTATGAATTGAGACTTAGCATATAAGCATAATTACATCCTGAAAAACCTGTAAAAGGATATGGCCATCTTAAAATATATTATTAAAGCAATTCACATCAGAGAAATCTGCCAGTACAGATGGCATAGGACAGGGTCAAATTTTACATTCTATCAACTAAATAAATCAATCCAACTTCCTTGACATATTGTGACTGCAACCATTTCTGAAAAATGTGAACTAAAATTATTTTTTGTGATTTCTTCCTGGGGCTTTTTTTGGTCTGATTTAAAAATATATGAATAGATAAATCACTCACTTTAAAAAGACCTATGAGTTATACTTAAAAAGTGGGTTTGTGCATAGTTAACACTAGAACAAATAATTCCACAGAGTATAAGAATGACCCTCTCCTCTATCCTTGACACTTTTCTTGGTACAAATTGTCATTACCTTTCTGAAGCATTTGGAAGACTAGGCTATGCCTTACTTCAAAATAAAGTCAATACAATTTAGATTGACAAGCCCATACCCTGCCCTTTGGTCATACCTACATCTCACTAGTCATTGTATCATTGTATTACAATGAGTAATGGTGAGGCAATGTTGAAGCATCAAAATAAAAGATGCAGCCCACCTTCAGAATTCCCTTGCCACCATACCATCTTTTAATCTCGTTTTAATGGTGTTATTTATGCATGACTTTTTGCATGCATGTGCAATATGAGCAGATAAAGTTGTCAAGTGAAAGAAAAGAGAAACAGAACTCAAAGATAATAAGGAAGGCTGATGCCAGTCTGGGAACACACTGGAAATAAAGATATAAGGCCAAGCTCCAACCTCATATACATGACTCACCTTGCTGTTGCATCTCAAAATACCTGCTGCTATGCTAGTCTGAACACAGTAATGGTATTTTTCAGACATACATTTAACATATTTGGGATTAGAATGTGGCTTGAAGTTCAGGAGCTATTGCTGTACGTCCCCTAGTTATTAACATGGAAGTTGAATTTTGGGATCTTTCCTTTCTCAGCTCCCATAAACACCTTAATTCATACCATTCCCTGCAGCAGCACACAAAGATATAGATTTAGTCTTCATTGGAAATTTGCCAAGTCCAAACAATGTCACCAAATTTTACACCAGTGAAGGTGATTTGTGGCTTACTCCAATCTGAACCAAGGACAAGTTGCACCAGTCCAAAGCCCAGCTTTCCTTGTCTTTATTTAGGGTTTTCTGTTGGTGCAGCTATAGCTGTGACTTTCCAGTGGGTAACTCTACCTCTACAGAAAAAAAAGTCTATTAGGAAAAGCTAGAAAGATTCAAGAAAAAAGTACATTTATATGGCAGCTTCAGTGAATAGATCTTAAAGTGTTATTCAGAAAATTAACAAACATTGCCTCAAAATTATTGAAAGTATTATTCATATTATACAGATGAAAAAACTGAGGTGCAAAGAGGTTAAGAGGCATGTCCAAGATGTAACAGAGCTGGTATAATGTCTCAGATCTCCTGACTCCCAGTCCTCCCAATACTGCTTTCTCCCTCCCTTTTACCTTACAGTATGGGCATCAATAATGAATATATTTATATTATCTGGTAATTAAAATTACTTTCCCTAGTCAGAGAGTATGGCCTTTTCTCCCCTTTACTCTCCATCTGCTCATCTGGAGTAATAGGCAGAAGAAAAGGAACAAACAGATAACAACTGTGCCCAACTCAAGCTTGGAAGATCAGTTGAGTTGGCTCATCACTGTGTTTTTAGTTCTTACTTACCATCAGTGATATTTTGTTGCACAGGCCAAATATTCACTTTGATAAAAATAGATTTTCAGCATTAATTCTCCAACAAATGAAACAAAATATTTTGCATCAGTTTGAAGGCAAATTAATTCAACAGTAATTGCTTGCATTCTGATATCTAAGAAAAACAAAAACAAACTTACAAATGATTTGGAACCATCTAGCTACGCATTTGGTTAGTATATGTGACTACACAATGTTATTACTCTCTCTTCTCTTTCCCCTTGTTTGTTGTCCTGCACTTATTATGTGCTGAAGTAATTTAAGCCCTGACCCTGAAATAATTTAATGTGCAATATACTTATATAGGAAATATGAATTTTCTTGATTCTATGCACTTGCTGACTCCAACAGGAATGCACACAAGCGATGAAATCAAGCCTCTTGCGTGAGGCCTCATCTAAACAAAAACTGATTTAATTAAATCATGTTCCTGTATTCACATTCTATGGGGAGAAGCACATGAACACCAGGGGTTTTCAACCTTTTTTAGTAAGTGTACCTTACGGTGAGCGGCTGGATGCCAAGCAGGGGGGAGAGGGAGTGGCGAGTGGCCAGATGCAGAATGGGGGCATGGCAAGTGGCAGCAGCACGGCATCTGTGCAGCCCGGCTCTTGCCCGCTCCCCCTATGATGCAGTGGCATGGGGTGGCGGTGCTCCATCCCCACTCACCTCTGCATACCCCCTGGGACCTTTCAAAGCATCCCCAGGGGTATGAATACCCCCAGCTGACAACCGCTGAGTTAGCATGAGATAAGCTAAGGAGTAAATTTACAGTCCATCAACTTCAAGGAAGATGTGGGCAGTTGAGAAAGAGTGAAGAGTAGTGCAACAAAAATGAGTAGAGACCTGGGAAAAATGACTTGAAAGGCTGAAAGAACTAGGATTGTTTAAGTTCAGTGAAGAGAAGGTGATGGGGGATTTTTCTGTTCATTGAGCCAAAAAATTCTAAAAAGCACAGAAATATTTTGAATTTTTGATGCTCTGAAAAACCCACAAAAACAATTTGTCATAACCTAAAATGTTTAAGCCAAAATGAAGTGTTTTGAGTTATTTAATCCTCTGTCTCCAAGCTTGGTGAATTCCTAAGTGAAAAATGAGGTTTCAAAGTGAAAAGTAAAAAATTTCAATTTGAAAAGCCTGAACTGATATATTTTATTTCCAAATCCCTCTTCCCTTTTTAGTTGACAATATTTGCCCTGATCAACCTAATTTCCTTTGGGACACCTATTTTAGGTAAATTTATTTTTCATTGGAAAAAAAAAAAAAAAGAAAAAAAAATCACTCAGCTGTATTTAAATTGAAATATAATAAATATTGTTCCTTACAACATATTAAAAAAGAAATCATTCAGAATTGGATGCTTGAATATTTGTACTGGATAGCTTATAACAAAAGAGATAATTATGGCTATTGTGTTACAGGTCAAAAAATTATCTCCATTATGTTGCAATTTGTTATAATCACGGTAAAGCTATCATTAAATCAAGGTGATTTAATTTGATAGATTTGTTAATAAGCATTAGCTCCACCAAAAGAATATGCTATACCAGAATTTCTGAGTATTAACAGATGGCAGTGACTGTAGTGCCAGATGCTGTTAGCATAGCAGCAACTACTAGTGCCACTATAATTACAAACCAATTTCTAAGAGGCTTCTGAACTTAATTTTAAGCATTCTCTTCCTGTATGACCATGGAAAAGCTCAGATAGGACACTTTCCTCTCATGCCAAGCTTTATAAAAATTGTTTTAGGAACGGCATGAGTCAAAAAATGTTGTATTAATTCAGCATCTAATCCTGATAATGCTAATTTCTAAACAAAGTGCTTATTAACATGAGTGGCCCCACTATCTTACATAGGACTATGCCTGTGAAGGCTTCTTCTGTGCCTGAAGGGCCTGAGTCATGAACTGGTAACAGAAAGGCTGGCAGTTCAAGTGATCTTAAGTCTCAATTTAAGATCAAGACAACCGCCACACCAAGAAGCAGCGAGGGGTGGTGGTGGTTGGAGACTCCCTTCTGTGCGGGACAGAGGAAGCCATCTGCCAACCTGATCTTTTGTCTCCAGGAGTCCGCTGCCTGCCCACAGCCCGGATCTGAGATGTTGCAGAGGGATTACAGAGACTCATCCAGGCCTCTGACTACTACCTCATGTGGGCAACAATGATACTGCCAGGGGAGACCGTGAGTGGATCAGAAGCGACTACAGGGCTCTGGGTGCAAGGGTGAAGAGCTCTGGGGCTCAGGTCGTGTTTTCTTTGATACTTCCAGTCCAGGGAAAGGACCTAGGCAGGAACAGGTGCATCCTGCAGATCAATACCTGGCTGTGCAGGTGGTGTTGCCAGCAGGGATTTAGCTTCTTCCACCATGAGATGTTGTTCCAAACAGAAGGACTGCTGAGAATAGATGGAACCCACCTGACGAAAAGAGGGAAGAGCATTTTTGCAGACAGGGCTTTTAACTAGGTTCACTGGGGAATGGAGACCTGGAGGAAAAGCAAGCAGGAAGGGGGGCAACAGGAGAGGTGTTCTCATACATCCTGAGAAATCAGGACAATTGACTAGTTACCTCAGGTGCCTATACACAAATGCACGGAGCCTGGGAAACAAGCAGGAAGACTTGGAAGTCCTTGTACAGTCATGGAGCTATGACATGATTGGAATAACAGACTTGGTGGGATAGCTCACATGACTAGAGCACTGTCATGGATGGGTACAAACTGGCAGGAGAGAAGAGGAGGAGCTGCACTTTAAAAGAGCCATACAGTTCCTCAGAGCTCCAGTATGAAACTGGAGATAGGCCTGTTGAAAGTCTCTGGGTTAAGGTTAGAGGGGAGAGCAACAAGGGTGATGTTGTAGTAGGTGTCTGCTGTAGGCCATCAGAACAGGAGGAAGTGGTGGATGAAGTTTTCTTCAAACAGCTAGTACATGCTTTCCAATCACAAGTCCTGGTTCCCATGGGGGACTTCAAATCACCATGACATCTGCTGGGAAGGCAATACAGCTGTGTGCAGACAATCCAGGAAGTTTTTGGAGAGTACTGGGGACAAGTTCCTGGTGCAAGTGCAGGAGAGGCCAAGTAGGGGCTGTGCTCTCCTTGACCTGCTGCTCACAAACAGGGAAGAATTAGTGGGGAATGTAGTAGTGGATGGGAACTTGGGCAGCAATGACCACGAGATGATTGAGTTCAGGATCCTGAGGAATTGAAGGATGGAGAGCAGCAGAGTAAGGACCCTGAACTTCAGAAAAGCAGACTTGGACTTGCTCAGGAAACTCATAGACAGGATCCCCTGGGAAGCCAATCTGAGGAGGAGTGGAGCCTAGGATTGCTCGCTGTACTTGAAAGAAACCTTACTGGGAGTGTGGGAACAAACCATGCCAATACACAGGAAGACTGGCAAATATGGCAGAAGACCAGGTTGGCTTAGCAGGGAACTCTTCAGTAAACTAAGTCACCAAAAAAGAAACTTGTAAGTGGAAACTTGGACATATAAATAGGGAGGAGTATAAGAGCATTGCTTGAGCAAGCAGGGATGAAGTCAGGAAGGCCAAAGTGCAATCGCAGTTGCAGGTAGCAAGGGACATGAAGCGTAACAAGAAGAGTTTCTACAAGTATGTCAGTAGCAAGAGGAGAATCAGGGAAAGTGTGGATCCATTACTGAACAGGAGAGGTAAGCCAGTGACAGAGGATGAAGAAAAGGCTGAAGTGCTCAGTGCCTTCTTTGCCTCAGTCTTCACAGGCAAGGCCAGCTCCCAGACTACTGCACTAGGCAGCACAGTTTGGGGAGAAGGTGGGCAGCCAACTGTGGCAAAATAACAGGTTAGGGATTATTTAGAAAAGCTGGACAGATAAAAGTCAATACGGCCAGACTGGCTGCACCTGAGGGTGCTGTGCAAACCGGGGGTTGAGATTGCAGAGCCACTGGCCATCATCTTTGAAGACTCAAAGGAATCAGAAGAGGTCCTGGATGATTGGAAAAGGGCAAACATAGTACCCATATTTAAGAAAGGGAAAAAGGAGGATCCAGGGAATTACAGACCAATTAGCCTCGCCTCAGTCCCTGGAAAAATCATGGAGCAGATCCTCAAGGAACCCAGTTCTAAGCACCTGGAGGAGAGGATGATTAGGTACAGTCAGCATGGATTCAACAAGGGTAAGTCATGCCTGACCAACCTGATTGCCTTCTACAATGTGATAACTGGCTCTGTGGATACAGGGAGACCAGGGGATACAGTATACCTTGACTTCAGCAAGGCTTTTGATACAGTCCCTGACAACACTCTTGCAAGTAAGCCAAGGAAGTATGAGTAGGATGAATGCACTGTAAGGTGGACAGAAAACTGGCTGGAGCATCAGGCTCAGAAAGTAGTGATCAATGGCTCAATATCTAGTTGGCAGCCAGTATCAAGTGGAGTGCCCCGGGGTCGGTCATGGGGCCGGTTTTGTTCAATGTCTTCACTTACCTGGAAGATGGCGTACAGTGCACCATCAGCAAGTTTGCAGGTGACACCAAGCTGGGAGGAGTAGTAGATACAGTGGAAGGTAGGGACTAGGATTCAGAGTGACCTAGACAAATTGGAGGATTGGGCAGAAAGAAATCTCATGAGCTTCAATAAGGACAAGTGCAAAGTTCTACACTTAACATGGACTAATCCCATACATCAGTACAGGCTGGGGGCTGACTGGCTGGGCAGCAGCTCTGCAGAAAAGGACCTGGGAGTTACAGTGGACAATAGCTGAATATGCGCCAACAGTATGCCCTTGTTCAAAGGCAGCTAAACGGCATACTGGGTTGCATTGGTAGGAGTGTTGCCAGCAGGTCAAGGGACGTGATTATTCCTCTCTATTCAGCACTGCTGAGGCCACATCTAGAGCAGCATTTCCCAACCTTTCAGTTCTGGCAGCACACTTACTGGGCCTCTCTCATCCCACAGCACACCGGCTGAATGCGGAGCAGGGAACGGGGGAAGGGAATGGTGAGCAGCCAGGTGCAGACCAGCAGGGTGCGGGTAGAGAGCGGCCGGATGCGGAGCGAGGGCGGGTGGCGATGGTGGATGCAAATCACTGGCTGGAGTCACACCCTCC
>NW_017728993.1:55385558-55394806 GCF_001723915.1 Gavialis gangeticus
ACTCATGGGAGGGTGGCGATGGTGGATGCAAATCACTGGCTGGAGTCACACCCTCCCTGTCTGTCTGTCTGTCCATGGCAGCAGCAGGTGGAAGGCGTGGCTCCAGCCTAAAATTCCATGGCGTGCTGGTTGGGAAACGCTGATCTAGAGTACTATGTTCAGTTTTGGGCCTCCCACTACAGAAAGGATGTGCACAAATTGTAGAGAGTCCAGCAGAGGGCAACAAAAATGGTGAGGGGGCTGGGGCACACGACTTATGAGGAGAGGCTGGGGGAACTGGGCTTATTTAGAGGAGATTGAGAGGAGATTTAATAGCAGCATTCAACTACCTGAAGTGTGTGTGTTGTAGGGGGGGGAGGGGGGGTTCAAAAGAGGATGGAGCTAGACTGCTCTCAGTGGTGGCAGATGACAGAACAAGGAGGAATGATGTCAAGTTGCAGCAAGTGAAGTTTAAGTTAGATATTAGGAAGAGTTTTCTCACTAGGAGGGCAGTAAAACACTGGAACAGGTTACTGAGACAGGTTGTGGAATCTCCATCCTTGGAGGTTTTTAAGACCCAGCTAGACAAAGCCTTGGCTGGGATGATCAAGTTGGGCTGGTCCTGCTTAGAGCAGGGGGTTGGACTAGATGACATGATGTCCCTTCCAGTCCTAATTTTCTAGGATTCTATGAATAAAAGTGCTAGCATGTACGTTTATCGATAGATGCACCACATCAAACCAGAAATGAAACACCAATTCCACTGTTTAAAACACTTGCAAATTATTGATGTAGCGACTGATTTTAACACATGCTTTCCAAATCAGAATATGCAATAAAATATTTCACACAACAGTACAGATGTAACAGCTACATATTTTTAATTTCCTTCCATCATGACAATTCAAAACAGTTTGACACTCAATTATGATACTGGGTTATTATAACATAACCTTACAATGAAGGAGTGATCATGCAAGAGAGTATTTAAAGGCTCTGGAAGGTGATGAAAAGTAGAGAAAAATGACAAATTATGATATACTCCCCCAATTTACAAGAAGAAACCACATTATTGCATGTGTGGTATATATATTTACAAACATTGCATTTGTGTGATGCCTTCTGTCATGGACAACACCAGGAACTGAACTCCACAGATGAAATGGAACCTCTCTGACTTGAACTACACAGTACGGCCATGCAAAGCTTCAGTAGCCAATTTGATTCGGAGGACATTCGGCCCAATTCGGTAGCCGAATCTCCAAATCCAAATCGGAAGACCCATTAAATCAAATTGAATTGGGAGACCGGTTAAAAGGTCCGAATTGATTTGGAAGCCTCTGAATCAATTCAGAAAGATTTGGAGATTCGGAAGGCTTGCAGGAAACAGAAACTGAGAAGAGGGAGGGGGATGGGGTAATCTTCCATATATGGGAAAGGCTGAGGAGGTGGGGAAAGACTGCTCTGATACTGACATCTGTAGCTGGCCAGTGACTGTGATCTTCTCTGAGTTCCCTTCCAATCACAGTGCCCTGGGGGAGGGACGTAGAAACAACATATCAAGCTGTGTCTTAAGTGATCTGTGCCTTTTGTGAGTTGTGTCTCTCTTGGACCACCAGCATCTGAAAGGCTCTGGTTTGCTATCTAGTCTCTTGGTAGCTAGTCTTTCTTCTTGTAAGTTGTATCCAATCCTTTTCTACTTACCCTTGCCTACAATCCCTATTGTTATCTCTATCAATTCCTTTCAACTTATTCTTCCCCCCAAATCCTCTTATTTGTTCTTGTTAGCCTGTCTTCCCTCTCTCCTCCCCCCACAAAAAGAAATCTGTGTTTTCCCTGACAGTGTGTTACCACCATGCAGGAAAGCACAACATATATTAGAAACACACGCACATTTTGCAGCTCACCAAACATTATGAAGTGTGCTGGAAAGGCAGGTGCCAGGTCTTCTGGCAGGAGAGGGGGCAGAGAGAGAGCTGCAAGTTCCCCCCACCCCAAAGATAGACGCACTCTCTTTCCTGGCAGCGATGAGTCTTCTGCTGCTAGTGGGAGCAAGGAGGTGGTAGCAGTGCCTGCACCTGCACCACCACCACTAACACCATTAACCAGCAGCAGCATGACATTCTCCACCCCAATTTCAGTTCCTAACATTTAGCCTTCCAGTGCTAGAGGAGAAGCGGGATCCGGAAGCAGAGTGGCTGAGGGCCATAGCAAAGGAAATTCTGGGGAAGAAGGGGGTGCTCCACACCGCTCAAAGTTCCCCTAGACGCAGGTGGTTCAGCTCCTTGCCCTGTTGTGCCTCTGTCTGGTGAGGAGGGGGATAAGACAGGATCCCCACCCTCAACCTAGAAGCGGGTGGGTAGCGTAGTGTGGGATCATTTTGAGGTGGCAGATGATCCCAGGTATGCTACCTGCCAGCACTGCCAAAGGCAAATCAGCCGGGGCATGGACATAAAACACTCTGCCATCAATAGCGATGCTGCTGCACCTTAGGAGGCAGCACCCCTTTGCCCTTGTTCCTCCTCAGCCTGGCATCAGTGGGAGTGTGCACAAAAAGAAGTCCCCCTCTCATTCCAAAGCCCCTGTCCCCAAGAAGCAGAGGCAGGCCACCCTGGACCAGTGAGGGAAGGGTGGAGACAAATGGAGGTGCATTCTGAAGGTGAGCGAGGTCACCTAGAGCATTGTAGAGATGGTTGCTCTGGATGGCCAGTAGGCTTGGGTGAAGTGGAAAGTATTCACTTCAGATTTGGATTCGGTGATTCAGAGGGACAGTAATTAGATTCAGTGATTTGAATCACTGTTCTGACTGAATTCAGCCGAAATCAAATCTGAAGACATTCAGTGCTAAATCTTATCTGGCCATAGACTATACAGGCAGGCAGTGCTGGCAGGAGCTGCTGGACAAGCCCCCGCTTGAGCTGGCAGCCCCAGGAGAAGCCGCAGCTCATCTGGCTGCTCCCCCGGCTGCCTCCCCACTGGGGCAAGGCAGGCAGTGTTGGCAGTCCTGAGAGAAACTGTGCAGGCTGGGGAGAATGAATGGGGAGCTGGGGAATCGAACCCAGGGCTGCCAGCTCAAGCCAGGGCTTGTCCAGCTGTTTCCCCAGCTACTCCCACCAGTACTGCCTAGTGCCTGCCTGTACAGTCTATGGCCAAATCTCCGAATCTCTCCAAATCTCTCTGAATTGATTCGGAGGCTTCTGATTTGATTCAGAGAGATTAATGGGTCTCCCGATTTGATTTGGAGATTTGGGCGCTGAATCGGGCTGAATGTCCTCTAAATCAAATTGGCTACCGAAGCTTTGCACAGCCCTAATGGCCAGCCCTTCTCCTTTGTTGAGTGACTAGTGTTCAGGCAGCTCATGGTGCTTGTGGTCCCATCCTAGCAAGTGCCCACATGCACCACTTTTAGCAGGACAGTGGTGCCCTCCCTGTATGAGGCATGCAGGGAGTACTTGAGGGAGGAGTTGCAGAAGGCAGGTCCACAGGTAGCCTTGCACTTCACCTCAGTCATCTGGGGTGAAGATCCAGCTGGGGTGGAGATCATGCATACCTCTCCCTCATGGGGCACAGGTGCGATCAGTCAGGGTGTTGGTGGGCTCTCCTTCAAGTGGAGGTGATGGATGGGTCCCACACGGCAAGCGAGATCATGGTGGCCACGAGCCACACGGTGTGGAGGTGGCTCGTTGGGCAGGGTGAGCTCACCCGCAGGCTCATGGTCACTGACAACGGGGCCAATATGGTTAAGGCGGTGCATGATGACAACTTTGTTGGCATCCCCTGTGTGGCACACAAGCTCTACCTCATAGTTAGGGATGCCCTGGAGGGAGACAGGGCTCCTGGTGATAGCATCGTCACTACCAACCAGCATATTTCGAAATGCATGAAGGTGGCTGTTTACTTCCACTGGAACATCAAGGGGAGCAGGATGCTGTGGAACAAACAGGCAGAGCTGAGCATCATGCAGCACGAAATCATGTAGGATGTGGAGACTTGGTGGAACTCCACATACCTGATGCTGGAAAGGCTGGTTGAGTAATAGAAGGCCATCCATGAGATGGCCCTGGTTGGGGTGTTTGGGATTAGTGGCCCCCTCACCAAAACAGAGTGGGATACCATCTCCCAGGTCTTGGTAGTCCTCAAGCCGTTCCTTGTGGCCACCGAGAGCCTCAGTGCTGACTATGCCCTCCTTAGCCAGGTGATCCCCCATAGTGAAGGAGCTTGAGAATGAAATGGAGAAGTTCCAGGGGATCAGTATTCCTGGCTGGGGTAAGCCGTTTTCACCAGAGGTGCAGGCACTGGTGAAGCAGCTGAAGGAGGCCATCAAAAAACGGCTGGATCCACTGCAGTCGACATGCTGGTGGGCATGGGAGTCCCTGAGGGTGAAGAGGAGCGTCTGCAGCAGCAAAACCCTCAATCACTGGACAGAGCTGCTGGTGAACAGAGTCAGGGAGGCAGAAAGGCAGAGGCAAGAGGGGGATCCACTTTCCTGTGCCAGCACTCCAACCACAAGCCAACCTCGTCCACCACAGCCACTGCCAATGTGGGCCAAGGGCATGGCTTCAATGCTGGGGTCCAGAGGTACCAGAGCCCACCTTCAGGTGGGTAGTGTGGAGGCCTTGGTGGCTACCTATCTCACTGAGGACGTGGGGCTGCTGCACTGCGACCCCTTGGCCTATTGGGCAACCTGCATCCAAGTGTAGCAGGATCTGCAGACAGTTGCCCAAGAACACCTGTCCTGTTCATCAACCAGTGTTCTAAACAAGAGGGCATTCAGCATTGCTGGGGAAGTTGTGACACCCCACTGCACTTCCTTGCATCCTGGTTTGGTGGAGCAGCAGGTGTTCCTGAAGGTGAACCTCCTGCTGCACATGGAGTGAGTGCCACCCTCCTCACTTAGCACCTATCTGCTTTTTTTTATTTGCTTTCTGAAACTTGAGGTGCACTTCCATAGAAACCCCTGCACCACTATGCCTGAAACCTGCCACACGAGGGGCTACCATCCCTGATGCATTCATCCCGCTCTGCCTTAATGCACACAAGTGATATGAGTTTTGCTTTCAACAGTTGGAGGTGCACTTTCACAGAAACACCTGCACCCATCTCCTTGAAACTTGGCAGACTTCATGCCCTCATAAGGGGCTACCATCCCTGCTGTTTTCAACCGAATCTGCAAAAAAATTACAAAGTTATAGGTATTTCAATGATTCCCTATTATAGTTTATGGCCAAATCTCTGAATTGTCGCTGAATCTCCAAATCTGTATCGGCTGAATCGAATCGGCACAGTGATTCAAATCACCAAATCGAATCACTGTCCTTTCAAATCACCCCGAATCCAAATCTAATACTTGCTGCTTCGCACAGGCATACTACAGAGCTAGGTGTAAGACTCTAAGAAACCCATATCCTCTCTGAATAAGGCATATAGAAGGACACATGCAATGTCCAATGGTTTACATATTTCTCCTGGGCAAGGGAAGATCATCTTAAGAATCTTGAGGCCCATTGCAGTTTGATTAATGGCCAGGCCCCCACTTACATGATGCCTCTCTCCCACCTTAGCTAATTTGAAACTGGGAACTCTTCAGAGTCTACAGCCCAAGCTAAATATCAAGGCTCTGAAACCAAAAAATTTAAAAAACCCATATCCCTTGTGGCTCAGAAGCAGAGCAAGACTATGTAGTACATACTATACAGTAGGATACCCATATAACTACACACTTTTAAAAATTAAAGCAGGGACTTAAGCACCCTTTTATCTGCAGTCAAACTTAATGAAAAAAGAAAACAATGATATAACAAAGTCCTCTGCCTCTTATACACATTCCAGACATATGAGACTACAATGATTCTATAATGTGGATTCGGTCACGTAGACAGACGCCTGCACACACAACCATGACAGTCAATAGACTCTGGCACTGCTCCATTATTGATGCACATTCTGCCCTAGGCTGCTAGAAAATACAGCTCACAATCTGCCACTGGAGCTAAATTTTAAAGTGCACCTTGAAATAGGCATGTCAGGCAACAATGGAGTCAGGCATATTCATTTTATTCTGTGTTGTATTACTGTTACCTCTGGTACCCCAGTCCTTAAAAAGGGGGCTTTAAAACATGGTTTATATTCATAAACTGTATGCTTAAGATACATATATAGAGCATTGGAATGAAGTTTCTATTACAGGCAAAGAATGAGCAACATATTGACTTAACAGAAAATAGACAGACAATGTTTGTTTAGATTAAAGCATTGTGGTCTTTTACCTACCTGAAATACAAAAATGCCCTGAATGACTTAAGAACAAAATTATAATGTTTATTTGGTAAAACACCAAAAATCACACTGAAGCAAACTGTTCTAGAGGAGGCTAGGAAGTGACTATGTTATTATTTGAGGACTCAAGTTTACTCAAATCACGTCTTCAAATTAAATCTTTAACAGCCACTGAATATTTATCAGTCCATTTTGGTAAAAAATTAATGACCATGTGAGGCAAAATTTTCCTTGAGTAAAGAATTCAGAATTTATCTTATTCTACCTTGCCTTTCCGCAGTCACAAGCCAATTTATACCAATTAATGAATTAAGCATCTCATCATCCTTGTGAGGTAGCTAAATGTTATTACCCCTGTTTAACAGATGGGGAAACAGAAACACAGAGATGTTAAGGGATAGGGCTATAAGCACATAAATATGAACTTATATGCAAAGTGGTGGGGAAAGCAGGTGAATAATTGTGTATATTTTTGAAAATGTGGTCCTATTAAGTCGTCCAAGATCAGACAGCAAGTCTGTGCAAAAGCCATAAACTGTTCGCAGGCTTCCTTTAGAAGACTCGAATTAATTGAATCTGCTGGAGCATGCTAATTACCATGCTCCAGCAGACTCCATCATCACGTGTTATCAGTGTTCCTGTGCTGAAAAATGGCAGTAGAGGCACTTTAACTAAAGCTTGTCCATAGGCCACGAGTGGTGCAGGTCATCCCACGCTCTGGGAACCATCGCAGTTAAGGCTGCCACTGCTCATCCTCCTGCCAGGTTTCCTGTCACATGACACTATTCTGTGCATCAGATGCAGCTCATAGGCCATATCTTGTAGGGGTGTGTGAAGCAGGCCCTATTCGATTCAGATTTGGATTTGGCCTGAATCAGGGACAGTGATTCAATTAGTTGATTCGGATCAATGTCCCCGATTTGATTTGGCTAAAACCGAATCTGAAGATTCGATGATGATTTGAAGAATCAGCGATTCAGACACACATACAGATTTAAAAGCTTTTTCTACATACCTCAAAGTACCAGCACGGTTTGTGAACGCTGCTCAGCAGTGAACCCAGAAGTGGACTGGAAGTACTTCCAGTCGACTTCTGGGTCTGCCAAGGAGTGTGCAGGGCTCCCCGCCCCGCGCTTCCCCAGCTCAGCAATCAGCTTCAGGGGACCCTGGGTGCCCCCCCCTAGACCCAGGAGGCACCAGTCGCTGAGCTGGGGGGGGGGAGCCCCCCCTGTGCTCCCTGGCAGACCCAGAAGTGGACCGGAAGTGCTTCTGGTCAACTTCTGGGTCTGCTGCTGAGCCTGCTGGGGAGCCCCCCACGCTTCTTTGGGACACTTCATGCGCCTCAGCATCGCAGCATTCATGAGCTGCCTGCTACCTAGAGGTATGTAGAAAAAACATCTAAATCTGTGTCTATGTCCGAATTGCCAAATCTTTCCGTAGCTCTCCAAATCGATAGACTACATTTTAATTGAGAGTTTCATAAATGCTCTTCTCCCATTTAAGATTGTACAGGGCCCTGGAGGCAGCTCCAAAAATTTCTTACAGAGAAACATAATAATTTTAAAATATTTAAAATAAATTTTAGTTTCTTTGAATTCCATGAATTTCTTTGAACCCCCATGACTCCCAGTGGCACCTGCTTATTTACTTTGCTGAATCAGGGCCAGATCTGAAGTCAATAGAGTCTTTCAATTTATTTCTACTGGCTTTGACTCGTGCCCCCAAGACACAAGAGAAGTAACTTCTTTGCCTGTTCCCAATTAACAGGATTAGTGTGCATACATTTCTTCCTGCCCATTACAAATAAGCCATTTACTTATGTTGTACTAGGAGCTGCAATTCTTTAAGTAAATACTATATATGGCTGCCATATACAGATAAATAGTGAAAGAAGAGTTGAAGACAGAGGTAGGGCAAAAAGAACAAAATGAAGAAGTGGGTGAAGAGCATGATTTAGAACACAAGGACCATTCAGCAGTCCAAAAATAAAACAGCCTCCACTGTGTCCTTCCTTGGCAAGCTTCTTAGTCTCTGGTTATTGGCATGGCTAGGTTCTTTTGACTTCCTTTAAATTACATAGGCTTCATACCTTGCATGTGCACACCCAAGACTTGCATATCCTTAGTGACTACAGCTCACTGTAAAAGTTCCTCCTCCCTCATAATGTTTTGAGCTTTCAGGAGTAAGCTGGAGGTCACGGAGGTAAATTTCAGGTTAGAACAGGATTTGGAAATAATGTTATAGGCTATCCTTGTGCATATGGTAACAAACTATGCTAACAAATCATATCATACCTGAGATCCCAGGCCAAGTTTTACTTGACACTGATTTAGGGAGAGCTTATTTAACCCTTAAATCATGCCTTGCTTCCAGATCCAGCTCAGCACTAGCTGCAGCCACTGCAACAAACCTATTTTATCTGTAGGTTTGGCAATGTGCAGACTAACACCCTGCTCATTTCTCTAGATTGCTCTTTCAGTGTCCTCTTCAAGGATATCTGATCTGAGCTGATTTAGTTTCTGTTAAGATTACTACCTGGTTGGACTTTTTTTTTTTTTTTTAACTCAATCAGCTGTTTATTTTTTGCCTGAAAGTAAGCTGAAGCCAGACAGATGCTACTTGCTGTGTATTTTTAAAAAAATACTTTGACATCTAAAGATATAAGGCAGGGGGTTGGTAATGTTTTTGGGCAGAGTGCTGAAAACACCCACAACCTCAACTTGTAAGATGTTGGTATGCCAGGGCGGATGGCAGGGGAGCTGCGAGGGGCCTGATCCTTGTTGTGGCAGTGAAGCTCTGGCCTCTTCCCTGCCATCTGCCCTGAAATGCATATGCCAAGCAAAATGTCTTTGCATGCCACACACTGGCATGTGTGTTGGGGGTTGCTTACCTCTGATATAAGGCCTGATTTTTAGAAGAGATGAGTTCCTACTGCTCCTATTGACTTTAATTGGGATTGGGGATGCTCAGACTTAGAAACCAGGCCTGAATGA
>NW_017728993.1:55399806-55420044 GCF_001723915.1 Gavialis gangeticus
AACCTCAACTTGTAAGATGTTGGTATGCCAGGGCGGATGGCAGGGGAGCTGCGAGGGGCCTGATCCTTGTTGTGGCAGTGAAGCTCTGGCCTCTTCCCTGCCATCTGCCCTGAAATGCATATGCCAAGCAAAATGTCTTTGCATGCCACACACTGGCATGTGTGTTGGGGGTTGCTTACCTCTGATATAAGGCCTGATTTTTAGAAGAGATGAGTTCCTACTGCTCCTATTGACTTTAATTGGGATTGGGGATGCTCAGACTTAGAAACCAGGCCTGAATGAATCCTAAATGATTGGGGGTGGGGGGGAAGGGATACAGAAAGGAAAGACCATGCTGTTCTCATGATATATTCAAATACAGCTCAGAATCAACCAAAATTACAGGAGTTCAAGCGTCAATGAAGAATATTGCTAAAGAGGATACAACTGCAACAACTAAAAAAAATGTAGGAAATTCCCATCACAAAAAAACACTTTTCCAAAGGAAATTAACACTTATTACCTCAAACATCTACGAGTTTTAAAAGTCTCAGTCAAACAGATGACCTCCTTACCATTAGAGAGTTTGAACATCTCAAGTATGGTATCCAGGAAATTCCATGTAATACCTGACTGTAACCCAACCTTTGTCTTTCAACCTCTCAATCAAACGTTGACCCTGTGTTTAACTGTGAATACACTTGTTTGTAAGAGGAAGACCGAAGAGTCTAAAGTTAGAAAGTCATCATGAAACAAATCTGCTCTCACTGAACGTAGTAGCAAACCTCCCATTGCCATCAGTATGAACAGGATCAGACATCTGTATATCTATATACAAGGACAGTTTTGAAGTATTTATATGACCATTACTAAGAGAAATGCACTAGCAGATGGTAAGATTACTCGTGTAAGTGTAGAAATACGATGGTATTTTTTAAATAAATGTATTTGATCCACAATGATGTAGGTGCTGAATTTATAAGTGCTGTGTAGTGAATAACTCTGGACAGTATTTTTGATATGACAAAATATATTGATTTCAGAGAAAATGGCACATCTGGAGGTTGTTGTACTGAGGTGTGTTATTTTTGAAGACTAAAAGGGTAAATTTAAGATTGAGTGAATGGTAAAAAATGGCTAGATACTAGGCACAGCACAATAAAATAAACCATGAAACTATGACAGCATTAAGGAAATGCTCCTCTCCCTGAACTAACTCATAGATATACCCCCTAAGAGCATGTGGAACGCTCTTACCCACTCAGATGACTAGGCCTCCTAAAATCTACGGTGTTACAAATAATAGTAAATACTTTCAGAATTCTTTTTTGTCCCAGACAATTACACCTTGGCCTGTTATCATTATTTTCACAAGAGAAGTTTTATAATTTCACCATTCTTGATAGGAACATCTTTTACTAAAAGTTATCTGTAAATGCTATTCCTTGAGTCATTATAAAATAAATTACTTTATACCAAAAATCCACAATCAGGAGTGCAACACTTAAGTGTCTGATGTAAAAAAGTAAATAACCATACCCCAAAGAGCCAAGAATATCAAAAGGAGAAGAGGGACAATAAATTTTTTACACAGTGTGCCATGACTGAGTTTTGGGTTATGATTACACACAGTATTAATTATCTTCCTCTCATTAGGCACTTCTAGTGAAAAAAGTCTAGTAGGCAACCTAGAAGAGGGGGGCCTTGAGAAAGAACCTTGCTCAAGCACGGCAAAAAGATTTTGTGTAAGAAACAAAAATGGTGAGTGGTGAAGGGCAGTATTAGTTGGTGGAGGGGATAAGAGGTGTGATTCACGGGACAAGAAGATGAACGTGAAAAATGTAAAGGAAACGCAGATTAAAATAAGAAGTTTTGGCTTGACAGAGGGGAAGAAGAGGAAATGACTGACTGAAGAGCTAAGCGGTCAGAGGGATGGGTAAGGAAGAGGGGCTGTATTGTACATGGACGGAAAAAGAGCAGTGTGGAAGTTAAAGTAATCAGAGTGGGAAGTGCTGAGGGTCAGGGCAAGAGTTTTAAATGTCTGGGAAGACTGAAAAACTCTAGTCTCAGATATGGACATGTTAGGCACGAAAAAGGAAGGAGTCTAAGATGCACCTGGGTAACAGGGAAGATGGAATCAGAAACAATGACAAAGAATAGGATAAGAGAAGCTGGAAAAACTTTGGGTTTCATTTTGACAGAGAGAAATCCTAGATGTGCTCTTGAAGAGGCAGACTGAGATGTGATAGTGGACTGTGGGAAATAGGATAGGAACTGAGACGTGACTGTAACTGGCATGAATGTAGACAGTAACTGACGCTAAGTGAGCAGATGAAATTACCAGGAGAGGGAACATACGTGGAAAAGAGGAGAAGATCAAGGACAGTTATCTGTAGCTCATACTTGCACCTACTTACTCTGTCCCCTTTAATATCTTCGGGGCATCTTTACACATGCTCTGGGGGTAGAGGGGAGGAGTTTTATTAGAGTGGCTCTTGGGAGCCACTCTAATTGAAGCACCCACAGTGTCTCATGTATTCAGTGTCCTATGCTTTAAAATGGCACCAGGGGTGCTTTAACTAAAGCTTGTTTGACAAGCTTTAGTTAAAGCGGCTCCACCGCCATTTTGAAGCAAGGGTATGCTGAATACATGAGACGCCAAGGCTGCTGGAGCATGCTAATTAGCATGTTCGGCAGACTCAATTAAATCAAGCCTGCTGTGATGCACTGTAATTACAGTGCACTGGGGCAGGCGTCCTGAACATCTACAGACAACCTTAAAGATTCCACTTCACAAGCTTACTTCTTTCCAGGAATTACATTCTGAGTTACTTTTTCATAACAGGCAGGTTAACATGTTTACCTCCCAGGAGTTATTTCTGTCTCTAAAGTTCCTCTCTATAGTAAGGTACATAAATTTCAATAGTTCAGGATATCTCATGCAGAGCACTGGAAATATCCCAATTTAAAAAGCTCTTTGATTACACAATACTGGGTTTATGTTGTTTTCAGAATCCGGGTTCAATGGTTTCCACGGCTCCTGTAATACTTTAAAAGGATGCATATACTCAGAAAATTAACACGGCAGATAAAAATGAGAGAACATAATTAAAACAACCCTAAGTTGTTTCATTTTCATCTTCTTCTTCAACAGGATCTTCATTTAACTTTTTCATATAGCAAATCAGTCCCATAGATAAAAGGAAACTCACGGAATCCGGATAAGGAGGGTAAGAGATGTCCAAGATTTCAAGCTGAAAAAAGAGGTTCACAATATGAACTCTGAGATCCTCTACTATACCATATGAATTTGCAATGAATCCTCCTGGTTGAAACACTAAACACTGATCACATAATCACATTTAACCCCTTCCTCCTGACAAAAAACAAAAAAGAAAACCAAACCACAACTAAAGTTATCGGACATTTATACACATACCTACGTCTGCTCCGATGCACCAAAAATCCAGTGCGTCAGGGCAGACTTGATTCATCAAGTCTGCAGAGCACGTGAACTGACGTGCCTGGTGCTGTCTTGCATACATTTGTATAAAAGGCAAAATGTGCATCAGTGCCAAGAATATGGTGGTGGTTCGCTTTTGAATGAAAACATCTTCGATGCGTTTTAGTTCAAAAGTATGTTGCCATCATTTCTCAGTGCTAATATGCATTTTGCCATTTTTACAAATGCATGCGATGCAGCGCCAGGCACTTCTAAAAGCACCCTGTACTGCATTGCATGCATGTGTACAAATGCCCATGTAGTTCAGCTTTAGGATGTTAAAACTGCAACAGATGTTCTGAAGTTGAAAAAATTCTGAGAAAGACTGAAAGGAAATACAGAGTGGTATCACCTAAAATGTGTTATCTCTAATCTGTTAACTTACTATGCCCTTAATGGATTTTTGTACATTATAACAGTCGAAAGTTTGACTTAGTGATAAATATAGATGAGCAAAAGTAGAAAAATGAGTCTCTAACATATGTCTTTGTTGAAGCACTCTATGCCATCTTCCAGGACAATGATGAAGACGTTGAAAAAACCAGCCCCGGGACCAACCCCTGGGTCACTCCACTTGATACTGGCTGCCAACTAGACATTGAGCCATTGATTAATAATCTCTGAATGATGCTCCAGCCAGTTTTCTATCCACTTTACAGCCCAGTCATTCAGCCCATACTTCCTTAGCTTGTCTGTGAGAATGCTGTGGGAGACCATACCAAAAGCCCTACTAAAATCAAGGTATACCACATCCACTGGTCTCCCCAAGTCCACAGAGCCAGTCTGCAAATAAATATGTATGTTATTCTAGCCCTCAAATTTTTTTATGCATGTTTCCTGAAGGGAATGTTCCACTAAATGCAGTAATATGTTAGAAGTTGGCATTAATCATGAAACAACAATATTACATGAAGCTAGCAAAATATTTATATTCAGGCATAAGCTCTGACAATAGTCGTAAAAGTTAACTGGCATACCACGCAACTCATTTATAAAAAAAAAAAAGACATGCCACCATTATTTTCACATCAAAAAACTATTTTGCTAGAATGGTGGCATGTTATGGATATTAATGTTTTTTGGAGATTTTAACCAAGTTTTGAGCAGTTTATATCCTTTTAAAAATTCCGAGCACAAGTGAATGTCTAGGGGTATATTGTACATCACAAAGAAGTAAGCCTCGGTATTTTCTAAACAGTTTTTATATTTTCAAAAAAGCCTAGTGATTTGGGGTGTGTTAATTTTCTGCCCCTTGATTTGAGTCTAGAGAAGGGCCACCCGTACGATCTGAGCTAAGCCATATGAGGAAAGGCTGAGGGATCTGGGACTCTTCAGCCTGAAAAAAAGAAGGCTGAGAGGGGGCTTGGCAGCAGCTTACTGCTATACCAGAGGCATACATCAAGGGCTCAGTGAACAACTGTTCACCTGCGCACCCTTGGGGAAAACTAGAGGTAATGGTCACAAACTCCTGAAAAACCGTTTCAAGGCTCTACATTGGGAAAAATTACTTCACAACCAGGGTCTCCAGACTGTGGAATAAACTCCTTCCAGAGGTGGTACAATCACCTACCCTGGAAATCTTCACGAGGAGACTGAACGGTCACCTTGCTGGGGTCACCTGAACCCAGTTGTCTCTCCTGCTTGGTGCATGGGGCTGGACCTGATGATCTTCTGAGGTCCCTTCCAGCCTTACAATCTATGAATCTATGAGATTAAATGGGCCTGATTTTTCAGAACATGCTCAACATCTTCTCCAAGAAAATCAAGCCTCTTCAAGGTGCCTTTGAAGAATCTAATAAAGCTTGCCACTTCAGAAACTTGTAACACAATTTCTTCACAAATATAACTTTGGCTGCACCCTGTGCAAAAAGCTGGAAGCCCAGAGATTGCAAGTTTGAGGCCGTAGCAGAAGTGCTCATGGTGCAGCCATGTCAGATTCCAATGAATCTGCAAATTCTGCTAAATACCTTGTCACACAAGGGCATGCAAAAGAAAGGACTTTATCTGCAGAGTGCTTGTCCAATGATCAATGTGTGTAATTAAACTTTGTGTCTTACAACCCTGCTTTGCATTACATTTGGCTTGGGTTAACTGACAAGAATAGTTGTAGGCTGGAGGGAGACGGCCTGTGTTATCAGGACAGTGAGAGTAACACTTAATTCCCTTCCTTCACAAAATTGCAACAGTAAGCTGATGGTGTCACTTCTAGGATCTGTGATTACATTAGCTGAAGGCATTTATCCCTAAATGGAATGTCTGATTAAGCGATCTGAAAATAACACAGGCTCATACATACTCATAGTGAGTCACAGAGAAGCAGGGCTGGAAAGGACCTCCAGAAATCATCTAGTCCTCCTGCCTGAGACAGGTTCATTCCTATCCAGCCCATCCCATGAAACCATAATCTAAACTCAACATAAAACTACCCTCAATCCTGACACAACATAGACCTAATACCCTAGCCTGCCACAGGTAAAGCAGGGAAACCACAATATCCAATGTCCTGCTTCTATAAAAACTTGTACGCTCAAGGGCTAGGTACAGATGGTCAAAAAGCCCAAGGCTGAATTGATTCAGTCTTTGCAGGTTAGTCTAAACTGCACAGATTAAATTGAAGTAGAAGTGAACAGACGTTTACCCTGGATTCAGTAAATGTGACCACATACCTGCAATGGCTCAGGCCAGAAGCCGGGGGGTGCTAGACCATGGCTCTCTGGCTGTGTTTTCACTTCCTCTTCCTGCTGCCCCTGAGGTCTCTTAGATTTGCAGTGCGGAATTACAGCAGCAGCACTCTGCAGGGTTGCTTGTCAGTTTCTCTTCCTGCTTCCAGGTGCCTCGGGGATTTGTAGTCCACAGTTGCAACCAGCAGAAAGTTTGAGGTGGGGAAGGGTGTTTACCCCCCTCCCTGGCCCCAGAACCCAGCTGTGGTTTGCCTGGGGGGGCAGTTCCCCCCCTCCCTAGCCCCCTATAGACTGGTCTGCATCCCCAGCTGGGCTTGCTCCCCCCCCCCCACCGCTTGTCAGCCAGCTGTCACTGCTCTAGCTAGGGAACAATGGAGTGGAGCCAGCCCTGCTCTCTGAAGCAGACAGCACAGTCCAGGCCACGGCTGGAAAGCATGTTGGGATGCTGGGGGACTCTGATTTAACTTGAACCAGGAAGGGGTCTGGAACATAAGTTTCATAAACTGGTTTAAACTAAATCAGTTAAGTCTGATAATACATTCAACCAGGTTTATCTTAAATCAGTTTCAGCCATTTTGAAACTGGTTTATATGCATTGAACTTCTATTCTGTTACAGGTTTAAACCAGTTTCTGATCACTTAAACCGGTTGATGTGTAACTTCTGTCGCTAGGCAAGATGTTCAAGGTAGAGGGCCACGCCACGAGCTACAGAAAAAGGCAAAAACCCACACAGTTTATACCAATCTGACCACAGGGAAAATTCCTTCCTGAACCCAAATATGGTGACTGGTCTGACCCAGAGCAAGAGGCAAGACCTCTAGCAAGAGAATCAGTACACCCCAGTTGAAGTTCCCAGCCTTAGCTGTAGCCAAGACCCAGTGCCTCCAGGGAGGCTTAAAAACACCCTAACACACATATATTTCCGTATTGTGTCAAACCAGTTCCATAAAGGACACAATGCTTTTTGTGTCCCCCTCCTCCCCTCCATCTATGACTGACACACAATGGATAGGGAAACCAATGAAAAAAGAAACCTTTGCAGTTGCTTGTTTACAACTAGGAAGTCCTACACTATATACCACAAGGGAGACTATTGAATGAATTAGAAAACACCACAGTACCATTGAAAAGATAACCACATGAATGGCTAAAAATGCTAACAAAGCAAAAACACTGAAGCACTCTGCCTAGGAAAACAGCAACAGCAGTGAGAATATAGTGACTAGAGAAAACTGACAATAGCTTTAAACATCAATCTGAACTCAATTCTGGAACTGGCAGAATGTGGTCATCCACTGCCTTCAGGGATAATTTAACTGTATGAAAAAAGGACTGAAATGACTAAAACTATAAGCTATGTGTAAAGCCTATAGCAATGATCAGATATATGGTTTTACAACTGACAACAATTATCCCCCCAGCACATTCCCAAATTACTACATATTTATTTTATGAGTTGCTTTGGAACAGGCAGAATATTGCATTTTTTGCTATATGTTCATGCAGGCTGAATATTATTGGTTACCCTAATTTTCCACTTTGAGTGTTATGTAGCCAATACAGAAAAACACATGTTAATGATCTTTCTATATAAAAAGGTTTGCAGGAATCTGTGTTAATTTTAAGCAGTATCATACATTGCTATTTTTTAAACTGTCTGAAATATTCTGTAGACTTCAATTATGTCAATGTAATCCTAGTAACACACATCTAGATTTTGTTTTTCCTAGATTTTGTTTTCTAATCTACAAAAGTGCTTGAGATTAAGACATTAGATTAACACCAAAGTTCTACTTCTTGCTGTAAAGCAAACTTCAGTATGAATTTGGGCAAGTTAAAGATTTTAAAGGAAGGAAACATTGTGGATACAATGATCAGTACAAAGCACTATGTCCTATTATACAAAAAGGTAAAGAATTAAGGCTACAATAGGAATTTCACCTTCAAGTCTTTTGTGTTCTTGTTTCATTGTTTTGATGTAGATTTTTCAGTTGCGTTTCTTAAAACAGAAGATTTCAAAGAATAAAGCATACAACTATCATTGCATAAGAACACACTTAACTATTTATCTGACAGGCTAGCCCCATACATATGGATTTTGTCCGGAGTCTCCAAACAATTTTTTCTAAGAATAAATATGAAACAGTATCAGACTGAAGGGCAATTGTCCAAATGTGTTAAAATATCATAAATCATTGAATATATAACTAGAAGCTACGTTTTTTTAGTTCAAAATTTCTCCCCTGTTGATTTTCAGTAGGAAAAGGCCTCTAAATCCCTTGGAATTTTCCAAAGGGCCTGGACATTGACTTGAAGTAGCTTCTCAACCTTTCCAAAAATAAGAACAAAATGAATACATTCTAGCAAGTCTAAATAATAACTGCTATGGCAGCAGGGGATAGCATAAATACAATGAAACAGGATCAAGCATATCTAGAACATCAGCAGCAGATGACTGTCTAATATATTCTTTAAAACCTTCAATACAGGAGATTCCACAACTTTCTATGAAGCCTGTTTCAGAGTTTCACTACCCTTAAGGTAGACTTCTTCCTAATACCTAACCAAGTTCTCTTACTGGGACTGTTTACATGTTCATTAATGCACTGTAATTACAGGTACAAACTTAATACACCACAATCTGCACTACTGCACAGTACCAGTGGCGCATGCTTTTTTGTGACACTAATGCACAGTAGATTAATCCTACTGCACATTAGCATGGTTTTTGCCTCCCACACTGATGCACATTAGAATTAGTCTACTACACATTTAGCATCTCACATAAGTGCACCCACAGAGAATAAAGACAATTTCTTCTTGATGTTATTCTCCAAGTGGCCATAGATAAAAATTGATTATCACCCCTTCATAACAATATTTGACATAGTAGAAGGCTGATCTCACATGCTGTTTAAGTTTTCCCTTTTCCATACTAAACAAATCCAGCTCTTTCACTTTTTCCTCATAGGCCATTTCCTAAACTTCTCCAATCTGTCTACATCATTTTTAACATGTATTGCCCCAAACTGGACAGAGTCAAAGCCTTAATAGAGGCCAGATATAAAATATCTACAGCTTTATTTGATAGGAATCAAATTAAACTAGGAACTTCTGTATCTAAAAATATTAGTGTTAACCCACTGAGTTGGAGCGAAACTGATATTTCTCTTTCAGCAGCAGTTGTAAACCAAGATTGTAACCTACAAGAAAAATACATGTGGTTTTAAATATTCTTTTACTTGGAGGTTTCCCATACAAGTGCATCCTTAAAATCCCTACCTCCCTAGATTTCAGAAACGAATTGGATAAGGTACATTTGTCCCACTTGTTTAATCATCCAGTTCCTTCCTCCACAAACGTTTCTCTCTCCAACAAAAAGTCTTCCTGAATACCCTTATTTTGCTACTGCAAATCGTTATATTTCGTGTATCATTAAGCTTTAAAATTGTCATCTAGGCAGTAGTCAGTACTAATTGAAAAAAACCAATATAAGTTCATTCTGACAGAAAAGAAAATTGTGCAGTGAAAGCTTCAAGCTCTTTAATGAAAGTATAAATAAGTGATATGATAATTATTTAAAGTTATGAGAACTGTCATGAATAAAAGACCTACACTTTCAAATATCGATACATCATAGTCTCAATTGGAGTAGTATTTCTGAAGACAGAAAACAAAATGCCACACATACAAAATATGAATTTTCCAACCGTTTGAAATGTTTTTTTTTAAATGAAATTTCTTTTAATATCACAGGTGTCAGTTTTACTTCAGCAGTATATACATGCCAAATTTTTACTCACGCCCTATTAGGTGAGTGCAAAGAAAAAGAAAAGCAGCGGTAAATGTTAATGAATTATCTAGAGCAGGAACACTTAAGAAATGACTGGACTTTCATGAAATTACCTATGGCTGGGCTGAGACCGAACTTGAGAAAAATCTGCCTAGGTCATTTGCTTTTGGGAAAAATGTGTGCACAAGGACACTTAGAAAAATCTTGTCTTAGTATTAATTGTAGTCCTGCAATTTCATTATTTCTTTAAACTTTATTTACCTCATTGCTTAATTTTTATATTATAACAAAAATTTTGCCTAAAATTATCCACCATGACAATTTGAATATTGACAGTATTGACAAAAGCACTCAAGTACATGCTTCGTAATCCCCTGCCCTTCTACAACAATCCAAACTAATATAAAACAATAAGAACTCCAAAATGCAAAGAGCTTTTCCCTGATTACTTTAGTACCCCAACCTATTTGTATAGTATAACTAGCTCCTTTTGCTTACTGTTTCATATTAGTCTATTCACATGGAAATGTAAAGGTGCACTAATAGATGGTTCATTACAAATCACGATTCAATGCAGATCTTACAGGTGCCTCTGCAAGCAAGGAAAACATACTGCTTTGTAACTTCTTAGAACACTGCAATGGCAGAGAACACACACTTGAAAAATTCACGTGATTCTTCCCTTGGTCTTTCCCAAGGGATGGAAGCACTGCTGTATAACAAGAACTCAAAGGAAACTCACATTTTATATACTAGTTGGAATAGTCCAGAACTTAAACATAAAGACCTATCATCTTGCATGTTTCATCTTAAAGTAGACCTGTTTAGCATAAACTCCAATAATAAATTTTATAGCCTTTATTAAGAACATGGAACACATTGTTCTTTTTAAGTTTAATGCATAACAGCTAAATCTGATAATAGTTATATAAAATGCTTCAACCCAAACGATCCTGAAGTCATTTATGAAACGTAAACTGATATGCAAACTATGTACTAGGATTTATTTTGCCCCCCCGAAACATAGCAGGTGCTTAAATAGCACGAAGCAACACTAGGCTAACAAGTAAGAAAGAACAACAAATTATGCAGAGTTTTTGTCATTTCCTAACTTTATTGCTGGAAAGTGTAACTCTACTACATGCTATGAATTTTTTTACAATCTAGTATTTCAACCAAATACCAGTTTAATTTATTTGAAACAATTTCTTGTTATGTGTTTTACATACACACTTTCATTTTCCTATTTGTCTCAAACTTCCCCACTAAAAATTGATTTCTTAAATATTTTGTTTCTTGCAGTTGTTTATTATTTTGTTTCATAAACTTCGCACATATTATGTAACTCACAGTGATAAACAGAGTAAAGCAGTGGTCTGCAATATTTTTTTGGCGGTGGGTTCAGATCTAGTTCAGATCAGAGGCAGGTGAGGAGGCAGATGTTAGGATGGATAGGCAGTTGCTGCTTCTCCCCACTGTGGCACAAGGGAAGCACCAGCTGCCACCAATTTTCCCCACAATGGAATGGGAAAGTAACTACCACCACAGCCCCACATCTGTGAGTATGCCACCTTTTAAAAATGGAAAGGGTGAACACCTTTTAAAAATAAAAAGGTGAGACACAAGCCCACCTTTGCATCATCCGCCCATGGTACTGCTTAAGCAGAGCCAAGCCAAGACCATGAGGGTGAGGGCAAATGCAGGCTGTCTGCTGCAGGTTCAGGGCTCTCTGTCCTGCTGCCCTCCCCCCTGGAACCCTGTGCCACCATAACAAGGTGCCCCCTGCCCACCTGGCTTCAGTGGGGAGCACAACTCCATACCACCACCCCTGCTGCTGCTGAGTGGGCAGGGGGAACCTCGCTATGGCAGTCTGGCAAGTGCAGAGGTCACGGCAGCAGCAGCACCAAGCCTCTCCACCCTCCCATACTGGGTCCCACCTGCTGGGCTGTGGAGGCCCCAGGGAGAGGGCAGCAGGTCACACAACCCCAAGTCCACAGTAGGCAACCCACATCTGACCCCACCCCTGCACAAGTCTGAGGAGGCATGTGCCCCCCCATACTTCCCTCCCTGGGAGTGTGTGCAGTGGCGGGGAGCCAGCCTCCCCACCATCCACCTCCTGGATGAACTACACGTGCCTCTGTCCTGCTCCCCAGCTGGGCCAGGTGGCCACACATTCCTTCCCCAGCCCCCAGGTCTCATGTACTGTCTCAGTTGGGCAGCACCCCCAGGCCCAGCTGCCACCCCTGCCCCACTCCATAGGTGGCAGAAGGGAGGGGCTAATGAGGCTCAGCCCCCCAAATGCAAGGCAGCAGGTATGGCAGGGCACTCAGCCGCAGGCTGCTGCAACAGGTGGGGCAGGGGGCATGCACACTGAGATACCGTTGGCAGCCAGGATTGCAGCTGGCCCAGCAGGCAGGTAAGTTTCTTTCAATCTGCTTTCTTTACTGCCTGGGCTTGGTGTGGGGCAGATCAAGACCCCCACAGTGCAGGAGGGATTGAGGTAGGGGCAGGGGTGAATCATTCACCACTACCCCTCTCCTTGCTGTACTGTGGGGATTATCCCACAACCTGGCCTGGCCGGGGCCCCATTCACAGTGAATGGGGCCCTGGCCAGGCCAGGTCATGGGCCAATCAGAGCCCAGCGGCTCCTCCAGAGGCACAGCGATCGGGAGCCAAGGGGCGGGGGGCACATGGCCCCCTGATCTTTGCATGGGGCACGGGCGGGCTGCAGCTGTGAGCTGGGCTCTGCCTGCTCGCTTCCTCTGTGCCTTGCTGCTGCTGCTTTGCACTGGGTGGGCCAAGCAGCAAGGCACATGGTACCATGCTGCACCACTTTCAAAGGCGGTAGTGAGGTGCTGAGGCAGGGAGCAGGCAGAATCCAGCCCACAGCTGCAGCCTGCCCTTGCCCTGTGCAAAGATCAGGGGGCCACGTGCCCCTCGCCTTGGCTCCTCAGCACTGCATCTCTGGAGGAGCTGCTGGGCTCTGCTGGGCTCTTCCTGGGGATGACCCAGGGTGGATGCAGGGGGCCCGCCCAATTAGGGACAAGTGGTCACCCTACCCACAGACTAGATCAAATTGTTACCATACATTGCTGATCCCTAGAACAGAGGACACAAACTTCACATTTTTAGGTCCTGCTGGCAGAATGCATTGCCAGTTAGGGGAGTACATAAGCACCTACTTAAACTTAAAACAGGCACTTAAAGTTCATTGACATCAGTGGGACCCAAGCACTGTTTGAGTGCTGTCTCTGAAAAGCAAGGGACATAAGCATATGCCTAACTTCTTTTCTGGAATGGGACCTAATAAGGGAGCATTTTAGCTTTGATTTAGTATAGCACTTAAAGACATGCTTAGCCTTCAGGTGAAGCTACAAATTTCATTTAGACAATACTAAGGGCACAAATTCAAGTGTCCTCAGTTTAAGCTTGTTAACTCATGCTAAGTGCCCTTTGAGCACCTCAAAGTTAGGCCACTTCAGTCAAAGGTTAACTCTGGGTCATGCTACCTCTCATGTGTTATGGAAATAAAATAAGCAATTTTCAGTTCTCCACAATCCCAGCATACACTGCTACCAGTGTGCCCACTCTTACCCTCAGAAGCAGGAATAGAGCCCAGGTGTCACAAAATGGGATTCCATGCTTGTGTCCACCATTGTTACCAGTTTATTGCTGTACTATTAAATAATCACACTTTTTAAATGAGCTAGACGTGTATATATTGTCCAATTAAGGAAAGTCTATGCAAAGCAGGTCACAATGGGACAGGAACAACATAAAAAGCCAGGATAAGATGCCAGGGCTATGTGAAGGAAGAATTAATAAAGTAACGTTGTAGGACAATGCTAGAGGGAGAACACAATGGGCAGGTCCTGTGATGTTTAATTTTGGCTCACTCATCACTGAATGACTAAGTCTAACCATCAAACATAAATAGTTGTTCTTAGCTGAGAACCTTCTGTTCATTTTTTCCTAATGAAATACAGGGAATGAAAACTTACTAAATCTGACGTTATAGATAAAATGTTGACAAAACAATGTCCTATTTTTTTCCAGGGCTATTACAGCCTCTGTTTTTTTATACATTCCACACCTCACTATTTCTATAGTTGAATCTGTTCTGCCAGCAGACATCAAATGTCCTCTTCTGCTATGTCCATTTTGTCCTTTAGCAAAACATTAACTGAAGAGATATGCCAAATGCAGAGTGAGGCATGTTCACATTACTTACATGAATTAATGGATCAGGAGATTTTCACTACTGCCTTCTTTCCTCCGTGACTATCTATACAGATGTCTTTGCATAGACATCTCCCCATAATGGGATACTTCAGACAGACAATGGCCATCTGCCCAGCTATTTTCCCCTGTCAATTCAGCAACTCCCTAACCAATAATTGGTATATAGAGTGTGCTGAACATACCAGTACAACACTCATCTAGGGAAGAGGGAGATTTTGCTATGAATTCATATTTCTGAGGGACATAGGAATTCATGCTAGTTCAGACTTCAGACAGTACACACAGTCAAAAAGCCCATGGCTGAATTGATTCAATCTTCACAGGTTAGTCTAAGCTGCATAGATGGAATTGATAAGTAAGCAAACAGACACTCACTTTTGATTCCAGAAATGCAGCCACATGTCTGCAGTGGCCCAGACCAGAAGCCAGGGTGGGTGCGCTAGAGCAGAGCTTCCTGCTTGGCTGGAGCAGACAGCTTGAGCCAAAGCTAGCCCACCCACCCTGCAAGGAGGGAGTTTGTGGGGGAGGTGCAAAGCATCCTGGGATGCTGGGGGACTGTGAGTTAACTTGAATCTGGAGGGGATCTGGGACAGATCAATAAACCGATTTAACCTAAATTAGTGAAGTCTGATACATCCATCCAGGTTTATCTTAAACCAGTTTCACCCATTTGGAAAGTGGTTTATTTGTACTGAACTTCTGTTGTGTTACAGATCTGAATTGGTTTCTGATCACATATACTGGTTTTATGTGTACTTTCTGTTCATAGCTGAGGTATCTCCCTAAGAGTAGCCAGCACCTGATATGTGAGCAAAGGTACAAGAAACTGTGCTTTGGAGAGATATCTACACCAGGTGTCCTTCTCATCTCTAAGGCCACTGACAGAAGTCAAATTTAAGGTGGAATGGGATCTGATGCACAATCTCAACAATTGTGCTTCCTGCCATGCCACACACACACATCATGATTCCAGGCTTCCCCTGCACCAGCAAATAGCAAACTTAGCTCCCCATGCTCCCATGGCTGAGAGCCCTGATCACCTCACTGGGGCTCTCAGGAAAGGGCACACATCAGAGCTCTTGGCTTCCTCGTGTTCCTGTAGGTGGGAGTCCTGGTCGGCTGATCAGGTTTCCCAGTTGTGGGAGTGCATGGGACCCAGCCAGCTTCAGGAAGGCACTGGAGTCTTGAAGGACTCCAGCAAGATCCCAAGCCTGGAAGCACTGGCTATGTGTTCAATTTGAGGCATGATGGGAACCAGGAACAAAGTTATTACACGTATTTTGTGTAATAGCTTTGTAGCTTATTCCCTGTTTTATCATGCTGTGAACTGAATGAACATGTGGCTGTGGTAATGCTTAAGGCATAATTACAAGTTAAACAAATCTTAAGTGCAATGTCTATCAAGGGCTTCAGAGTTGGGGAGTAATTTAAACCCTGAATCACAAGGTTTAAAAACTCTTTCAATATTTGTTACTGTACTCTGTACTGTAAGCTTGTTTGGAAGAGGACACCCTCAGTATTTATTTCACAAGCAGAATAAGGCAGCAGTAATAGCTTGCAATTTCTAAAGAAGTCTAATGGATTTAGACACCCAAGTTCAATTAAAACATAATGGGACTTCAGCATTTTTCCTTAGCTCCCTCTCAAAATCCCAACTCATAACAACAAATTTAATCAACAATCACACAAATCAACTGAAAACAAACCAACTGAAATACAGAAAGACATATAAAATTTTCTGGTACACCTCTCAAAAAATGTCATGTACACACAAGCCTGCCCAGTTTTATTTTGTGGGTGACTCCTCAAATCTCACTTTTTTTGGCAATTTTTGCATCATTACTAGTCCTCCTCTGTACTCACTCATATTTTATAAACATTTGTTATGGCTTGCAGTGTAATTCATACACAGATTGAATGCAGAAAAAAAACTCAGCAAGTTGTCACTCTCAGAACTGGTTAAGAGTCTTGCATGTAATGCCCAAACCCCACCCATTATCAGCATAGATTGTAAGGTCTTTGTGACACTTGCTTTCTTTCGTGGCTATAAAATGCTATGCACATGAACGCGCGCGCACACACGCACACACACACACACATATCCAAGAAAACAAAATAATCTTGCAGAAAAGCAACCATAAAATCAGAAGCAAGTACCTGCTAAGAAATGTTTAATCAACAGGATAATACTGAATGGAAAATGCTAAGTCTAGGAGAAAGAAGATACCAAAGCAGAAGAATAAAGTGACTCGGAGACATCACAAAACTATGGGTATTTAAGAGGAGTTGAGGGTGACTGAATAATAGCACAAGGGAGATGGAAAAAAAACCTTGAAGGGCAGATATCACAAGGTGGGGGGAAAAAAAAAGATAAAAACAGCAATGTTGCGAAATAAATGGAAAAGTAAAAACCTATTCTAAGGCTAAAAGCAAAGGTTAAGGGGGTAGGGGAGAGGTATAAAAATATTGTAACATGGAATAAGACTGAGGGAGAACTGAAATATAGGTCTTCACAACTCCCTCCAGAACACAGTACTGTATTTGATAAACCACGATATGGTACAACGAGTCCCTTAGGGTGGGAGTCAGGAACCTCCATGGAAGAAGTTCACTACTTGGGTGTGAAGGGACTATACATTCCTTTCCATCTGATGGTTAGGGTAATCTCTACACTTTAGGAAAGTGGTAAAGGGTACAAAAATAAGGACTGTGTAAGGATCCAAATGGGAGGGAAATTGGACTGGGTAAAATTATGGGGAGTGGAGAGCAGGGAGCTTTTCAGGAAGTTAATTTTAGGGCAGGAATGTAAAAAATAATATGCAGGGACCAAAGCTGTAATTCAGGTACATTAAGCAGATAAATCATAAATGAGATATGATTGTTTTCTTATGTTATAAGGGAGGTGAAGACAGTTCCAGCTAATATTGTATAGTGTACTGTGTATGTATGTGTATTTTTTCAACATACAGTAAGCCAGTGTCCCTAGCCAGATTGTTTGAATATTAATGAATGTTAAATTTACATACATAAACTTTATTTTGATAGCACACTTATAAGAATTGCTTTATATTCTCTCTTTTGTAGATATGTAATAAGTCCATCTTCATGCAATTCCGGTGTAATTCTCCAGTATTGAAGTTTTGGTCTTATATTTGCCTGAGTAGAAAATAAAAAACTTAAAAAAAGAAAGAATGTTTAATGAAGAGACTCTCATGGAGTTGGGAAAAGGTAAATGTTATTGTATTTATGGCCCAATGGCCAAGGGGACTTTAAACTATTTGATTTTAAAATGCTTTGGCATATATGCAGACTGATAAGGACTTTAAATGATTTACAAGAAAAAAAAGAGAAGGTTAATAAACTGAAGACAAAGAAACACTTGGATAAGCTTTACCTGCTGTATTCCACCTTTTGTTGTATTTGATGTAAGCTATCATTCATGCCTAACCATAAAAGCTTGCCAAGAACTCTTCAACTCTACCAGAGGTAGAAATACTGGCTAGAAGTATGTGTCATGCTCTAGCCCTGTTTCCAAAACAGTAAGTGCCTGGACTTATAAAGCCAGGATGAAAAAGTGTGCCAAAGACAATAAAATAAATTCTCAAACTTAACTCTGTTGAAATACATCAGATCAAATGAATACTAAGTGTTATTAATCCCATAGGGTTACAGCATGACAAACACACTTCATTTAGATTCTATGGCCCCAATAAGTCACAGCTGTCCTGGAAGATACAGCTTGGAAGCCTTGGAATATTATCCAGTTAACATGAGGCAATGATTCCCAGTACTTGGCTGGGCATAAGGTAGCAGTTTACTTTATGAAACTAGATAATATTACTTTGGATTGAATCTATTGATTTTTTCCCTGTAACTAGAAAGTAATATCCTCAGACAATTTAAGATGAGTCAGCTCTCAGACATATTAAGGGCTTTTAATATTTTTAAAACACTCATATGATAGAAAACAATGTTGCCTGTAACCAAGTGTGACTGTAGAGGCAACCTGGTGAAATAAAAATACATTATAAACCAATACCGTCCAGACACAAACAAACGTCCCTGTAAGAGGCCTGCTACTTGAAAATACTCACTACAGATAGCCCAGCTGATTTTAAAGGGCCCACTTCCGATGGTGCTTGCGTGTGGTGGCAGAGAAGTTAAGGTTTCTTGCTACAGCTTCCAAAGCATGGATTCAAACCTTGCTCTGGACTCATGCTAAAGGCTGTCGCCAGCTGAAAAGGGTACTTGACTTCCCAGCCCAAATGACCAAAGGTGACTAGATGGGACAAGCCCAGCTACAGACTGCTGGCATGGCTTAACCGTGCTATGCCAATGGGCTGTTCAGCTCAAGTAAATCGTTGACTTTGACTTCTAGTGCTAAGTCCTGAATATGATGGAGGTGTTAGCATGAATTGGAGCAAGGTCATGACTTTGTAATTTTTCTTTTATTTTGCATAGGCCTAAGCAGTTTTCAAGATCACAATCAAGATAAAATCTAATGTAAACTAGGGATTTACCCAATTTTACAGACTGGAGTAACTCCACCAATACAGATTCCCAGCATAAGGCAAATGTCTGTAAGTCCTGATTTATTGCCAGTAATGTCCATCCATTTCAAGCAGGAGTAAGGCTGTCATTCAACTAGTTGAACTGTCTACACTAGAGATCTGCACTTGTGGCCTGCTATTTACAGCTGGAATCAGGATAAATGGCAAAGTTTACTTCTTTTACAATGGGGCTAATTACTCATCTGATTGGAGACCTGATATAAATGCCTTGCATTTGAAAGCTTGTCTAGTTTTATCCCAACCATGCAGTTGGTCCAATAAATTATGTCACCTGCAAAAATCCTCACATCTCTCATGAATTCACATTTAATATTTTACAACAGAGTTGCAGACATTCCTTTTCTGTGACATTCCAGTTCTGCGAGGCAATAGCCATCGAGTTTGCTATGGAATTCGTCATTTGTCTTTAAATCATGCCCCTGAATCTAAACTTTTGTTAAAAGCCCTAGTATTTGCACAAACACCTCCTAGAAATTATGAAGAAAGTCTGTCAGGGGCCCAGTCTTCATTAAGGGAATTCATATCTATGTAACTGCATTGATTTAGTTACACTGGAGCAAGACCTCAATGTGCTCTGCATCAGCATAAAGAACAGCTGGCATTCATGTAGCTTTCTTTAGCCTGCACCTCCTTCAGAGTCTCCAGGTAACCTGATAACAACTGTGAGAAGTGTGAATTGCCCCACTGATCGAAATGGGGGAAATCTAAACCCTCTAGGTGACGATCTGAATGTCAGGACTGTTAAATTTTTCATTACTCATCATTTTAAAAGCAGCATCGAACTAATGTGCTTACTACACACTTCCAAATGGTCTCCCACACCTCTACAGCTCCCAGGAATCCCAAGCGGTTCCTACTTTATTGTCAAAACCCCCAGCGTCCCTCCTAGCAACTTCTACAAAGATGTTACACAACATCTTTCAAACAAAATGAAAAATACTATCCAAACTAAAATTGTAGACTGCCCTATCATCCACCGAATGCTAAATTCCTTTGTCATGGAAAGAGAATTCAATTAATCACGGAGATCCTTTGGTAACTCGCAGTTTGATTGTGAGATGTGCCAAAGTAATACAGAAGCCACATTCTGGTCTTGGTGACAGGCTATTAAATTTACACACTGCACCACTTTAAGCAGCAGAAGATAATTAAATTGTTCTCTTGATGTGAGTTTTTATCATTTTGCACCAGACATATGTCACTTTTATTTAATTCAGGCTGTGGCTACAAAATGCATTTATAAACCTTCCCAGGCTATGCTCTTAGCATTTATCAACACAAAACTGATCCAACAAATAACCTATCATTAAGGTTAGGGACAGAGATTAAAAAATCTAGAGCCTGAATTGATTTAATCTTTGCAGGCTAGTCTAACCTACAAAGACTGAACTGATCTGCAAGTGAACAGATATTCACTTTTGATTCCAGAAATGCAGGCACATGCCTGCAGTGGCTCAGGCTAGAAGCTG
>NW_017728993.1:55420300-55426720 GCF_001723915.1 Gavialis gangeticus
TGGAGGGAGAAAGGGAGGGGAGCAGCAGCCCTTGCCAGGCTTGTCCCTGAGGCCAGACACTGGCTGGGGCAGTGACTCAGGTAAACTAGGGCAGGAGGGGCATTAAATTCCCCTGTCTCTGGGCAAGGGCACAGAGACCCCAGCTGGGATCTGCCCAGCTTTCCCCCTTGCTCCTGCTTACGCAGCAGGGAGCCTGGACTGAGCCAGCCGGCGTGGCCCTGCTATCCACCCAGGGCTGAGAGAGCTAGAGCCCTAGCTTTGTGCACTGCGCAGAAGCCACCAGGCTGAAGCTTCCCATTCACCCATCCAGAAAAGTGCAGCAGGAGCAAATGCAGCAGAAGCAGGGACAGTTGGAGGCAAGGGAGGCAGAACAGACCTGCCAGTGCACAGCTTGTGGTACAGTTGCAGCCGCTGGGTGCTGCACAGGACAGGGGGCATGGTGGCAGTCACTACAGTGTGCAGCTGCTGGGCTCAGGGCCCACTGGTACTTCTGAGATGGTCTGGGCAGCTTGCTGCCCAGGCAGCCCCCACCTGTGCTGCTGGGCTGTCAAAGAGCCACAGCTGGCTGGAAAAGGTCTTGTCGCCATGGTTCGGCCCTTCCTAGATAGCTGCTGCTCCATGACAGCCCTGCCTGGCCTGGGTGCATGCAGCCAGGAGCAATCTGACAGCACAGCTCCCATAGCCCCAGCCCAAGCCACAGCATGCTGGGAAGGGCCCAGTCCCTGTGGCCCAGCCCGGGCTGGCTCCTCCGCATCTGCCCTCAACAGTGCCTGCAGGCCAGCCCAGCTCAGCCCCGCAGCCCCAATTCCAGCCATGGGAGAGGCAAGCGGATGGCTGGACCATGGCGGCTGGCTCTGGCCATGCCTCCCCACTCCAGCAGTGGGGCAGGGGCAGGGGAATGCCTGACAGGGGCTGCTCTGCCCTTGGCCAGGTGGACCCTGGCTGCCAGTGAGATTCAGGCTGCAGATAGGGCTGGCCATGCCCACCTGGCACTGCTCAAGCAGTGAAGTTGGGAATGCCTGACGGGGCTGTTATACCATGGCCAGGCAGATCCTGGCTGCGGTCCCCCAGCAGGAATAAACATCCTCCCTGCTCCCTTTGCCTCAGGGGGCCATCCTGGGCCAGTGTCTGGTCACACCCCCACACCTGCTCCAGCTACAGAGCAGAGCAGCAGGTCCAGCCCTCCTCTCTGGACCAGAGAGCACAGCCCAGCCCAGGAAGGAATCAGGAAGGAGTCTGGGGCAGAAGTTCCATAAACTAGTTTGACCCAAACCAGTTAAGTCTAATACTACTTTCAACCAGGTTTACCTTAAACCAGTTTCGGCCATTTTTAAACTGGTTTATGTACACTGAACTTATGTTCTGTTACAGGTTTAAACCAGTTTCTGATCACTTAAACTGGGTTGTGTGTAACTTCTTTCCCTAGCCTTACTGGCCTAAAAGTTGAGATATGGAATATTTCAGGGTTAATCACCAAAACATGCTTTTTCCATCAAAGATGGGCCTACGTAAAAAAGAACATTACAAATCCCGCTTTGATCAATAACCCTACAAAAATACACATGATTTTTCAAAATTTTCAGTGCTTTATATTTGCATGCAATTCTATATATATTGCATACACTTCCTTAAGTTAATTTAACTTTATTGTTTCTGCCACAGTTATAAAGTAAACTTAAGAAATAACATTAAATCATTAATTATGGATTTATATACAAAATCCAGAATCCAAAAACATACATAGTAAAACTAGAAACATATATAAAGGTAGACAATTAAAAACATTAACACAAGATTTTTATCCCTGTTGAATTCATATGTAAAAAGCAAAAAGAACTGCATAAGCTTTGTATCAAGCCTGAGAACAGGTTGATGTGATACTTTTCAAAAGGAAAAGCTCAAACTTTGTGCTTATTAAAGAATGCTCACCGAAATTTCTATAGAGGGTTTGTTTTTCTGTTATTTATGAATATTCAAAGAAGTATAATTTAAGAACAGTATCACTATGTGGTTGCATGATTTCATCAAAAGCTGTTCTAAAAAAAGTGAGATACAAATTGGCTGGTAGGTTCCTAAATCCATATTAGGCACCTAAATAGGAACAGCCCAATTTTCAAGTGTTGAGCTTCTGCAAATCCCATTGAAGCTACTCAAATCTCTGACCTTTATGAATTAGAAACACAGAATTGGGATAAACCTCTTGTGTCACTAATCCAGCTGGCTGGTACTAGAGACAATCATGTTATATGATCCCCTTCATAAACCCCACAGGCCTTTTATATTTAGGTGTCCAAATACAAGTTTAGGTGGCTAATTTTATGTACCCAAGTTTAAAAACTCTGGGTGGACACTGCCTAAAAAAAGCTTCCCTCCTTAGTCCCTAGAAGAAAATGTACTAGGATGTAATACTATTCACATTTTAGGGTGTGTGTAGGCAGAACAGGGACCCTAAATTGAAGTGGTGGGTTTAAAAAAAAACCACCGCTTCAATTTAAGGCTGATTAAACCCCTGTGTTGTGCACACACCCTGCTGACTTACCTGCCCCTCCAGCACGGAGGGCAAGCTGCCAGCGGGTGGAGTGGTCCCTGGGCTGCGGGGGGAACAGGGGGCTGGTGTTTCCATCCACAGCAGTGGTGCCCCCCCAGGTGGCACCTGCCGCAGGCAACTGGCTCAGGCGGTCCCAGGGGTCACTGCAGCCGTGGAGGGAAGCACTGGGCCCTCAAGCAGTTCAGGCACGCAGGCAGGCAGGCTCCAAGGCGGGGGGATGGGGGCAGGGCAGGGGGAGGCGATCAGGATCACCGCTTTTCTTGAGTGGAGCTGCTTTCCTGGGCTGCTGTCAGGTTGCCTGCAGGGCTTTCTGCAGCGCTGTACAGAGCCTGATGCTTTGCTCCATGGCTGTAGGGGCAGCAAACTAAAACTCCTTGAAGGCGTTTTAGTTTGCTGCACCCCCAAGTCATTTAAGGTGCATTATGCTGCCAAATTTCCTACAGCAGCTGGAATTAACGTGCAATACACTGCCAAGGTGTGCAAACACCAACACCATCAAAGTGGTGCAAAAGCATTTAGCTTGCTTTAAAGTGTTGTGCACACATGCCTCTTGTGCCGTCTACACACGGCATAATACATGAAAACAGGTGCCATTTTACAGGTTGAGGTGCATATCCTGATGTGACCTGTGTAAGGGCACACAGGGAGCAGCGACATAGTTTTAACAAAGCCTACTTACATCTCAGTCCCATGCTCAGTAGACCCCACTGCCCCTTTGGAAATTTCTGCATGTTTCTTGACCAAGGCAGGAGCAAATGTGGGCCCCTATCTTATCAATGGCTTAATTTAAAAACAAAAACAGGGGAACTAATGCCTTGCTTTTATTTTAAAGGCAGAGGGTGACCATCCAGGCTATCAAGTCCAGCTTTCTGCAAATGTAGGCAACCATGGAATGGAGATGGTGACCCCTGCCCACCACAAGCCACAAAGCACCAGCCCCATAACCTGATAGCAAACTTGAGACCGTCAGGATAGAGGGCCAAAAGCCTAAAAAAAAACCCAATATACCAAGAGACCCTTGATACCCTGAGACCCTGAAATAGGGAATTTATTATGTAACGTATGCCAAGTGACAAATAAAATCTAGCAACATAATTTCCAAAACAACAAGGTTATATAGCCACATCCTAAAATATCTGGGAAGATTATGGACTCTAGGAGCTGTAGAAGCAGGCAACATTAACTGATAAAGCAGCAAGGTCTAAGCCAAGAGTAAGATGCTACTTTAATCAATGAACCTTTAGATACGTTGGGAAGCACAAGGACATTCCACATGTCTTTCCCATTTCAAAGTCAGATTTAATAGATTCATAAATTCAGTTTTAAACTTACATAATGGCATCTTTTTTAATTTAAAATGAGTGAAACTTCTTTCACATTAATCTTAAAAATGAAGATGTGCCAAACTCTTGACTGTCAGGCAAACATGTTCCAGCATTCAGTCTTAAGGAGCTCTCAGAATATTTCCCATCTTAGAGCACATCAAAAATAAAGCTTTGAGTCTAATTAGCATTAATTGAAAAACTGCCCATATTTCTGAACTCACTGAAACTAAACACTTAGGGAAACAGATAACCTGTGTCCCTTTTATCTTACAACCAATTTATAGTTCTGCAATGACTCACTGCATTACGTCTGAAAACATTTCTCAGAATAGCAATACCTTGTTTCAGATGTAAGCTAATGAAAGGGCACCATTGTGGAAAAAACAGAAAAATAAAAAACAAAAACCCCACCCAGCATCTAGCAATACCACTGTTCAAATGAGACTGGGTACACTTCCAACATCTAAAAGAGATGAGAGAGGGTTATTCTTAGAGTAGTTGTCTTACGTAGGAGGCAGCCAGCAAATACCTGAGAAGTCAGCCAGCACTGATGGAGTCCAGAATCAAGGCCTCCTTCCACGATTGAGCATAGCTATCAAATGTTTATGCCCTCATGCAAACATGGTGAAAAGGTGGGGAGGGGGAAGGGCAGGGAATTAAGCAAAGAAGGATGTGGAAAATTTCAACTCTCAAATATAAAATAGTATAAACAGGCTGTGACTTGGGAAGGTGTATCACTATAGCATCATTCCTGTAGTCACAAATTCAACAGGATCCCTGAATTCCTTATCAGGCGCAGACCTAAATATTTGCAGTAATAAAGCTGGTCCAGTGGATTACCTGTTCAAATAAAGCAAACTATGGACCATGTTGCAATGACTGAAACTCTCTCAATATTTTGCAGTGTAATTTAGAAGCAGCAGAAGTAGGGTGGTCATACACCCTGGTCTGACCGGGTCACTCTAGGATTCCATAGCACAGGCCCAACCAGTTGGTCAGAAGTCCCAGGCCAGTGTCCAGCAGGGAGGCGGAGATGCTCCAACTCTCAACTAGCTCTAGCCTGGGACTTTTGACCAACCAGTCGGGACTGGCCTACAGAATCCTGGAGTGTCATCCCAAACTGGGACATATGGTCACCCTAACTAGAAACCTTCCAGAAACAAGAAAAGCACAAATTCACAAGACAGCTTTGCAACTAAAATTGTCAGGTCAACCCCCTTTTAAAAGGTAAAAATATGATCTGGATCTTTAAATCTAGGTCCTTAAGAATCTTCTTTGGAGCTAGTTACACATTAGTCCCGAAAGTCATTTGAAAGGTAGAGAGGCCTGTGGACTGATTTCACATAACTTGGGCACTCTTGATGAGGCAGTCAGTGATTCACTAGCATTTTCTAGTTTTGAAATGAGAGAGATTTGGCAGATATGCAACCATTTTACCAGCAGAAGCACAATGTGGTGGCATTTTTCATGTGTTTTAAAGTCATTACTCCTTTCCTTTCCACTTGGCTGCTTATAACACCACCTCTGAAGCTTGAAATTGACATCTATTTCCTTGCCATCTTCCTCTCACTCACAGCAGCTTCCCATTTGGCCATGATGGCCAATATGACTAAAAGCAAAAGAAAAAAGTGTCATCTCTGGAACACATTGCTTTTTCAGGCAAAAGTGTTTCCAGATATATCACATATCTGTGTTGAGGTGGGGAAAATGGGTAATTTTCTTCCTGTTACATTGTACTCCCTTGCACTCTGACTGCTTATTGTGTTCACTTTATGCTTCTCAACTTATTGTTCAACAACAATAAGTCTCCAGAGGGCAAATTAACCAAAATACCTATACTGGACCAGTTCCCTGTAGACACAATTATTCAGGATCACTTCTGTATATAGTCAAGTCCATCAGCTGTAAGCCCTTTGGAATAAGGGGCATCTTTTTCATTAGCTTTGTACGTGTACTAGGGATGTAAATACCGATGGAAAAAATATCTGTTTACCCTGCTGTAATTACAACAGTTAACTCATAAATTGGTATGGCTGGTCACGGCCCATGGCAGGTGGCAGGCAGCCTCTCAGTTCCGTGCTCCCCAGCAAGGGAGCTGAACTGCTTTCCTTGTGAACAGCAAAGTATGAGGGAGGAAGGTGGAAAGGAGACTAGTACCTATAGCTAGGCTCCACTGATCCTGGTGCAGCCACTTGAAACCTCCCTGCCACCTGCTACAAGCAGCCGGGACCCATTCCCCCTCAATCCTCCCTCCCTCCCACCTGCCTGCCCTGCCATCTTCTGATGCCACATGGCTTCCCTTTCCCCCCTTCTCTGCCAGACTATACTCCACCCCATGCTAAATGATAATCAGCAAGCTATAACCAGTTATCACTGGGCTTATTGCCTAAACAAGTAATCATTTAACCATTCACATCCCTAATGTGTACAGTACCAAACATGACGAAGCTCGCAGCCAGGGAGGATTACCTTCAAGAAGTACGATAATACAGATCAATAATAAATATGAACATGACAAACCTAATATTAATACTGCCAGAGTCCCAA
>NW_017728993.1:55431720-55435360 GCF_001723915.1 Gavialis gangeticus
CCATTCCCCCTCAATCCTCCCTCCCTCCCACCTGCCTGCCCTGCCATCTTCTGATGCCACATGGCTTCCCTTTCCCCCCTTCTCTGCCAGACTATACTCCACCCCATGCTAAATGATAATCAGCAAGCTATAACCAGTTATCACTGGGCTTATTGCCTAAACAAGTAATCATTTAACCATTCACATCCCTAATGTGTACAGTACCAAACATGACGAAGCTCGCAGCCAGGGAGGATTACCTTCAAGAAGTACGATAATACAGATCAATAATAAATATGAACATGACAAACCTAATATTAATACTGCCAGAGTCCCAAATGCTAAACATGGCATGTTTCCAAAATCAAGTAGAAGCTTGCAAGGACCTTATAATGGTACCCTGTCTCTGAAGGTGGTTGCGGTGCCCCCTCAGCTCCTATAGGCACATTATACACTCCAGCTTATCAGGGTCACCTCCATCGCTCTAGCTTGCCCTGTCTGTTGATGTTACTGTAAATTTGGAAGCTGCCCTCAGATCACTAGAGTGACCCTTTAGCTCAGGGGTGGGCAAAGTGTGGCCCACGGGCCAGATGCGGCCCACCAGGCCATTCTACCCAGCCCGCGAGGCCCCTAAAAAATTTAGAAAATTGATATTTATCTGCCCCTGGCTGCCTGTCATGTGGCCCTCGCTGGCTTGCCAACTCAGTAAGCAGCCCTCCACCCAAAATAATTGCCTGTCTCTGCTTTAGGTGCTTGGCTCCACCCAGTTCATCATCAGGCTCCTCTTTCTGACTTAATCTCTTTCGGGGCCTTTGGCCTGCACTCAGTTTACTGGGTCTTTAAAAATACTCCCTCCATGGCCTGGGAGCCTTCAATCCAACAGTGTAATCCATGCCCTCCTTCTGGGCATCTTCACTAGCCTCCCATCTACCATAAATCACCCCATGCCTCATGGCTAACAAACAAAATCCATCCATTAATTCATTGATCAATGAATTAATCAAACATCCTCAGTCCCTGCAGAGCTCCTTCTCTGAGCCTAGTCAACCAACTCAGCCTAGGAGCTCTGTTTAAACCTCATCTAGCTTCACCCCTTCTGGTCACCAGGCTTCCCTTCTTTGATGGGGCACAGGGATCCCCACCTCTGCTAATTAATCTATTTTCTGTTCTGCTCCTTCCCTGATGGCGCACAGGGGTTTCCCCTTACTCACTGGCAGGCTTACTGCCCCTGCAGCTGCCACCCGATTAGCAGGTTTACAGCTGCAGTTACCTTCATTACAGCTTTCGCCCTGCACTCAGTAATAGGGGTTACGGGCCCGGTTACAGACCTAAGCTGTACTTACCATGCATTAACACCTCTTCTTCACATTCTACCATCTCACAGCAGGACACTGCTCTGAGTTTAACAGGAGACATCACTGATGGAACAGCTTGCTATTCCACAGGCATAATCCAAGAGAACTGTCACTGGGGGGTTGGTGGGGAGATTAGTAGCATTTCCAGGTCATGTTTGCTGCCTCTTCCACAACACTTTAAAAAAAAACTTCTCTGATGGGGGCATTCTTCAGGAATTTCAGATTCAGGTTTGCTGAGTTTTGTATGCATCCTTCCTCAACTGTGGACGTTTCCCCCAAAAGAGGCCCCTTCCTTTCAGTATACGGTCCCAACCCTTTCTTTTTGACCAAGATAGGTTAAAAAACCCAAAACACTAGTTTATTATGGTATATATTAATCAGCTTCCTGGAAATCCATGCAATAGAAAACAACAGCAGCCAAATGTTTTACAGCATGATGCTCTAATACAAGTTCATGTAAAGAGGTTAGATTACATTTTAGCTATAATAGCAAGAAGAATACTGAAGCAAAGATGGCTAGGAGAGATCAAAGGAAGCATGTATGTCAGAGAAAAATGAAACACTTTAGAGATATGTTTGAATTAAAATAATTTATTTTGTGCAACAGAGAAATGTAAACCATTTAAAACAAAGAGGATAGTTTGCAGTAACTGACATGTATTTATTTAGTAAAATACCTGCTAGCTTAACTTAGTGTTATTCTCTTATTTGTATACATGAAATAACCAGTTTATATGAAGTATAAAAACAGATGAAAATCATCTTTTTATAATCTTATCTATCTTCTGTGTTTTGGATCATCATAGACAACATTATATCCATCCATCCATAAGCTACTCATGCCCTTTGGAAAAAATACTATGCAGCCTTATAATTGAAGACTGCAGCATCATGCATACGTCTAAAGTGGTCCAAATTAAAGCTGCATGCCGTTTTTCTATGTTCAGCGTGCCTGACTTTCCAAATGTAACAATCTTTTTTTGTCATGGTGTGTGTGTCATTTCCTAGGTTCTTAAAAAAGGAATCTGGAAAAAAAAGAATAGAAATCTAATTATGTAGGATTAGACCGACACTGTCATACTGAGCCCAGCTCCCAGCATTCCTCCTACCCTAGCTCTTTGTCCCAATTTGTTTTCTACCTCTCCTTTGCCTCCCAGGTCCAGCTCCTCAAGCTTCTCCATTTTGCTCTGCTTTCCTCCTTCATGATGTTTGGACAACAGCAGTAGGAACATTACAAATACAGGAAAGACCACCTCCTGGCTCTCAAAACCAGTGCCAAGGGGACCACAGCAGCTGAGGGAAATGTGCAAGGAAAGCCATGCCCAGACCCTACGTCCAGAGGCTGAAACATGCAGATGAACTCTTTGGAAAACATTTACAGCACTGGATGAACTAGTCCCCACTACATTTCTACAAACAGATAAATTAATACCATTACCCTCATGTTTATTCTAGATGGCAAAACAGAAGCAAAGGTAAAAGAGATTTACACAAGGTCACACAGCAGGGGTGTTAAAGATACAACCTGCAGGCAGGATCTGGCCCAGAAAGCTGGAAATATGGCAGTGGGTCAACTGGTGGCAGACTTCACTGTTGCTGCTTGTCCAATCACCAAATTTCTGGCCCCAAAGCTGAGACCCAGAGCATGAAGCCATGTCATCTGGCTCACAGGAATGCCCATGGGACAAAAAAATTAGTGGTAGGATAAGCAGCAACTGCCATGGCTCTTGAAACGGTGTCAATTAACACTTCCGCCACTCACCTCACCACCAAATTGCCAGCCCCATGGGCCAGGTGACACAGCTCTGTGCTCTGGATCCAGCTGCAGATAAGTTTGATACCTTTGTCATACAGCAAGTTAATGGCAGAGTCAAGATTGGAGGTTGACTTTTTGTTTCTCAATACTGTCCTCATTCCAGAGGACACTGCCTATGCAAGTTCCTACACTGCAATTACTACCCTGCTTTTTTCCCTGTTCAGCAAATCACTTTGATACTTCCACCCTGCTTAGAGCAAACATAGTTAGCTAGTCCTATAATGCAAAAATTCAGACTTTTTTACTTTTCTAATGATCTTAAACATGTGTTGCAGCAGGATCACAAATAGAAGAGTGCATCTTGAGTTCACTCCAAGTCTCAGGGAGAATTTTATTTGCCAAACATATCATTCAATAGGTATATTAATTAAAGATAAAAGCAAATTCCTATCATGAGTGAATTACAGTTAATACAGTTAATGAGCTTCCTCAACAACAATCCCCAGCCCCCTCTCATTCTTGGAAAAAAAAAAAAAAAAAAAAGAATAAA
>NW_017728993.1:55440360-55441551 GCF_001723915.1 Gavialis gangeticus
TGCATCTTGAGTTCACTCCAAGTCTCAGGGAGAATTTTATTTGCCAAACATATCATTCAATAGGTATATTAATTAAAGATAAAAGCAAATTCCTATCATGAGTGAATTACAGTTAATACAGTTAATGAGCTTCCTCAACAACAATCCCCAGCCCCCTCTCATTCTTGGAAAAAAAAAAAAAAAGACAGCATCAAACCAGCAGGATTTTCCCATGTGACTACAAACGCCACTTTACCCATCTTCTTTTTCCAAATGAGTCTAGGAAGATAAAATGCCTGTGCACATGTTCCTTCATACAAATACCATACTTTTTTAATAAGCTACCAAAAAATGCATCTATGTTGTGGTTTCAACAAATTTCCTTCAAAACAACTTCATTTTCTTCATAGTAAATACTAATATGCGTTTTACAGTTGCCCAACACATAATCCACATATCATTGTACTTCATCAGGCATGCTCAACCTCTGAACCAGATCCAACTCATGGGGTTCCCGATGGGTCCAGAAATTTCATGGCAGAGTAGCAGTGGCAATTAACAGTGCCACCATTCCCTCACTACCAAACTGTCAAGTCCCACAGGCAGATGACATGGTCCCATGCATCAAACTGGACCTGTGTGGGGGACCAGGACCCAATGTGGTATGCAAGGGGTTGGGGTGGTGGTTGCAATCTGGCATGTGGGGCCAGGACCATGTGCTGGATTGTGCCTGTATACCAACTTTCCACTGGATTGGGCCCACAGACCAGTTCCATGCACGAAATCTGGCCCACAGACCAACCTCAAAGCGCTCTTTTGGCCTGCAGACCAGAAAGGTTGGGCACCACTGTTCTATGGCTTTTGGAAGACATTATCTAAACATCAAGTAGACAAGTGAAATGAACACCTCATACAATTAACATAAGAATGTTTTCATATCAAACAACTCCTCTTGAAACAACATTCAGAGGAAACCTTTTTGCTGCCTCTTAATTGTGGGAACTTCATCCTCCTCAACAGTCATTATAAGGCGGGATAGATACACACCCTTATAGACTAACTAAATAAGACCAATATAGAGAGCACAAGCTTTTGTTGGCTGAAGGTCACTTCATCAGATGCTGTGAATGGATGTGCAGATAGCAGATTATAAGAAGGAGAAAAAAACCCTTGAATACAAAAAACGGGGGGGGGGGGCATGGGGGGAAGGGG
>NW_017728993.1:55441640-55459809 GCF_001723915.1 Gavialis gangeticus
GGGGTCATACTGCTGGCTTAAAAAGGGCATCACAAACATTATTGTTCTTTCACTGATAAATCCACTGAGTACTACAGCACTAAGGTACATGAGCATTCTTATTCTGTGCAATACATATTACTCATTTTGATGCTTAGTTGAATAATTTAGGCTCTTCTCCTGCAACTCTTACTGCTGTAAGTAATCTTAATTCTTACACTTACTACAGTAAAATTTCTACAAAAGTACTGTTACAAATTTTATAATAAAGAGCTCGAGGGTATTCAGAGAAAAAAAACAACAACACTGAAAACAATTCAGGATAGAGAAAAATCTTTCATATGAAGGGATATTGAAAAGAGTGGGATTGTTTACCTGAGAAAGGAAGCTCCATAAATGCATATAACAAATTAATTGTACAGATGAACAAGGTCAAGAGCTTTTGCTTTCCACACTGCATGATACAAAAACGAAGGGACATTCCATGACATAGGAAGGTGGAAAATTCAAATCTGAAAAGGGGAAATAACTTTCACACGATGCATAATTAAACTATGGAGCTCGCTATCACAGGGTATAGTTAAGACAGAGAACTTAGCAAGTTTTAAAGGAATAAGAACGTATGGCTGAAAGCGATCTTCTGGGTCCGAAAGTAGTCCCCTCCAATAGCAGACAGCAATAACACCTAATCCCTTTCATAAAATGGTCAAGTTCTATCTTTAAAAATTGCTAGATTTTGCTGCCACTAATATAGTGGCAGAAGGAAGGGCTGCTCCAGAGCCTCAGTTACTAATAGTTAGAAACTTTATTTTAAATCTTTGACCTGAATGAATGCATTTATTCTGTTTCACTTTTATGACAATGTTGCCTTTTAGCTTATGTATTTCTTCACTGGTATTTATCCTCAGCTCCTTAAAGAGAGCAGTCTGAGTTCTTCTCAGACTGTATTAAACTAAATAAACTAAGCCCTTTTGGATTTTCCTTCTAAAATAAGATCTCCATTCCCCAAAGTCCTATTTCTAACTATTAGGGATTAGGATAACACATTCATACGGAACAGATAATCCCACATATGCCCGTTGTCAGGCTCCTTGCACTTTACTATAAAGCATCTGGTGCTGGCAACCATCAGAGACAGGATACTGGACTAGATAACGCTAGACATCCTAATACAGTAGAGCAACTTCTATGTAACTAATCAAGAAGTTATCATCAACTGAAATTATCAGATAGGCCAAAATAGTAGCAGTGGTAAAGAGAAGCTTTCAGAGATATTTTGCTTTAAACTGTCTTTATTTTGCAAGCTAATGAACTACTTAATCTTTCATCATATAGATTTAATGCTGATAGGGAAGACTCTGCTTTACTTTATAGTCTTGCTGAATGAAACCCTTATTTTTTCCAACAGGTTACCAGTGGGACATGTGTCACGTATGTACCTGTGCTGTACTGCCTTGCTCCTGGAAAGGATAGCTTTAATAGGGGTAGAGAGAGTCTGAGGGGTTCTGTGGATTGAGGTCTTAGGTAGCTTCCTCTATACTCTCTCTGCCTCCCACCAGCTTTTCCCAACCTTTCCATTTCTTTTTTTTTTTCTGCTCTTCCACCTCCATCTGCCCCCACTAGCAACTAGAACTGTCCTCTGTGTACAATGACAGTCGCTAATGACTATTGGAAGAATTGCAGGTTCTGTGTATAACTCAGCAAAATTCATAGATATGAGATGCCGACTGAAAGGCAGGTGATACAGAGGTGTGAGATATTTGACACCTGGCAAATCACAGTACAAGTAATGTTCTTCATGCACCACAGGAAAAAAATCATTGAAAACCAATGAATAACATTTGCAAATATCATCATCTTCACACACATACACTCCAGCCTAAATTCTGGATGATCCCTCCCTTTAGAACTGGTAATGGGTATGAGACTCTATTCATATCTATCAAGCTTCTTGGTAAATTGCTTCCACACAGACCTTTTACGTACAATCTTAAAAATATGTAACAGGCGTATTCATGAAAGTGACACACTGCTGCAGGAGACATAATACACTTGTAAGAACAGAAAACATGATTCAGATAAAAGGCAACCAACGCCATGCCACTACATCCTTTGCTTAGCAATGTGGTCTAAGGTTTGGAGTACTGGGGAGTGTAAATGTACAACCTGCAGATGATTTTACTGAGTATTTAAAGGCCTTCTTATTTAGTTTAGCTTTGAAAGAACCAGTCATATAAGTTCCTAAGGAAAACTGTTTTGCAGCTAAAAGAGGATGATGCCCTCAACAAGTCAAAACAAAGATGAACTGACAAGTCCCAAAACCTGCACTTTGCATAAGAAGAATGTGCCTGAAAGCAAAGGGAAAAAACCCCCCTCTTAATTCTGACAAGTTCCAGTTATACTAGTAGATTAACAAACTTTTCCAAACTATAAATTGGCACATTGCATTGATCTGTGCCCAGATAATTTTCCTTTTCCAGGTGCAACATTACATTCTAATCCACACAAACACACTCCCAGGTAGATCATTACAGCTGCAAAATTATGTACTCACAGGCTGAAGAAGTGAAGTTGGCTCCCACAACTTTAACTTTACCTCTACATGCATATGCATTAAGAACTAATGTAATCCATATGCCAACTGGCAAATAAATACTGTTTCACAATCAATACACCCATTTTTTTACAAGGCTAAGCACAGACAGTCAAAAAGCCGGAGGCTGAATTGACTCAAGCTTCACAGGTTAGTCTAACTTGCGTAGACTGAACCAATAAGCAAGTGAACAGACATTTGCTTTTGATTCTAGAAATGCAGCCACATGCTTGAGGTGGCTGAGGCCAAAGGCCAGGAAAGGGCACTAAAACATGGTTTCTTACTCAGCTGTAGCTTGGGCCAAGGCTAGCTCTCCCACTCTACATTGGGGGGGGAGGGGGGACTGTTTGCAGGGAAGGTGTAAAGTATCATGGGATGCTGTGGAACTATGAGTTAACTTGAATCTGGAGGGGATCTGGGACAGAAGTTCAATAAACCAATTTAACCTAAAACAGTGAAGTCTAATACCACATCCATCCAGGTTTATCTTGAACTGGTTTCAGTCATTTTGAAAGAGGTTTATGCGCACTGAACTTCTGTTGTGTTACAAATTTGAACTGGTTTCTGATGATGTATACCAGTTTATGTATAATTTCTGTCCTTAGCCAATGTGCCTCAGCGGTACAAGTCCTAGCCCACCTGAAAGGAAGTTCAGACCAAGTCCTAGACCAGTGGTTCTCAACCTTTTTTGCATCAGAACCCATTTGTAAACATTAATGGCCAGTCTGTACCCAGTGTCCCTCACTCCTGACCCACTTCCCCTGGGGCAGGGGGTGGGTACGTGGGGCACTGGGGGACCCCAAGCAGCCCCTTGCAGGCTAGAACTATGACAGCCTGCAAGGCAAAAGCCACAGTTTCCTACATGTTTCTCCTTTAAAGGAGAATCCATTTTTCAAGTTTGTTGATCCATTTTTACAGTTTGTTTCTGACCATTCCTTATATTCTTGTGACCCATGGGTTGAGTAACGCTGTCCTAGACTGTCCCTGCAATGTTTTACAGTGGCACAGGGATCAAGGGGAGGCTACTGCCATCAGAGCTCTGATTCAGAAAGGTGTCTCTTTTCAGGACAGTGTTTCAGCTTGTGCGAAACAGTAAGCATGGGCTGAAGCCCTGCTGAAGTCAATGGAACTTGTATGCATGGGTCCAAGTATGTGGGGGCCCAAGGGCCCTGGCTCCCCCAGGGAAGAGGATTGTCACCTGAAATGCATAAAACTTTCCACACAAAAAGTTGGTGCTTATGGTTGCATGTATTTAAGCAGGCACTGATAAAACCCACATGCATTCTGTACTGGAGCAGCAGGAAATGACTGAAACAAATTAACCAGAAACCTTCCATTTTTCCAGGTAAACTGATGCCATGCCTCTACTTTTAAAAACATTATGTATGTGGAATACTTTTTCTCTTCTATTATTCCCAAACAATGGTATTCAATCATATAATAACATTAACCAGAGAACAAGGTAGGTAACTTGGCCTACCCACTGCTCTAAGTGGCTTTCCCCCTATGAGAGCAGGCAGGAAGAGCCCAGGTTGTATTCTGGCATGCAAAAAATAATGGGGAAACCAGGAATCACACCAAAGGGCAGGGGGAAAACAGCCAGGAGAGAGGGGCCTGACTCAGCCAGCAGCTGCAGTGCTGTTATTCCAGTACAGTAACAGCAGGGTTTGCTGCTAACACTTTACTTCTGTGACTACAGATGGAGTTGTATTCTTTTGCTGGTGACTCTGGATTATTTCAGGTATTTCTGCATGTATTTATTCCTGTCCATTCTTGTCTACACTCCTGTTTCAGCAGAATTTTAAAAAACGCCTATCATGCAACTCACTGAAAAGCTGGTGTATGCATGTTGTGATTGGAAATGGAAACAAATCAGTGATGCCAACTTTCCTGGTTCTAGTGCGAGTATTATTACCCAAATATTGAGTAAGTCCCTCAATATTTGGAGTTTTTCTTAAAACTTGATAACAATTCTCCATTGGGGCTCCAACATTAGCCTGCAAGTAGAGAGACCTCCTCAAATTATTATTTTATTTAGATTAGACTGTTTTTGGTAGGGAAGAGAAGTCTGTGATTTTTTTTTAAATGTGTGGGGTTAGTAACACCAGAACATGCATTTGTTTATTGCCAAATGCACAGCAGGAGGAATGTCTATCCTCCCTGCCCACAAGTCATTTTATAAAAACTATATGAACATACAGCTGTGTGTAATACTTAAGGCCTGGTTCAGCGCATACAGAAAGTACATACCTCATCCTACTGAAGTAAATGGAAAATATTTGCATGCTTAGTCAGTCACTTACTTATGTATCTTACTGCACTATAAAGTGCAAACTTTCAGGAATACTAGCTAGTGAGCCAGACAAAAATTTGGATCCTATTAATCTTAATAGCATGGCTCAGTTTTTCTAATAGTTGCACATAAAAAAAATGCACATTTACTCTAATACTGTATTTACTCAAATCTAAGTCAACCCTGAATTTAAGATGACACCCTATAATTAATCTCTATATATGTAAAATGTACCATTTTAAAACAAATTTTCCAGGTATAGAATCTAATTATTGGAGAGTTGTCTTAAATTTGTCCCCCCTTCTATTAGTACTGCAGAGACTACAGTGGCTGGCAGGGGCAGGTGGCCCCCTTGCCTTCTGCCCCCCACTGCTCCCCCCTCCAGCCTTCCTGCCCCCCTGCCCCTCAGTCTCTGCCCACCCCACTACAGTCTCTGCCCCTTCTCTCCCCAGTTCCCTGCAGTCTTTGCTGCCTCCCCCCTATACCAGCTTCCCCTCAGTCTCTGCCTCTTTCCCTTCTGCCCCTCTCTCCTACCCACTGTTATCAAATGCTGCTCAGCTCTGTTCCCTCCTGGAGCACAGCATGTGAAAGCACAGCCCTTGCTGGGCCATGCAGCAGTGGCAGCGCTAATTGGCCACGAGTTTCCCTGTACTCTGTGCCTGGCAGGGAATCCAGCCTCAGCTGGAGCTGAACTGTGTCTGACAGTAAGCAGAGGGCAGAGGGGAGAAGGAGGGACAGAAGCTGCAGTGGGCAAGTGAAGGTTGGGCAGGGGAGATGGCACAGGAGGCTGCTCTGGGTCTGATTCTAGTCCTGACCCAGGCTCAGGGTCAGTCAGAGCTGCAGCAGCCACCTGCCCCTTGCTCCCCTCCTTTGTGCACAAATGTAAGATGAGTTTTTCCCCCCATGCTGAAAGTGGGAAAAATCCTGGTCTTAGATTTGAATTAATATGGTATATAGCAGTCAGACAGATAAGTTCATAATGGACATATTCAAGCGGAGATTGCACATGCACACATATCTATTCAGGGTACACAAACAGGTAATTCCAACTTGGATGTACATTAGAAAACTTTTGCCTAAAAGGCAGGGACACTTGGACTATTCATACCTGTTTGAAAACATTATAGCATGGATTTAGGTAACAAGACAGTGGTAACTTCTAAACATTCTTTTAGAAAATAAACCATGATTATAAAATGGAGCTTACCCACTGGATTGTATCAATCAGGTATGACTATAAGAATCAGCTGCCAGTCATTCTACATTAACAGATGGCACTGAAAGTAGTAATGTTGAAGAGACATTATATTTAGTTTCAAATTTTGACATCTCATAATAGTAGGAGTGCTCTGACATGATCTGACATATTTCAGTCAGAGTGCAACAGTGTTTAAAGCTCACACAATTTAGTCTTGAGGTGGGATTTATGGAAACTCTTGCTTTGCAAAACTAATTCTAAAAGTGACTGACAGTGAAAGAATTATTGAACTAGGTCCTCAAGTGGACTGCAACGGAGTTATGTGGTTTAAACCATGTGAGGATTAAAAAACGGTTCTTAGTGTCCTGTGCATTATTGCTCACTATTGACAGTGACCTTGTAAATGAGGCTCTTTTCCTGTTTCACAAATGGCTCTTTGTTCTCTCTGCCTCTCAGAGGTCTTAGCTTTTCCAGAGACAAAACTGGGTGGAACCATGGATAGAAACAGTCATTAAAAAAAAAAGGAAAAGCCTGCCCCCGACAGAAAGCAATTAGTGTCCAGAAGTAAACTAAATGCCTCTCCACTAAGTGTTTAAACAGTACTTGGAAAAGCTCTGGCTGGCCCTGAAAATGCTCCCTTCTTAGAATGATACACAAGAGCTAAGTGTGTGCAAACTTGCCCTGACAGCAGTAACATTCTCTGTAGAAGCTGCTTAATGGAACTGACAGTTTGGACACCCAGTCTATTTGGTCTTAGACAAACTGAACACTTTACGAAGTCATCGTATTTCACAACAACAAAAGTAGAATAAATAAAGGCAGCTAAAGGCTTTACCTGAAAATTATTTCTTCCTTTTTTTCTCCTGGATAAAAGACTAATCTGAAACTGAGTGAACCAAGATGGTGAAAGTGCTAAATGTATAACAATCCATAATTAACTGTAACTTCTTTAAATGGTTTATTTTACAAATTTTAAACAGACACGGCGATAAACATGGCATACGAGCAGGAAAATAAAGGCACTTAAATCATAGGTACATAAGCACAGACATGACTTTGACCCAGTAGGACCAAAGCCCATTTTATAGCCTTAACTACTTTAACTAAGAAATGTTGGCAGACGCATAACTACGTGTGGCTGCTGCATATCTCTATAAAAGTGTGCATAGGGCCACAGGAAGAATACCACTGAGGGTTTTTTGGTTTTTTTTAACATTTCCTCCTTTAAAAATGAGTGAAGTTTTAGTCAAGAAGAAACATGAACATCCTAAGCTGTAAACAGATCAACAATGCTTTGCAAAATGCAAATTTTTGCATAGTGAAGTTTGAAGCCTAAAATTGATACTAATTTAAACCAAGTTATTTGCGTCACAAATCTACATTTGTTCTCATATCCAGATATATTTTCTGGCTTGTCAAAACATTCAGTAATATCATGAATTTATTCTACTTTACATGCTAGTCAAGTAAAGAGAACTGGACACCTCCCTTACCTAAAATTGATTTTATTGGAATTGAGAGTGGGGAAAAGAATATAATACCTAATGTAATAATTTACTTTGATCTATAAATAACATGCAATGACCCATGACTGAAATGAGTTAAACTGACATAAGCTCATTAAAAGAAACCATCTTTTAAAAGAGCATCATAGCAATGCTCAAATAAAATAGGGAATTTTAAATAGGAATATTGCACAATGTGTTTAAAACAACAGACGTCCACAAAAGTATCTTTTGTCTACATTTTAGTTCAGCTCCAAGTGCATTTCTTTTAAAAACAAGTTTAAAAGAATCTATTTATAAATAATTGGAAATTCTCTACTACTTCCTCATCTAATACAGCTGTAAATGGTCTAGCAACAATTCAAAGTCCCCAAATTAGACAAACTGACCTGAAAATCTTGCGAGTTATATTTTTCACCCACATGTGAAAACCTGAAGTCAAAAAGGAGTGGGTGTGAAGGACACCAACCGAGGGTCTGTACCAAGGAGATTTACAAGAAAAAAATCTATTTACTATACTGCTGTGCATTTCCAAGAAGATCACTTTGGGCATGACAAAGTAGCTTATAGCAGTAGTTTTCAACCTTTTTTCATTTGCAGACCTCTTTGGAAATTTTAAATGGAGGTGCAGACCCCTTTGAATTGTAGGTGTGGGTATTCATAAACTTTTGATTGACCATATTCATGTTTCGTGGACTCCTTAGACAGTCTGTAGACCCCCAGGGGTCCACAGACCATGGGTTGATAACCACTGGTCTACAGCAAAAATGCCTTTAACTGATAGCTGAATTTACTTAAGTTGCTTCTATTTTCTTCTTTCCCCCAAATGTGTTATTTAAAAAGACCCCTAAAACCTTGAACATAGTAGAGAAATCTTCCCCTTTGTGAGAGCAGGCTTGAGAAACAGATGATGAGAAGGAGAGATGGCTGATGAAAAACCTATGCAGCAAATGAACGTTACCAAATGGGACCCTACATTACATGATGTATTGTCTAATATGTATAGACATACACCACTATCTTTTGCTACACTGAATGGTCACCATCCTCAAAACACATTCATTTTTACATAGTACCCTCTAACAGCCACTTTACCAAATATACGAACCTTACTCTTACATTTAAGGCAGAAAAATCTATACCAGAGAAACAGTAGAACTTGTAGTGACATGGTTGGACTGGCATAAGCTACAAGGATGCCATGCGTTCTCTTCAGGCATCCCATTCCAGGAGCTCTTAGTATGCTGCTGATCATGCATAGCACTGCCTTTAAATGCCACAGGATTTTGGATTGTTATACCTGTATTGCCCAGCATAGTCCACCTGCCAAATGCATATGTCATATGCCTGTGGTACATGGCACTTTCATTACCTAGTCTGCTCTAATACAGCTTCAAATGGTTCTGCCCTGAAAAGACCATGCTCTTGCACTTGCCAATGCCATTCTATGGGCATTACTAATTCTTGCTGGAGCTGTGCCTGGACAGACTCTAAGGTAGTGATTCTCAACCAGGGTATCATAGCACCCTGGGATGCCCCGAGATCCTTTCAAAGGTGCCACAAAATATTAGTACTGTATTAGTGTGCAGACATGATTCAGAACATAAACCTTGAGATTTCAAAAAGGAATCCATAGTGTTAAAAACATTTTGACCTGCTGCGATCTTTCCGAGTTCTTTGCAACATAAACAAATTGTTCTATTATTTCTCCACAGACAAAAAGCGAGTAAAAACTAAGAGCTGAGGGGTGCTTTGAGTCTAACCAGGAGTCTCTCGAGTTTATTCAAGGGTACGTTGAGTCTAAAAAGGTTGCAAATCATTTCTCTAAAGTCTGGTGGTCCAGTAGATAATAGTGCAAGGTCTTGTCACCTGTGTAAGGAAATAAGGAGTTTGTCTTCGTGATCTTCATTTGTTTTTTCAACTTTTAAAATTTGATTCCCAAGCTACTTATTTTGCCTTGTGTTGTAGCTGAACAAAGTATTTCTCCCACCCCACAGTTCCTTCTACAACCCCAAGATAGGAGTGGTCCAGGGGCAAACCACCTCTCCAGTAAGGGATGCCATGAAGCTCAATGCCTCTCCTTCTACCTGCAGTCACAGAACATTACAGCCTGAAGGTCTGGGTGATAGAGCATGTGGCAAAATTGGGAGGCTTTACCTTGGAGGGAAGTAATTTGCTTTGCAGAAACTCTGTTTTCTTTTTCAGATCTCAGGAATATGCCGTTAAGACAGTGTTTTAGTGCTGTGTTGCACTGGGGGCTTTAAATCTGTAAACTGAGGATGGTGAGAGTAGGGTGCAAGGCAGGGCAGAGAGCAGCCACAACCTGTATGAAGCCATGTTAGGTACATAAACCAGGATTCTGATCTTTTGAAACTAATCACTAAAGCAGGAGCACTGAGAATGCACTCTGAGGACCAAATGATGTAGTGCAATTGTTACTGTCAACGTTTGCAACCAAATGAGACACTGAAGGGCCAAAAACAACACGAACACCTGGCTGCTGGTGGTTGTAATTTTCTGTGTGGACAAAGACTGTGTGCATCATAGGGTCAACACAGCACACCAGCATTTTTCATGGCAGGCAAAGCAAAAATGTCTCCTTCAGTTCAAATAAGAGAAGGCTCTGGTTTGTAAATGAAAGTTGCTCAGTTCTACAGCATACCTAATGTTTTTCTGTAACATACCATGACTGTAAAGTTAAAAAAAATGCAGTAAGAAAGTTAACTCTCAAATCTTAGTATAGCAATACTCAGTATTTATAGAATACTTGCATTTATTAGTACTTAGCCAGCACACTTTAACCTATACCTTTGTACTTCAAAGTGGTGATAAATAGAAATTTAAAACAGTAATCATCAATGCCTTCAGCCAGTGAGCACCATTAAAAAATACCAACTTTAACTGCACTGTGGTGTTTGACTTTGTAGATGCGTTTTCAATAAACCCTATTTCCAGAAAGAAAAAAAAAAGAAAAAAAGAAAAACAACCCCCCCTCAAATACGACAATAAAGTTAAACAAAGTGACTGGTACCTCATCAAAGCAATATCCAACGCAAATAATTAAATTAAATCCCCTGTAAGCATAAATTATAAATATAAATTATTTAATAATACAGAAACATAAATATCAATATCGTTATATTACATTTGCATATAATATACAAACTATGTTTATATATTTAAACATTTACATGATCAACATTTAGAAAATTTAACATTATGTGTTTATCAACATTTTAATAGATGCCTTCAGTGACAGTTTTCTTTTATTTTTTATTTTTAATGCAATTTAGCTCTTTCCTTGATAATATTTATTTTTAACGTAGCCACTGATAAGACTAACGATAAAGTAGAGAACAATGAAAACTAATGTTCCAAACTATTAAGTAGGAATGACATATGATTTTGCAGATCCAACTGAGCAGGGAATATGGTCTAATATGTTCAAAATATAACCTAGAAAGAATAGCATTTGTTTGGATGATACAGTACATTTTCAAAAACAGCAGGGGAAACTACTAAATACTGAAAGAAACCTTATTTTGTTCCCTCATGAAAGTCCAAGTGAGACCAGCAAGGAAAAGGTGTGGAGGCAACTGTCTTTCAATTTTCTCCAAACTCCACTGTGACCTTGTCCCAGCTTTCACCTGTAACTTTCCTGCTTAGTCTGAGATTGAGCTTTCCTCAAGTCAAGATGGACGGTTATGCCATTTTATGATACGCTTGGATGATACCGTGTACTAATTCCAGCAAACATTCCTTAGTAGCAATAAGTATAGCAAGCATAGATTTCTGCAAGCAGAAGTTACAAAGAAAGAAAATCCAGGTAGCAAAGCACACAAATTATTGAATTAAACTACTCACTACAAACAAATGCTTCTATAATTATTTTCGGTTTTCAGAAGAATCAGCAATGTAACACGCAGCTTCAAATAAAAAGCAACTTAGCTTATTAAGTTTGGGAAAACAATGCTAAGATATATGAATAGAGCACACCTTATTTTACCTTTCTCAGTAGTGAAACTGCACAATGGAATGCCATTAGCACTCCGTGAGTATGTAAATGAGAACAATTAAATTAGTCCTATTATGAATGTTAAATAGGCTGTTATGATTGTACTTTTGTACATCTAATATGTTGTTGTCAAGCTAAACAATGAGTTCTTTCTAAAGTGGAGATTAATGGGTCTTTAGAACTGGCAAATTATGTTATTTATTCCAGTCATACCTGCCCATGGATAGACATGTCTTTGGCAAGGGCTTTGTTAGGCTTTTAAAATATTAACATGTCCTGATTTTATCTTTCCAACCATGCTTTTTTAAAGTAAAGATGAATTGTTACATTACACATGCTAGCTGGCCACTACTTGCTTTTGCTTTTAGCTAGACCCATTAGCTGAGTGAGAATCTGAAAGGCATAGCAATTGATACAATTATTTCCATTTGGGATTACAACTGGTATAAAAACGTTCAACCCTCTGTCATAAAGAATTAATTTAATAAATGAATAATTCACAAACGAATTTAACAGGCGAGTGAATTAACTGAGCTTATAAAAGACTAATTAATTCATTCAGTGACAGGTAAATGACATTATTGGCCAGATTTTAAGTTTGGTGCAAACTTCTAGCACAGCTCAATTGCATATATGGACAAATCAAATGCCTTAATGTACAAACAGTCACTTTAGGGGCTTAGCTGGCTAGTATGTGTACCTATACTTACACAAAGTTATGCATAAACTGCATCTTCACAGTAAGAATCAGGCCCATATCCTAGCAGTGGGTTCATGGACAAATTCTCAGTAAGAATTCACTTCCACCACTCACTCTCACATTGCTAGATTCAAAGTGCATATAGGAATCCTGCACAGCTCACCCTTTTCAGTAGGTTACAAATGTACTGCGGTTTGAGGAGGTTTGGTTAACGGAGCACCTACCTCAAGATTCTCCCACTAAGTACAGCAGGTCTCATTTTCTGTTATGGAGGAGATATACAGCCAGGTTGTCTGGGAAAAGGAAGAGACAGGAATCTAACACAACCTCTGGGTTACAGGCCTGAGTGATGGGAAAGGTTGGTAGTGTTATAAACGGTAACAAAAATGAAGGTGGGTGAGGAAGGTTTAGGAAAAGTGAGGATTTCAAGTTTAGCCAGATTAAGTTTAATATAATAGCAAGGAACATATGGGAAGATGTCAACGAGAGAGATCAAGATGCAGGATTGAAGATGACTGATCAGGAATTGTGAGGTAGATCTGTAAATCAGAAGTATCCAAAGACAGTAACTACAGGCCTATGAGACAGTGACATGAAATGGGGTCTGCAAGGACAATGCAGCTGAGAAAGGAGGTACATAACATTTGCAGTGCATGTTAGGGGAGATGAGACTGCAGGGATGATCACGGTAAGAAGGTGAATTAGGGTGACATCCACAAAAGAGAAATGGACAATAAAACAAATCTCAACTGGTTTTAATAAAACGTTAGGATTGCTTCAAATCTATTAGATAAGTGAACTCTCCATTAGTCCCATAAGGCTCAGGCTTTGCCTGAAACAAGGTTTCCATTTCCACCAAGTACAGAAATTTGTGGAGGTCAATTCAGATTCAAAATGGCCGCCCAATTTAAACTTAGCTTGTCCCCGTGCTGACATTATACTCACAGACCCAGTCTCAGTAACCAACAATCAGTCTAAACCTGTAACTGTACAGAAGTTCCCTACATGCAAACCAGTCTAAAAACAGCAGAACCCCATTTAAGATAAACCTGGATCCATGTAGCATCAAACTTGTTCAATTTAGGTTAAACCAATGCGTGGAACTTCTATACACGTTCCAAGCGCAGCCCTGGGGCTGGGAAAACCCAGCCACTGGCCCCGGCCCCAGCCCCAGGGCTGCTCTTTTCACCCCTCTCCCCCACATCCCGTCCCTCGCACTGGGCTATTTTTGCCCCCTCTCCTCCCCATGAGCTCCTTGTTTGCCTCCCCTGCCCCTCGCCCCTAACCAGCAAGCCCTCTCAAGCCCCATCCCACAAGCCACTGTAGGTGCAGCTGCTTTTATCAGCATTTGCTGCTGCTGGAGCCAAGCAAGTAAATCCTGTGGGCGAAGGGGTGGGAGGGATGGGAATGTGTTTGCGGGGGAGGGGGAGGAACCCCACCTCACCCCACCAATGGGTGATGCCTGCCCCGCCACCCGCTAGCCCCTCATCCTGACTTACCTGTCCGGCACCCATTTTGAATCAATTTAACCTCCCCCTAATGCCCCTGAATGCATAAACTTATGTCAGCTTTTGAAGCTTTTTTATAACTTTGCTTTTACATCAATGATTTTATAGTGGTCGGCACACAGAAATAGTATATGTGCCCTGAAAGTCTGTTTCAGTCAAATTTTGTTCCCCAATGAAGTTCTGAGTCCCACTTGACTAATGAGACTGCTTGCAAGAGAACTGTCAGGGCATGGATCTGTTCTACTCTGATTCTCCTTTTTTAGCTACGGTTACTGTAACTGAAACACGGACCTGATCATCAGAAATAAACATCTGGGATGGTCCACAGGCTCAGGGTATAAACTCAGAACCAGTCAATGTTTGGCACCACCTCTTATGCACCTGGACAGCCTTTTACTTTTCTATGACTGGAGATCACAACACAATGGGACACAGAGGTAGCATTTCACAGCAACTAAATGAGGAGGAAGGGCAAAGTAGGAGATTTTAAGGGAAACTCGAGATGCTTTTCAAAAGTAAAAGAGCTTGATAAACTAGGACAACTCCCAAAATTAACACTATTATGACACCAAAAAAATTAGATGCTAGCTGACAATAGGTAACTCAAAAGCAGAATCACTTAAATTGAATTAATACAGACTCAGTTATGTAACCTAAGATAACTGAAAAATACAACAGAGCTCAAGCTACACACCTTCATTTGAGAAGGAGGTGGATTTGGGAATCATAGCAAAACAGCTCAAATGCGGGATTAAGAAACAAGAAACACCACAGCTTGATGATCGCCCCCATGACCTTTTCTTGCTTCTAAAATTTCGGATCTCTACAAATATCTGATGAAAAGTCAGGATTTTGTAATTTACTGGCAACATTACAAGGATTAGGAGAACTAAAGCCTGATTGATAGTTGTCTTAATCCATTTTCTAAACTATGAATTTAACATGTTTACTACAGGGAAAGAAGTTTAGTAAAACCTTTAGAAATCAAAAATGTCAATGATTTGACTATTTCCTGGATTAGCAAACTGAGTACATTTACAGATGTCATCTTTCTTTAATGGAACTAAGATGGAAAAAATTAAAAAGATTGTTTTTGAATATGAAAACTTTTTTTCTATTTTCTTTTTAAAAATGTCTTTCAAGTATAAAACATCCTTTCTGATTAAAGACCTCCAACATCTTTTGGAGGTTCCTATAAAGTAAGAAGCAATAACACTCCCTCACCCTTGTATTTAAAACTCATTTTTCAAAATAACTGCCATCCCTCACAAAAACAACCATCAAAACAATATACACACCCCAAAGCATCTTTCCTCAAAGATCTCTCTTAATAAGCATGTTCATTAAAATAAATAGATATTGCAACAAGAACACATTAAACAAAGTTTAAAATATCTCTGACTAGTTTTTAAATGCAACACACGACCTAGACATTTAAAAGTAACTCAAGCTGTTCCAAATTCTTCCCAATTGTCATTCATATGAAATCCTGCTTTCTTGAGTTTTGCTAGCTTAGTGCTGGAATCCAGTTTAGAAGTAAAGTCCCTTGAATCTTTCAATTTTATTCAATCAAAGCCAGATATCAGTGCTCATCTTATATTTGCCAATAAAAACCCAGTAACTCCCAAACTAGAGATAATTCTTGCAGCAGAACTACCTAAAAGTAGCTGAAAAGCAAACAAACATGCTTACATTGATGATAACGCCGAATACACCACAGACGCTGCTAGAAAAGGTGATGTTCTCAGCAACATCTTGCTGCACGCTAAAAGTTGTGCTCTTTAAGGGAGCATCAGCAATTCAAAACTGCAAACTCTATCTATCTATCTCTGGAGTATATGTATGTGTTATATATGGATATGGATATTATATATCTATATCCGTGTGTGTACATATATCCATATCCGTGTGTGTATATACACACATACACACACACACACACACTGATATCTATATATATCTATATATATCTATATATATCTATATATATATATATGTAGTCTGGAGTAGAGACAACAGAGAAATGATATTCTGTGCTATTCTGTGGCCTTCAAGCAGAATATAAGTTACCTTGCAGGTTCCCATCAGAAAGCAAACCGTGCTATTTACTAGCATAATGCATCTGCAACCTTGTACTACAAGCTCCAAAATATATGCCTGACAGACAAATGGACATATTGTAGGTGGAGGTGCCTGTAGTTCACTTCTGCAGTTTGTCACCACAAGCAATACAAAAGAGGCTGATGTTCCCAAAAGCCACCCAGTTATGGTGAGGGGCAAATCCACAGCTAATATAAATGGTCACAAATCCATTAACTTCAGCTTGGGATCCTCCCTTCAGTTTTCCAGGTAGAAAAAAGCATCTACCTGAAAAAAAAGCTCAGCTGAAGAAATGGGACTATACACATTCAATGTAGCTTATGCAAATTACATTACTATAAAACTTCTTTGAGCAATTTAACTAGATCACAAAAAAGTGTTATTTTGAGCTTTCAAAAAGGAAAAAAGACTTCTGACAAGTCAGCCTGAAGCAAGTCACCAACATCTGTTTTCTATGCCGAATCAACCGAAGTGAAGTAATAACAACAGTAACAACTTTGGTGGATCGTAGTTTCTTTAGGTTTTAGTGGAGCCATTATGGCTCCACTAAAACCTAAAGAGGTATGCTGACAGAACAAGAGGAAACCTAATTTTAGTTGGTTCTAATTTTAGTTTTATACACACATAAAATCTTAAGTAGAATACAGGTTTAAGGATAAAAATCAGAAAATATTTAACCTAGTGCAAAATTACTTATGAATGATCCACGTGACTTGCATTAAATTACATAACTCTTTCTTTCCCAGGCTTCCTGACTTTACATATAACAAAATTCATAGAAGAAAAGTATAAAATAAATCATGATGTCTACCTGAAGTGATTTCTTTAATACCAATACATTTCTAATTTACAAAAAACTCCTCTGGATAGGGACAAAGTTATTATGGCCTGCCCATATACCTATTTGCAAAGGTGTGGATACAAATACTGTTTGTGCTGCAGCACTTACCCCCAGATCAACTACAAGCTAATTCAAAAAGACAAGCAGGAAAAAAGTAATATTTTGCACCTACCATTCAAGCAATATATAGAAGTGATATAGATAGCAGTGACATTTTCAAGAGAATCCCCTTGAGATGTGCAAGCTGTAGTTTGAATGTATGGCACACTGTATATTACAAAAGCATGATCATGTTTATTTCATTTAATGAGTGATGATTTCAGTCCTTACCAAGTTTTCTTGATTCCTGGCTGCTATTTTCTGATCATCTTCTCCATTTTTCATGTATTTGACTTCTTCCACTGGTTTGATCCTGTACTCATCTAAGTATCAAGAAAAAAAAAGAAACAAATGTTTTATAACAGTGCCATTCAGGAAGTAGGGAAAAACAAAACAAAACAAAAAACAAACCCCAGCAGATAACTAAAAAAACACCAACAAACAAAAACGTGCTGCTTACTATCAACCAACCCCTAAAGAAGATAGATCTGGATTATGTTTGAATTTGCAATTTCCACCTAATACCCACCATGGAAACAAATCATACAAAAGAAGACTTTAGTTAACGCAAAGAAAATGGCAATTCGTTTTCAGTAGGCTCTGGGACCTGATGCACCAGATGCGTGTCCTAAGACTCATTGATTCTATGATTCTATGACTTCATTTAAGACCAAATTCCTGACTCTCAAAACAGATAAAAGCATGTGTTTAACTTTCTGTATTTTTAATTCAACTAATTTAAATGAAAGTTTGATCTGCCCTTCAGAAATGGTTCAGTAGCTATCTTCTCCAACAAAACCCTGAAGCATGACCAACAGATGTAACCAAAGGTGGGCAAGAACTACTCTTCATGACCACCCTTATTTCTTTTTTGACATGTCCCATTTTAAATTAATTCCACTGTCCTTACATTTTTTCAGTTTGTCCTCTTTAACATCAAGCAAGTTGTACATGTGCTACTGACTGAGGAGTTTGCTTATATACTCACTGCATTGAAAAAAAGGATCCGAGAGACAATGCTTACAAAATGAATGTCACATTTAAGTTAAATTTGCAAAAAGAATGCTATTTTACCCAGTCCCATGAAAATATATTTCTATATTACCTTCCTAATATGTATAAGCTAGCTGTTTTTTCAAAATATGATTGGAAATAGCACTATTATATTTTAAATGGGGATAGGAGAAAAAAGTAACACTAACTGCAATTATATGATGAATTCTGGGGGAGGGGGGTAGAAAAACATTTTTTTGTTTCTCTTGCCAGTGAAAATTCTAAACCAACAGAGCCAAAAAAAAAAAAAAAAAAAAAAAAAAAAAAAAAAACCCTTTTTTTTTT
>NW_017728993.1:55464809-55468778 GCF_001723915.1 Gavialis gangeticus
CTTTTGTTATTAATAAACATCAACTGCACATTTCTAAGTACAGACATTTTTTTTTAAGAAAATCTTTCCCAGCACCAGTGTCATTATCCAGAACCAGAGGCTCACATTTCATCAATGTCTTCTTACAAATATGTGCTATAATGCAGTAAGTAAAGCAAACAGCATTACTTCAAACCTAATGGAACTCTACTGGGGGCCAATACAGAAATTGAGTAGAAGTAATCCTTATCCTCTTCCTACCAGACTTTTGAGACAGTGTCTTTAGTACCTGTATAGCCATTCCTCAGTTGCTACTATGACCCTTTGCCATGCTGTCCATGCAGCGAGTGAAGCCATCAAAAATGTGTCCAAAATTCTATGAACATCAGTCCCCACTGAATTTACAGAATTCCCAATTGCAGGGAGAGACCAATATTTTACCCCGCATAGACAGAAAAAGTTAACACAAAATGAAAAGGCATGTAGTACATTGAGGAATAACACGACACAACATGGGCCTAAAAAACAGATTGTACAGACATTTTTTTTTTCTTTAACTTAAGGTACTTTCAAAATGTTTCAGGGGTGGCCAAGCTGAGACTCCAGAGCCACATGCGGCTCTTCAGAAGTTAATATGCATCTCCTTGAATCCTTGCACGAGCACATGGTGACCAGCTTCCATTTGGGATCCTGGGTCACTGCTAGTGACTCAAATCAGCAGCATAGGAGAAGGGGGAGAGAGTGGCGGTGGCATTCACACCTTGGATTCCCGAGTTGTGTCAATATAGTGCCTGTGGCAGATATGCTGACAAGCCCTCACCTCGTAACCAGAGGTGGGCTGTCAGGCCCACAGGAAGCCCTGCGGTCTGGATCCAGCCTAGGGTGCCAAACAAGTTGGAAGCTGGTTACCGTGTGCTTGTGCAAAGACTCAAGGAGATGTATATTAACTTCTGAAGAGCCGCATGTGGCTTTGGAGCCGCAGCTTACCCACCACTGGTATATTTAATCTGCTAAGGGTAAAAAACAAACTAACCCACATATAGATCTTCCTGGTTTTACTGCAACTGAAAAAAATGGTAGAAGATGAAGCTACTGATTATATAGAAACTATTCTTTAGGAAATGAAATTAAGCCCCCAAATGGTTTGCTTTTAGTAGGACTAATTTTACATTGTCAAAAAAATATTTTTTGATTTTTACTTTGCCTAATCCAGGCATGTTCAACTTGTTTGGCACCCTAGGCTGGATCCAGGCCACAGGGCTTCCTGTGGGCCTGACAACCATCTCTGGCTATGGGGTGAGGGCTTGTCACAACCGCCGCATTGACACAGCTCAGGAATCCAAGGGGTGAATACCACCGCCACTTTCTCCCCCTTCTCCTTTGCTGCCAGTTTGAGTCACTAGGTATGACCAAAGATCCCAAATTCAGCAGCATGCAGCGATGTGTGGGTACTAGTGGCAGTGGTGTCTACCCCCTGGATTCCAGGAACATGCTGTACCAGCAAGTCCCGTGGGCTGCAATTTAACCCCTAACAGGTGGCCAGTTTGGCAGACCTGGTCTAGTTCATGCTAGAGGACTTCTAACAAGTATGCATAAATAGAAATGACTGTTAAAGTTACTAAACAGCAACATTTCAGTAAAGCAAAACTAAGGTTGAAAATAGATACTTTTTGAAGAGTTTAAGGTAATATGAATTGTATCCATGAATATAAAATGTACTGTATCTCAATTTCCTCAACATGGAGAGCTGGGAAATCAGAAGGCTATGGTTCCAAGCCTCAGGCCTTCAACGAACTTTTCTGTTTTATTTAAAGACATGCAGTAGATCCCACCTGAAAGAAACCACATGGCTTTCTATATAAATTTAAATAGATGAGAAATAGGACAGAACAGAGAAATGTTTGCATCTTTTATATGACCTGCACATACCCTGGTGTTAGCCTTAGAATATTGAGGTAATTCCTAACCAGTCTTGCAAAGGTAGGTAACATACTGAGTGCCTGTGGCCTGTTATGCTTGGTGGAAATCCGGCAAAACTAATCTCTGGGTTGTACCCAGAACTTAATATCTCAGAGCAATACTATGAAAAATAAGAGGATAAACAGAAGGGAGTTGAACATTCAGCTCACACTGCAGTAGTACACAAGGGAAAGAGCCTGTAATGGACTGCACTTGCAGGATCATGTAATGGATGAGGTTTCCCTGAGGACATTAGGGCGGTGCGAAATTTCACCGTGTTTTGTTTCGAAGCTGTTTCGATGCATTTCAAGCTCGAAACAGTGAAATCGAAATGAAACAGCAGTCTTCGAAACAAAATAAGGGCACTCGAAACATTTCAAGTTCAAAGCCAGGCTTGCTTGACTTCAGCGCCGGTCTCAGCCGGCAGCAGCAGCCTCCCGTCATACAGCAAGAAGATCGGGGCCTGCCCGCAACCCCTGATCTGCCTGCCAGATGACAGGAGGCTGGTGCTGCCGGCTTGGGCCAGCAGCAGCACCGATCTTCCCGGCGCTGGGTGGGCAAAACAATGAAACAGCATCGAAACAAGACAGTTTCAACGGAACAGAACGAAACAGTTTTTCTGAAATGAAACGAAACTCAAAACGAAACGCTGTTCTTTCAAAACGGAAGTCAAAGCAGAACAATGCTGTTTTGCACAGCCCTAATGAGCATATCATTAGTTAGTTGGTTTGCAGATAACAGGCCAGAATGTAGTGTTTTCAGCGAGACAGAAGGTGGGCTATGTTTGTAGATGAATGTGTGACATGGTGGGGTAGAGCTGGGTGAGTTGCTGCTAGCTCAGTATATGCAGCCCATCTGATGTCAAGGTGGTGTTGAGTTCCGTAGTCACTTCTAACTTTCAATGATAACATTTCTCAGGGGGTTGTTACAGGTTATCTTTAAACCATTCTGAACAAACTTAAAATGGGAGCATTCACATGTTAAAGGGTGTTATCCCATTCTAAGTACCCTCTAAGTGTCTTAAAATTATGCCACTTGGAGTGAAGGTTATCTTTGAGCCATTCTACTAAGGTCGAGGCAAGACCTGGTTAATCTGCTCTGCAGAGATAAAGTGATCAATTTGCAGTCCTCCAGCATCCCAGGAGGCTCAGCTCCTCTACTCCCTTCCACCCTCCAAAGCTCTATTAATCTCACTGCCTGTAGGCTCCAGCTGGGAGAACATGCAACCTAGGGATGCTGTGTGGAAAACAGGTTTTGACTTCATTTTTTTCTCCCCCACCAGTTCAGGTTCCCTTTTTTTTTCTTCCCAGTTGTAAGTTAACTCTCAGCAGCTCATCTCCCACTGTTTCTCCAGCCTCCATGCTCTTGCTGTCCATAATTAACTTCCAGTGAAGGCATAGTGCTTTTTCTCAATCCTGTGCCCTGGCTATGCCTTCCCTTTTCCATGATAGCCAACCCTCTCCTGGGGCCGGAACAGAACCACTGGGGTCGGGGGGAGACAGGCAACTGCCCTCGCACCCTGCCAAGCTGCATGAGCTAGCAGAAGCCACTGGGGAACAGGGAGCCAGCAATCAAGTGGTGCGGAGAAATTCATTTCACTGCCTGTAACTTCTGCGGTCTGTGAACTGAATTTTTATGCCATCTGCAATGGGAGTTGTGGTACAAGCTGCCCTATGCCCAGGTGGGCTCAGGGGAGCAGAGATCAGCTTGGCAGGGCTCCTAGGAATAGGCTCCTTCCTGCTAGCCCCCTAAGCCAGGACTCTCCAACCCCCTCCCAAAATTCCCCAAACCCAACTAACTGAAATATATGCAAGTCTTTGGTTCTTTAATTTTTTCTTTTTTCACTCTTTTCTCTTTACATCTCCCTCCCCCCCCCCATTTAATTTCAAACAGTTTTTCAAGATTTCTCTCCTCCCACTTGCACCTTTGGCTCAGCTCCTGCTGCTGCAGAGGGGAGGAAGCCACAGCCTCCATTCTGGTTTTCCTGCCTCTGAACTACATGCCAACCTACCCCTCCTCTTATACTCCAGG
>NW_017728993.1:55473778-55474509 GCF_001723915.1 Gavialis gangeticus
GCAGAGGGGAGGAAGCCACAGCCTCCATTCTGGTTTTCCTGCCTCTGAACTACATGCCAACCTACCCCTCCTCTTATACTCCAGGTGAGGGATAGAGCCCAGGGTTTCTGTCTACACCCCCACTCACCAGGCCCTCCAGTGGCAGGCCTTAGTTGTGCAGGTCTGAGACAGCATTCAGCATTAAATGAATAAATGCATATTCAGAAGTAAATACATTTAGGGAAAAACTTCATTTCCATAAGGATATCTAGAATCTGGAACGCACTCCCAGCAGAGGTGGTACAGTTGCCATCCCTGGGAGGTGTTTAAGAGGAGGCTGGACAACCACCTTGATGAGCTCATTTGAACCCAACTACCTCCTGCCCATGGCAGGGGACTGGACTTGATGATCTTACAGGTCCCTTCTGGTCCTACTATTCTATGATAAGCCTTAACCTGTGACTGCTCTGAAACTGTTCTAACTTTAAGATGACATATCGTTTCACAGATTTAAAATTATTTAAAGGTAACCTGTAACACCATCCTTGTAATACAGGGGATTAAACCTTTTAGTCACCACAGGCCTCTCTTTGCAACACAGCTAGCACCACGGGCTACCCATCCCTTGCTGTAGCCCCGCTGTCCCTGCTATGGGCAGAGGGGCTGTTGTTTCACTCCCCCACTCCCTTCCCCAACCTGCTCTAAATTCTCTCTCCCTGTGTCTTTAAGAGTGGCCAATTCAGTGACCACAG
>NW_017728993.1:55474978-55485994 GCF_001723915.1 Gavialis gangeticus
TAGGTCCCTTCCGACCCTAAATCTATGAAACTATGAATTAGGGTCCTGAGCCCAATGTTCTTTCTGCTTAAGTTCTACAAGAGACTCTACTGAGATGAGAAAAAACTTAGATTTCTCACCTAGGTGTTTAAAATTCACTTTGAACTTAAGCAGAAATCCTATAAACACTATTGGCTCTGCCAGTGGCATTTCTAATATTTTTGAAATCCTGCATAAACCCTAACATTAGCACAGGACTTCAGTTATGAGTCAGCATATCCACTGTATCAATATGTTGAGTAGTGTTCTCAAATTCTTCCCGAAAATATAATAATTTTTTTTTCAATTATCTAGCCAATGTACCCTATGCACTTCTCCTCCTCAAGTCCTAGGGAAATGCATCAAGTATAGAGATACTACATCAGCCTTGTTTGAGACATTCAGTGATAAAAAAATATGTCCCCCCCCCCCAAAATGAAACCTACCTTTTTCAGACAGCTTGAATGCCCTGGTTCAGAGGAGTCAAAGTTCTCCTCACATATTTTTCAGGCCCCTGGTATGCCCCATCTCAAAAATCATGCATCCTGCTATGCCAGGCATATACAGCAGGAGGTGCAATGTATGGGTGGGGACATAAAATCCCTCAGATCCCAAGTGTGTGACTGTTGGGGCCAAACCAGGGGTGGGCAAAATATGGCCCGCAGGCCTAATTTGGCCCACCAGGCACTTTCATCCAGCCCACACCACATCCCAATGAATTGCACCCCACCAAGCCCTTTTGCTCACGACAGTGGGAATGAGGTGCCCACATGTACTATCCCCCAACATACCCTATTGGGCCTTGCTCCCACCCTCCTGGGTGGAAGGGTTCTGCCCAGCCAGTAGCGTCTGGGCAGGGGTCCTGCAGCCAGAACCTGCTTGCTTGGGAAAGCAGGTACAGAAGTGGTAGGGCTGGTGGGGGTTGCAGCTAGGCAGACGAGGGAGCACAGCATAGAGCCTGCACCCAGTAGGAACAGCAGGAGTGCATAGCTCAGCTGGGCAAGTTGTGGATGTGGGTGTGGGGGGCAGGGTGTAGAGACCACCCCATGCACTCCCCCCATGGTGTGCAGCCCCAGCTGCCAGCAGCAGGTGGGGAAGTCAGAGTACTCACGCCCAGCACAGGTGCCTGATGGGGCGTGGCTCCGGCCAGCGCTGTATGGAGGGAGGGAGCAGAACCGTCCTTAGTGGAACGCTGGCCATTTCTATGGCAGGGGCTCCACACCATGTGCCTGCAGCTCCTGCACTCCCACTGGGGAAGTCCCATGCTGTACTCCATGGGGAAGCTGGCAGAGTGCAGGGACCTGCACAGCAGGGAGTGGGGGAAAGCAGCAGGCTCCAGTGCAGGGCTTCCCCTGCTGCAAATGCTTGAGCTGCAAGTGTGCAGGGTGAAACCCCGGTGATAGGGCAGGCTCTGCTCCCTCCCCCAGCACAGTGCTGGCCGAAGCCACGCCTGCATTGGGCATGAGTTCCCTGACTTCCCACCTACTGCTGCTGCTGCTGCCAAGCAGCGGGGGCCGCATGCTATGGGGGGAGTCTGTGGGGGTCCCTATACCTCCACCCTCCCTCACCCCCCACACACCCACTCTGCCCCCACAACCCTCATCGACATATACATACACCCCAACATACCCTACGCCCCCCTACACAGCCACCTCCTCTCAACCCCCACACCCCACCACACACACACACACACACACAATATAAAAGAGTGACACTTTATTTTTGAGTTATTTAACAATCCTTTCTATATACAATACACAATCACGTGATGACAAATATTTTTTAAATAAAATTAAAATATAGTCAGTATAGTCTAGTATATGATTTATTTTTTTTCTAGCTCTAAGATGGCAACCCCCCTCCCAAAAAGACTATGGGGAGGGGGCAGAGAGCAAGGGGAGGGTCTGCCAATGGCAAAGGTCAGGGGTTAGGGGGCAGGACTTCTGGCCCCAATGTGGCAACCAGGGGGCAGGGCAACTTCCAAAGGGCAGGGATACCTACAAGGTCCCCAATAGCTCGCCAAAACTTAAGTGGCCCTCCATCCGAAATAATGACCCACCCCTGGGCCAAACCAAGACCAAGAGCTGTCTTGTGCCTGTTCCTGGGTTCCCTGTGACCATTAGGATAGAGCAAAAGTTAGTTTTGAACACTACCTGGGACCCAGAGGTGGCTTCTGCTCAATCCCAGCGACTCAGCCAGGTGAACTATTTGTCAGACCCCAGGACTATTCTGCGTCCCATTTTGATGGGGGCACAGGGCAGCCCCAGGTTGGGGACATGCCACAGGGGAATAAGGTGGCAGGGGAGAGGAAGGTTGTGCCTCAGACCCTAGAGTTGCCCCATGCTCCATCGTGATGCTGGTGGGGAGGGGACTTGTCCTGCCTAATCTTGGAGATTAGACATAGGCATAGGGCTGTGGTGTCTTGGTCAGGATCTAGGGATGTCCCTTGCCTGATCCCAGGGACTGGGCAGGGGAGGAAGGGAAAGATAGACCCTAGGGCTGTCCCATGCCTCATACGAATGCTCAGCTGGACACTGAGATGGGGCATAAGGCAACTCTAGAGTCTGGGGGACACGTTACACATTTCACTTATGCAATACCAACCAGCCATGGATATTTTCTACATTAAGTGAACATCTTTGCAGCTGGTTTGCCATTTTATGGCACCATAAAATCAGAACTGAAAGATACAGTCCCCCAATATGTGGACTATTTTATAGAAAGAAAACCACTCCAACAATTAAAAGGGAAGAGGAAGGGATTTATGTCATATATTTTACTATCACAGTAAACAGAATATTGATGAGAAAATGCAACTGGATAGAAAGGAGGAAAAAAGCAAACCAAAATGCAAAGAAAAGTCAGGCATCATTATTTGTACAACACATTCCATATAACCCACTGCATAGTATGAAACATAAGACCGCAACAGCCTTAACCAGGCAAGAGTTTGGAAGGACAGGGAAGAAAGCATTTAGAATAAAAGTACAGCATAGTTATTTATTAAAAAGGAAAATATTATGAACGAAGATCTTCAACTGGAAAAAAAAAGATAATTCTATTTTAAATGTATCACATGGTTACCATAGAAACATAACTAAGAAAAGCAGTGCTCATTAATAATGGTCTCAGTGATAAATGAGCACATCAACTTATAATATTGAGACAATTACTGTTAAAAAAAATTAAAGCAAAACAGTGGTTGTTGGGCTGTGGACAACTACCTTATGACTTGCAAATTCTTGTATTAGTTCCATTTGGAAGGCAATTAACACAATCATATTGTTACAAAAATATTTCTTTCAAAGGCAGGCGGCCTTTAACCCTTTATACACACCCCCAAGCTCCCCTAGATACTTGACAATTTTTTGCACTCTATATTGTTTCTTATTAAGCCTTAATAAAAATACAACAATAATTGCTACATATACTAATACCATGTTAGACATGTAAGAAATGGCAGAATTGCTGGTAACCTAGTCAAACTAAATGTAGAATAAGCCCTTGTTCTGTATTTTTATTAATATATTGTGTCAGATAGGAGGCATAGGGTATTTTAGTTCCACCATGGAGAAGAAAGTTTTTCAACCAGACCCTCACTTTTCCATGCTTCAGTTTTCTTTTTCAGCACCTTGTTCATTTACATCAGAAGGCATTCCCAGTTCTGTCCTTTACCCCTTATAATACACAAGCTCCACTCTGTAAAATATGAGCCTTTTTGTCCAACACTGTCAGGCAAATTTTTCTGTACTGTAATTATTGCTACCAGGTGTTGTAATTATTCCTACAGCTGTGTTCAAGATGCACACTAAGGACCAAAGATTCATGATTCCTCACCTACAGAAGATTTGAACACTCAGCCCTATTTAGACAAAATGATTGTATTGTTAATTCTAAAAATAAATGCTAAATATCAGGAAAGCTTTTGGCAAATTTTAATTGACGCATAATTAACAGGAGGTGAAGCTCTACAGCACTAAAATCAAATCCGCCCAATACAGTCTAATGTGTGGTTGTCAACATAATGAAATCAGAACACAGAAGTCTATCAACAACAGAGCTGGATGTCCCAAAATATCCTTTTGCAAGTAAAATGCTGAGTACGTGACAATGGTCTTGAGTACTACAGTAAATTTAGTGGTATGCTATCACAACAAGTGACCTTAAATCTGAACAGTAATTCAGTGTCTATAGCTAGCTCAATCTTGACTTCATTGTGGAGACTAATAACTCTGTGGGTTGGACTTCATATACACTAGGAACTAGGCTGACCATGAATTACCATTACACTAACTCATCAGGTATTTGATGGTCAAAATCATCCATATGTGAACTTGACGCTAGCGCTTCCAAACCATTGGCAATTACAAAATCACGCTGTCTTAGTCAACAAGATTTAAAAAAAAAAAAAAATATTGGGTGTTACCTCCTACATATAAAATGAAATGAGGAAGTACATAAACCTGTTCCTTGCAGAAAACGTACTGAAGATATTCATCCAGTTTTCCCACATTAAATGACGTTCCATAATCAAAATACCCTAGTTGGCAACAGCTAAGGTTACTGTAGATATTAAGTTGGTAAATAGTGTTTGATTTTAAACTGATAATTGCACAAAGATGACACACACATTGAAAAGAACTAAAAACTGATCAATGGCAAAGTTGCTTGGAAAACCATGCAAGGCAAACCTGGGAAGTTAACCTTATAGACTATCTAAAATCAGAGATGTAGAGCATACGCTGTCATAAACAGAGGTGATTATGAGCAGAGTGCTGATTATGAAAGTTTAAGAAATATGTATGATCTAATCTATAACTGTAATTCTTAATCAGGGTGCCAGGACACCCTGGGGTGCTACAAGATCCTTTGAAGTGTGCTGCAGGAGGAGTGAAGAGTTAAGTGAGGCATGAGGAGATAAATAAGAACAGGCTCGGGCTCTTCTTGCCTACTTGCTCCCCCATTGCCTGTCCTCTCTGCAAGGTAGTACACCCTGTAATAAGTGAATTATTATTTTTTTTAATGGGGTACCACTCAATTCACAGGTGTTATGGAGGGATCAGACAAGGGGTGCCTCGAGCTTAAAAATGTTGAGAACTACCAGTCTCAACGCTGCCTTCTGAGTGGCTTCATGTTAACAAGGCTAACTGCTTCTCACTACTCTAGCTTGTCGATTCTAATGCTTTTAATTTTTATAAACTGAAGGGAACACTTGGTAGAGACTAGCCCTTTTCAAGGTTGCCAAATAGTTCCCATTACAATTTCATTTCAGGGTGCCCTGCTTTCTATGCATTCTGTGCTTCCACACATTCAACTCAGGGCCTTAAGTTTTCCAAGGTCAGTCTCCGTCTGAAACGAATTTGGAAAGTTTGAGTAAAATCCCTTTGACTGTACTGCATTATACTTCTCCCAGTTTGAAATGTTTCAGCCTTTGGCATTACATACAGAAGCCCTGATCAGTTTAGCAGCAGCTTGATTCCATTAACCTGAGTCACTAGCAATGTACGCCAATGTAAATGCAAGGAAAATCAGGCCCAAATGTATCATATTAACCTATCTTCCACCAAGAATGCTCGTGCTTTCTAGTGTTGTAAATATGATAACCTACTCCAGCACATGTTGCATGCAGTGGATAATGCAAACTTATCTTCCACCAAGGACTCTAGTATGCTTTAGCACAGCAGGAGTATTAATTTATTGTGTGAATGTTTGTGTTCCATTTGTAGTAATTAGACAAGAATTGTAAAAGGGAAAAAGGCAGACATGACAGTTTACACATCAGGAGGCAACTGATGGCTGCTGCCAGAATTCTTGAAATTAAATTTACAGGGATAACTTCCTTGTGTGAAAATGTTTTCATACATACTCTTTTCCTCAGCTCTGTGCAGATCACAAATGTCCATCTTTTCCATTGGTATACCATTAAGGGGAGACTATACCAAAATAAGGAAGCTAGTTAGATGGAAGTTAGAAGGGTCCCCTAAGAAGGTGAAGAACTTTCAGGAAGCATGGGAACTGCTTAAGAACACCGTATTAGAGGCACAGAGTAAATGCATACCACAAATAAAAAAAGGCAAGTGAACCAAAGAAAGCCAGCACAGTTTAATGGCAGAGCTTCAGAGGCAATAAATAAAAAAAGGCATCTTTCAAAAGGTCAGATCCTAATGAGGAAAAGAAAAAGAGCCCGAACTCTAGCAAATCAAATGTAAAACTGTAATAAGACAAGCTAAGAAAGAATTTGAGGAGAAACTTGCTAGAGATACAAAAAATAACAACAACAATTTATTTAAGTACATTAGAAGCCAAAGACCTGCCAGGGAGTCAGTTGGGCCTCTGGATGATCAGGGTGTAAAAGGGGCACTAAAAGATGACAGAGCCATTGCCAAGAAACTAAATGCATTCTTTGCAATTGCCTTGACTGTGGAAGATGTTAAGAAGATTCCTTCAGCAGATCCACTCCTCTCTAATGACAAGTCAGTGGAACTGACCCAGATTGATGTTTCAATAGATGAGGTTGTAGAGTAAATTGATTTAAAAAAGAGCAAATCACCAGGACCTGATGATATTCACCCTAGGGTCCTGAAGGAGCTCAGATCAGATATTGCTAGAATTCCAACTGTAGCATGCAACCTATCACTAAAAACAGCCTCAGTAACAGAGGACTGGAGGGTTGCAAATGGGATTCCAATATTTTAAAGAAGGGCTCTAGAGGGGACCCAGGAAACTACAAGCTGGCGAGTCAAACTTCCATTTCTGGAAAACTGGTAGAAACAATAATAAAAAAAGGAATTGTTCAGGACATGGATGAACATGACTTGCTGGGGAGGAATTAGTATGGTTTTGTCAATGGGCAACCAAGCCTCACCAACCTACTAGAGTTCCTTGAGGGTGTCAATAAGTAGGTATCATTAGGGTGAATCCAGTTGATATAGTATACCTGGACTTCCAAAAAAGCATCTGACAAGGTCCGCCATCAAAGGCTCTCGATGAAATTAGGCAGTCATTGGATTACAGGGAAGGTCCTTTCATGGATTAGAAACTGGTTTAAAAATAAAAAGCAAAGAGTGAGTATAAATGGTCATTTTGGGGGATGGAAACAGCAGGGATCTGTGTTGGGACCAGTGCTTTTTAATATATTCATAAATGATCTGGAAAAGGGGGTGAGAGTTATAAGGTGGCCAAACTGGTGTATAACACAAAATTATTCAAAGTGGTAAAGACCAAGGTGGACTGCAGAGAACAGAAGAATCTGGCATGATTGAGCATATGAACAACTAAATGGCAGATGAAATTCAATGTAGATAAGTGTAAAGCGATGCACTTGGGCAAAAATTACCCAGACTATACCTACACTACGACAAGCTCAACATTAGCTGTTCCCACACAGGAAACTGATCTGGGAGTCATTGTGGACAATTTGCTAAAAACATCAGCTCAGTGTTCACAGCCATCAAAAAGGCAAACAAAACGTTAGGGATTAAACGGAACAGAAAGTATCATTATGCCCCTTTATATATCCATGGTGTGTCTATATCTCAAATACTGTGCCAGTTTTGGTCCCCACACCTCAAAAAGGATATAGAAGAACTAGAAAAGGTACAGAGAAGGGCCAAAAGGATGATCAGTGGTATGGAGGGGCTTCCATATGATGACAGACTAAAGAGGCTAGACCTATTCAGTTTAAAAGAGAGACACCCGAGGGGAAATATTAAATGGTAAAGTAAAATAAATAGGGATTTATTTTTTACTCTCTCTCTCTCTCTCTCTCTCTCTCAGTACAACTAAGGGGTCATAAAATGAAATCAGTTGGTAGTAACTTCCAATCTAACAAAGGAAAACTATTTTTCACACAGTATATAATGAAAGTAGGAAACTGCCACAAGATGCTGCAGAAGCTAACAATTTGACGAGACTGAAAAAGGGACTGGACGAATTTTTTAAAAGGTACATTAAACATGGGAGTTAGGACTACAGCCTCTGAACCAAAACTTCCTAGACCTTAAATGCTGGAGCAGCAAGTGGGAGAGGAATAGTAGAAAATCCCTGAGTTTACCCAGATCACTCACTCATTTAGCATCTACTCTCTGCCTCCATGTGATACTGAGCATGATGGACTTATGGTCTGATCCAGTAATGACACTTCTTATGTTTGTATGCGTGCGCGCGCGCGCACGCACGCACGCACGCACGCACGCACGCACGCACGCACGCACACACACACACTGCAAATAGGGAGGAGCTCAGCGTATGAGCCTGGGGCTTTGGGGACTTCAATTTAATTTCCCACTGCATTGCAGATTTGCTGTGTGATTGTGGACCAAGTCTCTTGGTTTCCTTATGCCAGAGTTCCCTCTCAATAAAATGTTCTTTACTGCCTGAGAAGAGCATCAGAAATATAACTGGAAGCATGTGCATCATTTGGATATATTAGTAGTAGAGCCCTTATAACTACCTGAGGCAGTATTCTCGAGGAGGACTGATCTTTGCTGGTTGAAGGAGGAAAAACTGCAAGACAAACATGTCCAATAGTTGAACTTCCTCCCATTCTTGAAGTCCTAATTTACAGCATTCTGGAAGAAAGTCCACTGAGATTATGAACATATTTACCAGGGACACAGCAAAGGCTGCAGCAATCAGCTTTGTGTGAAATTTTAAAAGGAAATCCTTGTGAACCTAGATTACCTGTTCTAGAAAATAAGTCTGTACAACCAAAAACTAAAGGCCCCAAACAGCACACTCTAATCCAGTTAATCAGCCATAAACTCTATATACTTTAACTACATGAAAGAAGGCTTCCTCACCCTAAAAAACAATTCATGCCTTTCCTCCTAGGCCAACCGCTGTCCCCTAAATAATTTGGAATCATAGTAACAAACTAGGGCCTCTATAGCATTATTTAATTTCAATTCAAAACAAAACTGCAAAGAAAACCAAATCACAATTAACTTAGTTTACTGAGAGACTAGTTGTGCAGGAAGTATGCAGAGGGCAGAAAAAATAAGAAATACTGAGAGATTATTTGAATACATCATAAAGAACCTACAAAAGGTATGTGTCCAGTATTTTAAAACATTTGCAAGTCACTATTTTACCAGTAGACCACACTTTTCTGTCATGGTACAGTCTGTAATTCACCAGATTTGCAGGGGTTTTAGATGAACATAAGGTTTGGGTAAACAGTGTATTATAATCACAATATTGGAGGAATAGTCATGTGATAACATAATTAAAAATCTCTGCTATGCTTAGGTGTGGCAGTGACCTGGTCATGTCTCTTAGCAGCAAAGAATGGTGTCTGCTTAAAAGAAATACTCGCTGAAGCCTCCTGTGATGGCTAAACCAGCTTTCTGAGGATTAAACCTGTTTTTTTTGCTGCTTATCTATATCTCACAAAATGCTTACAGCTAAAAGGTAAAGTGTAAAAAGGAAACTGTTGTAGTTAGGAGCTTACTAGAACAAAACTAAGCGTTTCCTGTAATTAGTTAATGCATTTTGTTGTAGCTTAGAGTGTAATTAAAGTTTAAAACCTAGTTAAAGCCAGCTTCATTAGCGATGGCGCAGCTGAAATTAATCATATGAAGAAAGCGCAAAGGCTTGTACTGCTATTGGTTAGTCATATACAAAGAGTCTGTAGCATAAAAACTATAATTGCCTGCAAGCTGACAGCATAGTTCAAAATTTATAAATTTGCTAGCACATTCAGGAATCGGCAGAAGGGAACGCAGCAGCATGGTGACAAAAGCGGACTTTGTAAGAAAAAGCTGTTGACCTAAATTCCATCGGCCAGTGGATTTTAAAAGGCCAAAAGACTGAAGACCAGGGTCCTTCCTGCTACCCCTCTGGACAGCGCAGACTGGGGACACCTGACTTCACTAGATCTTGAGAGGCTTGTTGTAGACCAGGCATCAAAGGGGACTGCCAGTAAGTTGCCAACTCAGAATTTTACTGTCTGTCTTTGTTACATTGTTAAGCTTTGCATAGTTATGTGTTTGTTAGATCAATAAACCTTTTTACCTTTTATTCCTTACCACTCTCTCAATCCTGAACCAAACCTCTGCTGGTGACTAGGACACTTAGGAAGCCAGGGAACACAGAACTGAGTTTATGCATTGATAGTTACCTGTCAAATAGTCTGACTTTGGGCCTTGTAACACATTGCATTTCGAGCTGCTCAAAGGTTGATCGATGATAGTGCTAGCTCAGGTTTGGAGCAGCTGCACCTTGGCTAGGGACACAAGTTACACATAAATTGGTTTAAGTGACTGGAAACTGGCTTAAACCTGTAACTGAACAGAAGTTCAGTGCACCTAAACCGCTTTCAAAATAGCCAAAACCAGTTTAAGATAAACCTGGTTGGATGTAGTATGGAACTTAACTGATTTAGGTTAAACTGTTTAAGGAAATTCTGTTCCAGATCTCTTCCTGACTCAAATTAATTTACAGTCCCCCAGCATCGCAGAATGCTTTGCAGCCCTGGGCTGTGCTGTCTACTCCAATGGAGCTGGGCTGGCCCTTCCCCCTGCTGTCACATAGCTAAGGCACTAAAGCCTTTGCTCCCTAACCTGCTTCCTGCCTGGGCCGGTCAGCCCAGTGCATTGGAGGCAGGGGAATGGATCCACAGGCCTCCCTAGCTCCAGGCTGTAGAGCAAAGGGAGGAAAAGCCCCATGTGGTGGGTGTTTTTTGCATCCCTCCTTGCAGGCCAGCCAGCCTGGTTGGGATTGGCTCAGCCCTGGCCTCTCCCCAGCCTCTGCCTACGGGGGGATGGGGGAAGGCGGACACCTCTCCCCTGCCCCCAACTGGCACTCAATCCCCCCAGCTGGGAGCTTTTTGCCCCCCCCCCCACTTCAGGCCAGGCTGGGATTGGCTCAACCCTGCACCCTCCTCAGCCATCTGCCTCTAAGAGGCATGGGGGAAAAGGTGGGGAAGGCAAGGAGGAACACAATCCCTTAGCCAGGGTCTGTCCACCCCGGGGGGGGGGGGCCTGCCACCAGGGGGCT
>NW_017728993.1:55490994-55491271 GCF_001723915.1 Gavialis gangeticus
TTAGCCAGGGTCTGTCCACCCCGGGGGGGGGGGACTGCCACCAGGGGGCTTTTCACCCCTACCCTGCAGCTCAGGCTGGGCTGGGATCCCCCCAACCCTGCCCCTTCCCCATCTGCCACCGAGAGGGGGGGAGGGGGAGCAAAAAGCCCCCAGTGGGAGCTTTCTCCCCCCACTCCACACAGACCCTGGCTGGAGAGGGCCAATGCCAGGTGGGGGGGAGGGAGAGGAGAGGTGCATTTCTCCCCCCCCCCCCGCACTCCTCCATCCTCTTGCAGGC
>NW_017728993.1:55491423-55500881 GCF_001723915.1 Gavialis gangeticus
AGTTGGCTGAGGAAGGGGCAGTGGAAGGATGATCATAGCCTGGCTCTCAGCTGGAGGGGTGGGGCAGGGAAGTGAAAAGACAGTGAAAAGGATAAAAGACGGATAAGGATGAAAGAAAAAGAATTTTAAAATAAATTAAGGAACAAGTAAATTAAAGATCTCATGTTTTAATAAACTGAGATTTTGAGATGAGGGTATAGGGGATGCTGGTCATGCTTCCCAGAGTGGCTGGGAGGTAGGAGTGGTGAGGGAAGGTATCTTTGGGGGAGCTACTGCTCCTGCCCCGGGAAGGAAGCCCCAGCTCATGTGGACCCCATCTGGCTCCCTACATTATTCCCCTCAAGTCCCTCCTAGACCCCACACCTGGACCTGTTCATGCCCTGCAAACTGACTAGCCAGCATATGCTTTGCAGGCTGATTGCATGGGGTTGTACCCCTGCTGGTGGAAAGGTCAAACCCCTGGGGGAAGGGAAGTTGGTTTGCTTAGTGTCAAAACCACCCATTTGGCAGTAGAGTTCAGGGAGTGGAAAGTTTGTCCACATAGAACAGGAAGGTGTGGAAGGGGATACTGCATCCTGGGACGCTGGAGGACTGCAACTTGGATGGCTCATCTATGGGGAGTGGTCGCGCATTAAGGGAACATGAGCTGGGTAACATGGATCAAAGATAAACCAGCCTTGGAGTGGCGTAACTTTAAGCCACTTAAATTGTGCTTAAAACTAATTTCAGGTGTTAATGTGTAGATAATCCAGGGGTTAAGAGTTCCAAGAGCTGTTTAAAATTAATGTGTAACAAGGCCCTTTTTGGGTGCTTAAGCTGAGCAATCTAACATTATATAACGTCAAGGATCTCTCCCCTCCATTTCATTTAATTAACATGTTGGTCTGAGCCAAATACACAAGTCAGCCAAAGGAAACCATTCTTCAGGTGGAGGAGATTATTGATACGGTGCTCTCCAGGAAGGATATTCAGTAAATGTGATTATGTGCAACCCACTAGAAGATCAAGGCAAGAAATAAAAACAAAAGGGAACAAGCAGACAGATCCTGAAGGAACAGACAGCAGAGAATGGAAGGGCTTTCACCACAAAAACACTGCTATTCATATGCAGTATGTTGGAAGTGGTAGGGAAAAGCAGAGGATGAGAGCAATACCATTCTTTCCATAATAGCAGTTTAGCACTGGATTGCCACAGATATCTCTTAGAGCGGCATAAAGTTCAGAAACACTTTTTCAGCCATTTATTGAATTAATAGCACATCAAGAACAGCAAACTGTGACCCTGCCCCGAATAAAAGCACCATACCATGCAAAGAACAAGGAATAGGATTTAGACAAGTCCCTTAGCTACAATGTGACAGAGGAGGGCTAGGGAAAAGAAGTGATAAATGAGCAGCACTCAGAAAGAGGTGGAATTAAAAATCAGGACGGCCTAAAACCTTTCCTTCATCAACCACCAGTCTACCTTCTTACTCAAACGTAACAGAAAAACACATGCATGTCCAATCTCTTTTCTTAAGGCAGCCTGCCTTGGAAGATTTCAAATAACTTCTTAAACCTTAATCATACCTTCACAAAATTACCGGGAGTCAGAGATTACTCTCATTTTACAGGTGAATAAACTAGACATCAAGGAGTTAAATGAGGTGCTTAGGGTCACGTAAAGAGTATCTGGCAAACAGAAATAAAATCCAAGAAATCAAAAACACCCAGTTTATTTTTTTAATCACTGGACCACACTGACTCAAAAGAAATTACCATACCTCAGTGGTTAAGGCAAGATATTATAGGCCCTCTCTACATATTACAGGTATTTAAACTGAAACCAGCTACACATGCAGAGCACCTACTGTGACATTAAAAGGTTCAACCAGCTATAAGGTTAGGCCTTGAAAAGATGTACTAACTTTATAGCTGGTTATTATCCAGCTTTAATTTGCACATGTAACAGGGTCTGTCCCTGTGTCTGGGAGCCCCATCAGCTGACCAGGCTCCCAGCTGTGGGGGTGCACCATGAGCACCCAGGACTGGAAAGTCCTGCAGCTGCAGATTCTTGGTCCTGGCCACTGGATGCTGGATCCCACAATCACGTCTCTTGCCAGGCACATGTGGATCATGGTCCACATCTTATCACACCTTTACCTGAACATCTAGCTCATAATATAACCAACTTTTGTGATACAATCAGTGTGACAGGGGGCAATCTCCTGGGCCCAGTCACAGTACCGGCCCGCCCGCCTATCTAGGCCAGTCTGCCCAGTCTCAGCTGCCACGCCTTCAGTGTAATGTAAAATGGTGTTACAATAAGTGGGAGGCTGCCCATTTAAGACCCTGAAGCCCAGGGGTTTATACAGGACTCCAAGCTTCCCTTATTGCGTCCCATACCTTGCAGACGGCATCCTTGAGTTGTTCTATGCTCCGGCTTGAAGCTGGGTCACACTCAGCACCTTGCAAGGCCTCACACATTCATCCTCTCTCTCTACCCCAACAGGCCTCAATCACACCACCCGCTCTCACCAGGCCTCTCACACTCCACCCACTCTCACTGGGCCTCTTAGTCGCTGCCCCCACACCGAGGTACTCAGCCTGCCCTGCTCCCTTGAGCGGCTCTTGTAGGCTATCAGACTTGCTTGCTAGCACTCCTTGGCCAGCCAGCGTGCAGCCTCTCAGGCCCTCTCAGAATCCTCATCTGCATGGTGACTAGCTGATTTGCCATGCCTTGGGCAGAGTTCTGACCCAGATCCCTCTCCAGGTAGCTCATCACTCTCCCACTCACTGAATGATTAGAGCCAATTGTTTGCCCACTCAGTCAGATAGGCCTGAGGACTTACCTGGGCCTATCTGCCCGCTTCCTGGGGTCTCAACACATACCCTCTCTGTGGGGCTCAACACACTCACCCTGTGGGCACTCTGCCATTCTCTAGGCTTCTAGGCCCATGAACTCCACACCTTCCCTGGGGTAACTGCTCTGCCCCCTTGCTGGGGTCCACAGCCCCTGTAGTGGGGCCTTGGGGTCTTACACCCTCACATGCTCACGTGCCTCTCCCTAGGCATGCCTGGTTCCACTACCTTTGGGGTCTTACACCCCTACAGGCTCAGGTGCCTCTCCCCAAGTATGCCTGGCACTACTACCCTCTGGTCTCAATAACCCAACGGATGGTGGGGGCTGGGGTTATCAGGTGCCCCAACCCACCTTTCAACAGGGAGGTAACTGGCTTGGCATTTCTGGGGGACTGACCCACTAGACCACCCTTCCCCAGCAGGGTGCAGTTTTTGGTCTTACCCAGGACCAAGCAGGCCTACCTGCCCTGGTCTTGTCCCCATTGGGCTATATGTTGTTCCTGGGCTGCTCTCCCTCCTAGGCCTTTTATGGCAGCCTCCTTCTGCTGGCTGTTACCTTCATAGCAGCGTGCACACTGACTAACCTATACCCTCTTTCAGCTGTGATGTCCTTCCCCTCAAGAGGACCTTTGGCCTATCTGAGGCCCTGGCCCCACCTCCAGGCCAGTTGGGGTAACAGATGGCTCTCCACAACCCTGGCCTGCCCCTTGTAGTGGGCACAACTGCCCTCTGGCCTTTTGGCCCTGCCCCTTTACTTTGACCAGTCAAGGGATCAGAGACTTAATCTAGCAGCTGCTGCCCTCCATGGACACCAGAGGGCCCCAGAAGGGGCCCACCATACGGCCATCTCCCCTTGGGCTTGCTCTGAGCCCTGAAGATCTTAAATGGAGCAGCTCTTCTCTCAGCTGGGCTCCCCTGAGCCCTAGGCCTTGCCCCTGCCAGCTCTAATCAAGGACTTGCCTAGCCCCTTTGTAGGCCCACAAGCTGTTAGCCCCCTTGCTAGGCTAGGCCTTGTTCTCACTAGGCCCCAGCCTTCTCCCTGATGCTTGGGACCCTACTGAGCCCATAGGAAACTCCTGGCATCTCCATAGTTCCTCCTTTACCTTCAAGGTGTTGTGAGCAGCAGTTCAGCTGGGTGTTGTTGCTCCAGCTGCCAGCAACAGACTGCTCCCCCAGTCCCAAGAGCCTGGATCTAAAATGGCCACCTCATCAGGGCTAGCCCACACCTGCTGGCTGCCTGCTCTCAGCCCTTAGAGTGGCAGGCACCGCAGGTGTTCCATCACAATCAGCTATCCAGTTATGTCATTAAATTTCAATGAATGTAAGATACTTCATTAAAACCTTTCAACTAAGTCACTGGGGTCAAAAGGGCAAGGGTATCATCATCTCACCTATTCAGGCTTCATTTTGCGAACTATCTTTGGCACCAAACAGAACTGTGCCTACTTCAACAAGCTGGAGGGTACAGTATGGCCAGACTAGAAAGGTTATTTTAGTTGCATTTGGCTGCTTAAGTTTCAAATTCTCCTTTAGAAAGCTGAGCTGCTCCTGACCCTATTTTTTTAACCTCATATCTAAAGAGCTCCCCACGTTGTTGGCATTTAGCTACTAGTTTTCCTCAGCACACGCTGTTCTCGAATACACTACACATGCCACACCCTGAACACTTTGCACTGCAGCACTGCTCATTCTATCAGAAGTAAGAAGAAACTCTTTTCAGATACCAGATGAAGCCAATCTTTAACTGATCAATGTGCTCACTACTAAACAACACAGAACAAATTAACCCTGCTCAGACAGTGATGGAGCATACTGCCTCTGCAACTTCACTAATTCCTACTGGACAAGTAGTAAAGATACCGTAATCTTTCACAGAATACCAGACCAAAGAAATATTAAAAATCCATAACCTCAAACTTTATGAGCTTTTTAGTTCAAGTACATGAAAAGATATTCCAAATTTTCTTGCAAATGAAAATACGATACCTCTTTATCTGGTAAATAACGAGGCCTTGTATTCCTTCCATCAAGCTTCCTCCTGCTAATGCAGTATTAATATATCAGAGCTAGGAGTTAAAGCATTTTACCTCAGACACATGCCTACTTTACAAGGAAGCTCTCATTTTGCAAGACTTCATTCTAGGATGCTAAAGAAACAAGCTCTTACAGAGGAGTCTCCAGGAGTAGAAGGACCATCTGAACAACCAGTAGCACTGGGGAGAGCACAATGAGCAAATAAACTTCTTATGCAGTGTTATCAGTACTCTTCTGCCTAATGCAAGTCTTTTCGCCTTTCCCCCAACTATCCTCCACCATGCCTACATACAACCCTCTGAAACCACTTACACATCTGGCAGCTTTCCACACCACCTCTTTTTCTTTCATTCAAGTTATAGCTACATTCTGTGTACATACACATACATATTCTGGGTGGATGGCAGCAAAGAGGACAAGCATTTTGGTTTCCTCTTCATCCACATCCCCAAGGAAAGCAACAGATCAGAGGTCTACAAGGAGGAACTCATAAAAATATGTACAGTGTCTATGTACTACACACATTAATGAGCACCGACTTAGCAGACCAGAGTAAATAGTCTCGGGACCTGTGTCGTTACCTAAGGCAAGCAGCAATGTACTGAATTTAATCTTGTAGGAATTACTTAGGTAACTCATTGCTTACAACAATATAAAGGAAAAATTATTTTTCAGCATTCAGAAACGTTGATTCAACCTTTTAATCGTTATGTCATTTATCAAACTAGAATCCCACGTTGTTTTCCAACATCACATGAAGTAGCAGTTTTAACTTAAACTATTTTTGAAAAACTGGTTATTGAAGTGGTGAAGGAAGAAATTATTTAAAAAAAATCACTTTGTTCCGATTTTTGTCTCCCTTGTCTTGCAGCCAGAAATGAATATTATTTACAGTTACAAAATCACACCCAACCAGCAGTTACCTAGTCTTTGTTTTCATAGCCCTAGTGGTTCTTAAGATGTCAGACCTTAAAATTGCATATGCTCCTCAATGAAGCAATTGTTTCTCCAGCATAGATGCAAGACTGAACCCAGCCAGTCCTAGATCTCAAGCCACGGTAATATTCAATCCCTGTATTATGTAAAATACTGTTTATCCAAAGAAATCAGAATGGTTTAGTGTCTTTGAGAAATACTAACAGACAGGTGTTTTACATGTTTGTTTTTCTTAATAAATGTTTCACAGAAGAGATGGGATATGGAGTAAATATATTTTTAGACAGCTTTTAGAAACAAGCATTATACAGCAGATAGGTAATAAAGGCTCCTTTGTATGTTCTGATTTGTGTGTAGCCGATATGTGCCCAGCAGATACGTGAATTTCCTTAACATTTTATTTAAGCAAAATTAAATAAATATTTCTGCTACGATCTATAACATAATGCTAAAACAAGAACATAATTTAGGTATTGTTAAAGTAGGTATTCCCCTGCTTTCTCCTTCAAGGGAACAAAAGCTAGTGCCGTCCACTTAAATCTGTTTTGCCAAATTTCACCTGAGTGCATTTTTGTGGCCAAGATTGATGGGAATGGTTGAAATAGCCTAAAACTTTTACCCTATAAACAATCTTAATTATCATATATTGTCTCAGAGTTGCTACTTACACAGCCGTGGAAGAGCAATAATTTTCAAAGATTCTGCTTTGTATCCTGCCCTGAAAATCAGAATGCGTCTTAAACTTCAAGATAAAACAACTCTTAGGCACTGAGGCTGTTACAAATATGCTCTTCACAGTGTGCAGCAAAGGAATTAGGGCTAAAAGACCTGCCAGAAGGGTGGGTCCCAACAGTACAAGCAGCTTGCAATCCTTCTTTTCTTCATTATTGGTGCTGTTCATGACTGAACAGGAGAGACGCATCATCAGGGATGCACTTGATTAGCATATGCTCTCCTGTAGTTCTGAGAGAATCAGCAAATTAAAGCGGCTTTCCCCAACAACAGGCAGAGCAAATGCTGTCAACCCTCAGCCAAGATTACATCTTTCTGGGGTGCTATGGGCATTAATGGCACAGAGAGCAGAGTAGATTGTAAATGATGGGGATTAAGCTTGTACCAATGAATCTCTCTGCACTTCAGTCCCCCCATCTGGAAAATGGGACTTATAATGCTGCTTCTTCCCTCCCCACTTCTATCTGCCTACTTTATTTAGACTGTAAGCCAGGGGTGGGCAAAATGCAGCCTGCCAGGCCATTCCATCCAGCCTGTGGGACCCCTAAAAAATTGAGAAAATTAATATTTATCTGCCCCTGGCTGCTTATCATGCGGTCCTCAATGGCTTGCCAAAACTCAGTAAGCAGCCCGCCACCCAAAATAATTGCCCACCCTGCCGTAAGCCCTTTGAAGAAACTGTGTCTCTTATTATATGTGTTGAATTTCAATCACAAGACAACCTTGATATCAGTTGAGGGAGTATAGGCACTACTGCAGTAAGGATAATTAGTAATAATTGTACTACAACAGTCCAGCCCAAATGCATATTTTATTTTAGATATTACAGTGCTGCAGGATGAACTTAACATCAAGATAAGGGGAAGCAAAAATACAAGGTGATTAACTGGTACTGATGAACAAGACCTGTGAACTATGTAGTTAATTTACAGATACCTATTCTGCTTAACATCCAATTGTTTTCAAAATGTTTGACATTTTAAAATATGCTCTTGTGCAAGAGAAACATTTATGAAAGGGCTGTGTCAAAAAAGTTGGGAGAAAAATTTCCCTGCTTTGTAATTAATCCTTAGGCAGTTTCAAACCCCTCCAGAGCTTGAGTAAATGTTTTTATTTAAACATCTGGATGTCTTAAGCTTTCTATGAAGGCTGAAAAACCAAAAAAAAATCTAACCCCCCAAAAACCCCTTTCGCCTCCCTTCCTTTCTCCTTCCTTTTAGATAATTAACTTGCAAATCCTTTGACTGGATAACATATATCTTTTAAAAGTTGCATGGACTATATTTGAACTCTATTAATATGATTCAATACAGTAAATATAAATAGCTACAATAAAAAAAAACGTGTTTTGTACCTATTTGTCAATTTATTCTTGATTACAGATAAAAAAAAAAATAAAAAAAAAAAATCAATAATGGTATTTGCATGGCAAAAAGTGGTATCTACAGGAGAAGGTAATGTAATCTGGTTTTTCTCCTTTGTCTCTTTCAAAAGAGGAGGACTGAAATAGGGAGAAAAATGTAGTAACCTCTGTCCTTTTGTTGCTCATCCTTTTTTCTACCTAGAAGCACTGGGCAAAACTGAGGTGGCAAGAGAAGGTAATCTAGCTAATACCTACTGCAATTCAACGAAGTTATCTTATTCTCCTTACAAGCATTACAGCACCACTGAACAGCAGTAGTGCAATTCTTTAACGTACCAACCTGTGAGAACTCTGCTCTAACTACACAAACAATAGCTCTGATTTCTTTCATCGCATCTTTTCAGACAACCTATTAACTAGAGCATGACATCTCAACCACGGTGATTGTAAATTGGTTTAAAGTCAGGACTATCTTAGTTCCTTAAGGCTAGGTGTGAGTGTAATTCTGAAAGGTTTTTAATGTCGTAACATGGGAGGGGACTGTGGAAAAAGTTGATAAGCATGGAGCTAGATATCAAAACAAAGTTAGGCATATGTTCACGTCTTCATCTGTGGTCATACAGTTTGTAGCCCAACAGGCTCCTCATTGGGAGTTTTAGGTGTTACTGAAGTATAATTCATGATGCAGCACTCAAAAGAAATGGCTGATTATTGCCACACACACACTCTCCTCCCCCACGCTATGACTACTATTAATGAGAATGTGGATAGATCTGTGGCAGGATAACTATACCTAGCAAGGAGGAGAGCTGTCATCAGGTTTCGCTAGGATATTTCATGACAGCATGATAAATTCAGAACAAAAGTTAGCTCACCTATACTTCAACACGCATCTACCACAGATCTGCTCTAACACTAAGGTAAGATGCAAAGAAATATTAGTTTTACCATAGTTTCATAGTTGGTAGGGTCGGAAGGGACCTGAGCAGATCATCAAGTCCGACCCCCTGCCATGGGTAGGAAACAATGCTGGGATCAAACGCCCCTGGCTAGGTGATTATCTAACCTCCCTTTAAAGACCCCCAGGGTAGGAGTGAGCACCACTTCTCTTGGAAGTTGTTTCCAGATCCTATGTGCCCTGACAGTGAAGTAGTGCTTCCTGATGTCTAGCCTGAACCTACTGTCAATCAACTTGTGGCTGTTATTACTAGTTACTCCGGGTAGTGCTTGGGGGAACAGGGAGTCTCCCGTTCCCTGCTGGTCCCCCCCGGTAAGTTTATAGATGGCCACCAGATCCCCTTGCAACCACCAGCGGAGCAATATGCTGAAAACAACACTGTTAAAGCAATAAACCATCATAGGATACATTGTGCCTTAAGGGTTAGAGCCAAAAAAACTCCTGAAGTCAACAGAATCATTTCCACTGACTCTAGTGCATTTTGGATGAGGCCCTGAGTGGCTACCAGCTCAAGACACTTCTGTTTCCAAGTAAAAAGAAAAAGGAATGGGGGGGGGGGGGGGGGGGGGGGGACCACATTTAACACCTTTTTTT
>NW_017728993.1:55500971-55503164 GCF_001723915.1 Gavialis gangeticus
AGGGGAGTACCATATTAACTACCTTCATTACGCAAAAGGCATGATTAATGTGAAGACAGTGATCCATTATACCTTCTAAAAAAGATTCTTATTTATTCACTTTGCTCTCTATATATTTACTTGCTGGAGTGGAATGAACAATCCATTTTGCTGCTATTCTCTAATCATGCCCAAAGCATGGGATGAGTACCCTTTTATATTTCATAAATCAAAATAAGTACATATTCCAGAAGTGCTTTAAATTTGTAAAGAGGCACTTTATTGGACTACTTTATGGAACAAAAGTTGGAAAATGCAGAAACATCTAATTCAAAAAGAAAGTGTCTATTTTGTATATCGTAATTAATCAGTACCTAAAAGGGGTTTCTTTTGTTTTGTAAATTAAAGTTCTGCAACTTCCTTATTAGAATTAATTGGTAACTACAAATCACTAGTAAACTAAATGACAACTGCTACACAGTCACATTTCCCAGATGTCCACAATGTCTTAATTTCCTGAAAATGTGTCTTTAGACCTCACATATAGAATCACAGAAATGCAGGACTGGAAATGACCTCAGGAGGTCATTCAGTCTAACCCCCTTGCTCAAGGCAGGATCATCCCTATCTAAACCATCCCATACAAATGCTTATCACTCTAAACCAATGGTACTCAACTTTTTTTTTGCCCCATGGACTGGATGAGTGATTCCCCATCCATCTGTGGACTGGATCAGACCAGTGGGCCCAATCTGGTGGGCACGGCAGGGCCCGACCCAAGTGCAGGGACACAGCCTGACGCTGAACCACTTGCATGGGGGAGGGAGCTTCACCCAATCACTTAGGAGGGGTAAGGGAGGGGGCATGGCCTGACCCTAACCCAGCCCAGCTCCAATCCGGCTGCACAGGGGAGGGGTTATGGCCCAGCCCTGACCTGGCCTCAAAAGCCTTAGCAATTTGACAGCAGAGGGGAGACAGCAGTATTAAATGTCACAGCTCCCATGCTACCAAATTTTCTGACCCATGTGGAAAACAGTGTGCTAGATGCTATGGCTCTGTGTTCCAAATTTGATCCATAGGCCAGGGGTTGAGCACCCCTGCTCTAACCTTTTCTTAAAACTGCACAAAGAATCTTCTCATGCAACTACCACTCAGAGTGCTCCAAACACCAAAAACAATCTGCTACAGGTACAACATGGGAACAAGGTCAAAGCAGTACTGCAAGGACAGACAGTCTGTTAAAATATACTTGACATCCAAGGAAGACGACTAGGCCCCGCCCCATCCACAGAGGAAGGCAATCCCTCCTGCCACATCCATGACAAACTAACTGCGGGGTAAAATCTCTCCTTGACCCCAAATATGCCATTTAGACTGACCCTGAATGCAGGATCAAGGCCCTCTAATCAGGAACTTTCAGGTTTTTGTCCCAGTTGGAACATTAGCACAGCCCAGTCAAAATTCCCAGTCTTGGCTATAGGAAATACCCAATACCCGGTCCCTGGGCTGGCCTGGCTGCGTGAGGGTCAGAGTGCTGGCAGGACCTGGCGCAGCTCGGCATGCGGTCCCTGCATGCCACGGGACCAAGCCAGTCTGGCTGCGTGAGGGCCCCAGTTCTGGCAGGACCCGGTGCAGTTTGGTACCCAGTCCCTGCCGGCGCAGTCCCTGCAGGCACACGGTCCCTGCCGCAGAAGGTAAGTTATGGGCCCTGTGCGGGGGGCTGTGGCCTTGCAGGGTGCCTGGGACCCTGCTCGGGGGCAGCAGTCCATGTGCTGTGTGGGGGAGGCTGCACCCTGTGGGAGCCAGGGGGCCCACCCCTCCTGAACAGAGCCCCCCATAGGGTCCCCCCACACCCACAAACCCCCTGCAGTCGCCCCACACCCACCCACATCCCTCTACACCCACCCACACACCCACCTTCCCCCACATCCCTTTCCAGGGAAACCCAAGATCCCCCCATCACACACCCATCATCTGTGAAGAAAACCAAAAGCACACATTCACACATATAGATATTTAGAATTAATTTTATTATAACGACAGAGACACTGCTAGGCTTCCAAACTGCTTTAACATTGTAAAAATACCAATAAAGCATTGCCCAACTGATCAATCCCTCTCTGTCTGTCTCTCTTTCTGTGTGTGTGTGTGTGTGTGTGTGTGTGTGTGTGTGTGTATGTGTGTGTGTGTGTGTGTGTGTGTGTGTGTGTGTGT
>NW_017728993.1:55508164-55510729 GCF_001723915.1 Gavialis gangeticus
CAGTCCAGCTGGCACAAGGGATAGTGTCCCCAGGTACCAACTGGCCAGGCCCCAGAAGCTCCTGAGAGCAAATAGCCCTGAGCTGCTTGCTAGGGAAGCTTTTTATACTGTTGGGGACAGCACAGGTGATAGCCCCAGGCTCTAGCTCCCCCTGGCTGCAGAACTGGGAGGAGCCAGGCTGGGTTATTTTGCCCCAAGTGGCACAATTTGCCCCACAACAAAGTGCATGTCCAGGCACATGCGTGGAGGCAAAAAGCCTTCAAATTTGCACTGCTTCTATTTGAGCTGCTGCAAGCGCATGTGCCTGCATGTGTGGATGCGCCCTGTGAGGTCATGACTGACATTTACTACGCATCTGCCAAAAGTCTAGCACAGTGACTAAGGGCATTCACTACAGAGTTAACACAACATTTGAAATAACACTTGATTTACTATGTCCACACTAAGATTGCATTCACTTGTGTATGATACAAAAACTTCCAGGAGCGTACCCTAATGCAGGAGTTCTCAACCTGGGTGCCACACAATATTAATGCTGTTAGGTGTGCAAACACCTGCACAGGATTCACAAAGTAAACCTAAGAGATTTCAAATAGGCATCCATAAGTGACAAAAGCATTCTGACTTGCTGCAGGCTTTCTGAGTTCTTTGTAACAGGAGAATTGCTCTATTATTCTTCCACCGTCAAAAATAAAAAACTGAGAGTTTATATTTTCTGAGGAGTGCCTTGAGTCTAAAAAGGTCGAGGACGACTGCCTTAGTGGCTCTTTGCACTGCAGTCAGCTGAATTGTTCTATAAATTCTTTCCAGCTGACGTGTAGTAGAACTTATCAGTCTGGGGGACAATGCTACAGGAAAGTGTTGAAGCAGAATAGTGTAATACATTGGAGCTACCCTACATCCACATTCGCATGATTAAGTTACCAGTTAAGAAGTTGCATTCACTTAAACCTTAACCTACACACCCTGAAGTGCCAAACAGCTTGAGTAAAAAGCTCAACACTTGAATAAGAGCTTTTGGGTGAGTTTGGGGCAATGTTTGAGTTATTACTGAAATTAACTTTGCAGTAAAGACAAGCTCCAAGGCTTCCATGAGATACTGCCTCTCACATACAGTGAAGACGACAGACACATGTAGAATTCTTATTTGTGGCAATTTCCTTCAGGCCACGTGTTTGTGATTATTTGCATTTCAGAGGCTTTGTTGTGTGAGGAAACATATAAACAGAGAGAGAGAAAGGCTCACAAACTAAACAGACAGTACAGACAGAGGGAGGGAGTGGAAACAGAAGCATACAGAATGAAGTGATTTGTTCAGTGTCACAAAGCAAGGGTATAACAGAGGCAGAAATGTTAACATGGGTCCTCCCGACTCTTGGTTCAGGGCCCTAGACAGTGGCAACAATGACTGCTCCCATCTCACTCCATACAACTTCTACCCACTCCTCCCTGGAAGAGTAAGTCTTGGAAATGAAGCATCCGTCTTCCTCTGCTGCTACATCACAGGTGGGGTGGAAAGGAAGTAGCTTGTTTGATGAAGAATGAAAAAAGTGGCAAGAATCTGAGCAACAGATGTGGCCAGCTTGCATGATGTGGCCAACTATTTGCACTATAAAGATATTTTAAAGATATATATAGTTCTACATTGTGGTTGAGAAAGCCAGAGGCTCAACCTGAAGATTCATTTCGAGTCTTGAAGGGACCTGAACTATCTTCATCTGGTGTCTGAAGCAAGCCCCTCTTGTTTTGAAGAGTTTTGTGAGATTACTTTATTAGTAAAACCTCTCAGATTTTTTCTGAGCTGTTTGTGATCTTAGATAGTAGATAAATATCTGGGAGTGTTATTTCTTTGCTTGAACTGCAGCTGGCTGTTACGAAGTTTCAGGACAAAAATTATAAGCACAAAAGGAAAACGCTGAACAAAAAGAGGAAGTAAGGATAGACCAGTGGAGACCTAGCTTCAATTTCCTACTCCATCAGCAGACTTCCTGTGCAACTTTGGACAAGTCAGTGCCTCTGTGCTTAAACTGTCCATTTATAAAGCCAGGATAAACACTGGCCTAGCCCTCCTGGGTGGTGTGAAGATAAATACACTGCAGACTCTGAGGTGCTGAGATACCATGATAATGAGGGTAACAAACTGAGAAAAATACCAGCTGTAAGCATAACTACAGAATCTTCCATTTCTAGTAGTCTCACAATTGTTCTAAATGAGACAACTCTGTTTAGAAATTAGCATACCTTGTGCTTAAGATTTACTGAGCCAGGTTTCATAATTTGGAGCTGCTATTAATAACAGAAAGACCATCTGCAAATCATGGTGCTAATTTTCGTAATTTGCTTGAAAAATATTAACCTGGTAGGCTTTTTTCCCTTCTTTTTGAAGTCTAAGAGCTTAATATAAATGCCTAGATTAGGCTGACAAATTAATAGACAGACACTAAAACCCTTTCCTCACTTTTCTGTTATAAATCACAGTACTTGGCTATTTATTGCACATTAAAAAAACCTGGTAAGTACAAGTGGGTCAATTCTTACCCCCCCCCCCCCGATGAAAAAGGGCAG
>NW_017728993.1:55510821-55514334 GCF_001723915.1 Gavialis gangeticus
CCCCCCCCCCCGATGAAAAAGGGCATGATGTTTCTTTTCCTTTATGAAGGAACCAACAACTCTACTTATTGGAGATATGACAGTGTTCAAAAATATGCTGAAATTGAGTGTTCAAGGCTCAATTACAACATTTTGCTTTTTTTGTTTACATTATTACAGTGCTGATGGACACACAGCATTAGAGATCAGCTTTGAAAAGATACGATGAATACAGGAAGATGTATTGTTACTATCCTTAGTAGGAGGATTTTAAAGTAATTAGAGACCAACAAGGCATAATAATTATATTATATTCCATCTTTTCTAGAACATCGGTTTTGGTTGGCCCATTAACTCAATTATTTAAAGCATGTAATAAAATAAGCAGTGACCACCACAGTTAAGGATAAAATATAAATTCTATTACCAGCCCCTTTTTCAATTTATCCTAATTTTGCCAAGCAAAATTCATGTGGGCTGTATGATGGATGATTGATCTGTGCTTAGAAGTGTTTATTAATATTAAGAAAAAAATCTGTCAACTGTTTTTGTGTTCTGCATAAGAGACTGTTCCATATGTGCCTAAATCTGGCACTTAAATAATACAGTAGTGGGCATTTTAAGTCTTATATGGGTGTTTCAACCAACAGAAAAGAGTACGATCTACTGGGTGGGAAGAACCACCAACTGGGCATCTACTCTTTGATTGTTCTCACAAAGGGTGACAAGGGAACCTGTGATATCATGTGACCTCAGCAGGGTTTGAGGCATGGCAAAAGGGCTGCTGAGACAGAAACATGACACATTTTAAGCTTACTGACCAACAAAAGAAAGAAAGCAAGCTGGACACTGAAGCAGTTTCCAGAACAGAGTTCGAAGTTTCTAGATGACTTATTTGCCAACTTTCTCTTCCTAAATAACCAAAAAAGGCACTTCTGCCTGAGGGAACAGCTGTTTGCTTATAGCAAAACCAGACAAAACTGAGTTACATTTGAAATATTTTGATTAATTTCTCTTTATGCAGCAATTAAGCTCATCCCAAACCAAAATCTTGAAAGGCAGGTCACAATTTACATTCCCAACACCAGCAAAACCTTGCTAACTCTTTCTTTTTCAACTCATAGAACAGAACACAGCTTTTTTGCCTCAGTTTCATGCAGAAAAAGCCCTCCTCTACAACATGAATCTATTTCTATAAGCACTTTCTTAAACTCTTTTCCATTACAGCTCTCTCCCATGGATTCCTGGCTGGATGTGCACAATCCTGAATGGTGCCCATGTTATATTCCAACCCACTCCAAAAATTCTTGCCATTACCACCATTAATAATGGAGCTGTCCTGCATAGAGGTTTTAAGCCAATATGTTATCTAATACTGGTAAAAGCTGAGTCTAGGTGGCATGTGGTTGGCATGCTGGAGGCAAAGAGCACCTTATTTAGGCTAGCACATTGCACATTGATGCATATGCAATATAGCAATACCAGTTGTAGCTACGGCACTACTACTAGTGCTACTAATTTAATCTTATATAGTAATTGTCTTTGTAGATCTTCATATGAAAAATGCTAGAAAAAAACTGAGGCACCAGCATAAACTGAATGTCATTCTTACCACAGCATGGTGGTTTAGGTGGTATGGTGGTATGAACAACGGTATCCTACTATTTTAATGGTGGAGCTGCATGCCAACACAAGACCAAACATGAGAGGATTGCTGACGACAGATTTCAAGACAAAAGCTACTGCAATGGTAGTGAGAACACCTGTATGCTATTCCCCAGCACCTTTGCTTGTGGGTGGATAAGCATGCTAGAGAGGCGCTAAGAGGCTGCATGGCCACATCAAATGTATAAAATGATTCAGAAACTCATGTTTTAAAAAGCCAAGACAAAAAGCCAAACAAACTGCTACAGAATAAGGCTCAACTGCCACAACCAAGTAAGATTTCATTGCTTTTGCATCACAATCTTTATAGTAGGCAAGAGATAATGGGGTTGTATCTTCCAAGTTATAGCTGAATTTTTATGCTCCTTACTAACAGGCCACAGACAGGGACTCCACAGCATGGGGAAGAAAAGGGAGTGAGAGATCTATATCTGAGTCTTCAGATTAGCAATGAGGGGCAAAGTATTATATACCACATGCCTGCAAATCAAACTTAACCTCAAGGGAAGGACAGCACCATCCACCTGAATATTATCTAGGCCTCTACAGGCTTTCCACCTAAGACAATGAGCATGCAAGAGAGATGCAGAAATAGAAATTAAGCATAGCTCACAGGACTAATCTCCTTTCACGTCATGTTCCTGAGAAGGCAGTAAGCGGAAGTCAAAAGGTAACTGGTAAAAGGCTGGCTTCCACAATCCTAACAAAGCAGACCTTTTAAAACTAAGGAACTTTGCACTTAGAACTTGCATAGCTCTTCACATTGCCATCTAATATTCAGATCCTCCCCTTGTTAAACAGGTAAATGTGTCCTAAAATAGATTAGAACATTCAGTTGAGTGAAACTCAAACACCATCTGTCCTGGGAGAATATTCATGAGCCATCCAAGAACATAGAAATACAGCATGTCTCTAAATGTAGCATTACAGGTATGGGTAAGTGAAAAAAGCCACATGGAATCCTTAACAAAGGGAAAAAAAACTGCCTGTAACCTGGTTGTGCAAGAATGCAGTTCTTAATAGTGTCCTGTTACCCTTCAATTTATACCATCACATATAGAGCAGATAGGGGATATTGCAAAAGAATAACATGATTCACCATAACAGATATGAGACTTGGTCTGTCTGTTTCCTACACTGCCTCTAGTAGCAGCCACATCCTGAGGCTTTGAAAGAAAGTGAAACAACAATAATGCATCTAAGTAACTGTGCAATGCTGTATATAGTAGACAAATTATGCCATGAAACAGACTTGATTACATTATTTTATCTTGCATAGATAAAATTCTATTAGTACTCATAAAATTGATCTGCCCTTTTATAAATCTAACCAGAGCATTTATCTCCATGATCTGACAAATTCAAAGATAGAATTAAAAAAGGTAGGTATGGGTGGGTTTCCTGCAAGTACAATACCCAAAACTTCCTACATCCGAGTACATTGTTTTGTGATCAATTCATCTCCTCTGTAACAAATACAAAAATTGGGCAAGAGCAATAACAAATATATTCCATTGCATTGCTTTGCTTTGTCTTGGTATACCCAATGTTGCCACCATAACATAATGACTTTTCCCTTGTCTCTTTTCTCTTTCACCTCATTAACCCATCCTCTTCCTTCTCTCACTGCCTCCCAATCACTCTTTCAAATTCTCACTCTACTTCAAAATGGATCCCAAATGCTCTCCTCCAGTCACTCCCACCTTGCTCAATCTACAGGCAGTCCTTGGACTTACAACACAATTGGTTCCTGAAAACCATGTCTTAAGCTGAAACATAACTTGGAACTGATTTTCCCATAGGAAACAATGTTATAAATGGGGATTGGTTCCTAAACCAAGACCCAATACCCTATTTTCACCAAAAATA
>NW_017728993.1:55514380-55566487 GCF_001723915.1 Gavialis gangeticus
AAAGTGTCCAAGGAAGTTTGGACAGATGTTCTCCAGAGAGATGGGCAACATAGTGAACTTGTTTGCTGACATGGTGTCGCAGTGGATCAAGCATCGTAAAGTCAAAACTGACATCAGAAAGTTGAAACAGGGTGTCAATTTATAAACTTTGTAAGTGTGAAACATTGCAACTCAAAACGTAAATTAAGGACTGCCTGTAATCTGGCCTGACATTAAGTTCAACTTCCAAGAGGCTGCAAAGATGCTCTCTCCTCTGCCTTTGGCTGGACCAGATACATTTGCTGTTTTTCTTACTTTCAGCTGTCCAAAACATCGAACAGGTTTTTCACAGCTAGCAGGTGGCAGTGAATTGTGAACCCTGGAAGTACTACATCACTTGTCTGTGCTATGAATCACTTGTAATAGTTGCATGGACCCCCTCTATGCAAGGGCTCACTTTACTAAGATTCATTGTTATATTTGAAATCCTGTGGTAAAATCTTGCCTTGTTAGCTGTTGTCATAGACTGATTGTGACACCTCTTTGATACGGAACTGAATGCTTTCCTTTTAGTCTTTGCTGAAGAAATAATTTTACGGATGCATACAGGAATCTGTTACAGATTAACAAAATGAATGTTTAGCAGTAAATTAAAAACTTTTGCAATTTCAGACCCAACTCATATCAAGAGGCAACAGGTCAGGATGAGGATGAGAGCATGGGTTTCACTATCAACATACAGCTCTAGACATTGAGGAAATTCCATTAGGCGGTTGACGAGTTTAATCAATGCCATCTTTAGGCACAATTTTAGACATTATTATATATAAAGAAAATAGCTCAGGAATTAAGTGTCATGAATACTGCAACACACTCACAATCCTGGATATCAAAATACTCCACTGATTCAGAGAACAGGTGCAGTGCAGATGGCAGCAAGTCCAGGTAACCCCATCTGAAGGGCCCACCTCTAGCCGTGAGAGGACAGCCTGGGTTTCTGTATGCATTCTGGCCTTAATTCAAAGCATTTAAGAAGTTTTTAAGGGACAGTGAATTTCATGTCACCTAAATATGCACTAAGTGCTTTGCTCAAGAGGACAAGATTGCAGAACTTCAGCTCCAAAAGATTATCTAAGGCCAGTTAATAGCATCATTTCGGAGACCTGCTGCTATGGTGCTCCAATGTGGCTGTAGCTGTTACACAGGATTTCATCTATGTGGCATCACTGGCGACACCATGTGCATTCCCTGAGATTGGCCGCACACCCCCCTGGAAACGTCAGCCACGAAACCAGAAGCGTCGGTGGAAGTGCCAGTGGAAGACTCGAGAGGCACCAGTAGCCCAGGTGTGGCACGGAAAATGTCCCCAAGAGAAACACTGCTAGTAAGCAATTATTGCTCTTAACAAGTTTGCTCTGCAAATGTGAGCTGGCTATCTGTATAAATTCAAATACTGAAGTCAGAATGCCAGAAAAGTTAAACGTTACAGGATAGTGAAGTACAGCATGAGTGGAAAAATCCCCAACATGAAGGTCTGACTTTTGGAAGAAATTCTGCTAAGATTATATATTTAATCTGTATAATCTTACTTAAAGTCTGCAGCTGGAAATAAACCTAGCTTCATCAGACAGCCTGAAGAAGTCAAGCTCCTCCCACTTTTTTTAACAGCATAATAGCTTTACCACTGCAACATGACATTCTTAATTCTGCACAAATAATTGCTATAACCACAATAGGAGAGAAGCCTGGCATTCTAAATAGTAGTACATCTATCTATTTTAAGGATATCAGATCCAAGCAGCTTGTAATGCAATCCCAAACCACCTTGTTCAGCTGTCGGCAGCATGTTTACACTGAGGACCAGAGTGATTCCGTTTGGGTCAGAGGAAGCCTCTGTCAAATCTCCCTGCAACAGCATGGGAAAGCGACTTCTGCCCAAAAACCACTACTGAATGTCACCACAGGCCCATATCAGTGGGCCAGATCAAATGGCTTTCCAGGCTGGATCCTGCCCACAGGTCATAGGTTGCCAACATATGACTTTGTTTATGGTTCATTGCAACCATATTTGGACAGGTCTGGAAGCCTCTAATCTATTTACATAACAGTGTATATAAGGTTGAAAAAAACAACACTGACATTACCATACTGGTCAGTTAAGTATGATATAGTTTTTATCTTTTAATGTGGCATTACTCTGACAGAATTCTGACTTGTAAACAATTTCCCACCCACCCAAACAGATGCTTACATACGACCTACAAAATCTGCCATTTCCACCCCAATCTTCAGAGAAGGTCAATGAATGTTGCCACTTCCAGTTTTATTATATCTTCAAAATCATGTTCTCTAGAGGGCTTTGGTTTGACATTATACTGGTGTTCCAGAATGCTCAAGGAGGATGGGGCAATATTTTGTCTACAGAGCAGGAGGTTGTTAGCAAATTTGTCAATTACATTCCAAGATGTAATAGAGGAAATCTGGGAATTCTGACTAAATATTTGTATTTGAACTCCCCTACACTGTGTGCAATTGAAGACCATCATAGCACACACTGGTGCCAGGGTAAAATTTCTCATAAAACTTACAAAAGAATTTCAAGTGTGCCACAACTTGTCTCTTAGTTGGTTCTACATGATGTAGGTCATCATGATTTCACTTTCTTTATTTTTCCCTAAGCTTATGACACGAATAAAACTGCCAATTAAAAATTTCAACAACACTGACGGTGCGGAAGCCAGGAAGAGTCTGCAACACTCACCACCGAACACATCTCCATTCTGGTAGTTCTTCCCCTTCTGAGCTTCCTCTTCGTTTTGAACAGTAGAAACATGCTTGGCTGATGCACAGCCCATAGCTTCATTCAGTCAGCTCCAGCTGGACTGAACCACAAATCATTTCTACAGACGCACGCACATAGTTTAAAAAATAATCCACTTTCTTGATTGGTTGTCAAGATACTTTTACCTGCAGACAGAAAACAGGAGAGAGAAAAAACATTTAAATGTGCACGCTAACAGAAAGACATCATTACAAACCTGTGCTTGTTAGTCATCAAGAAAACACCGCTGAGCGACTTTGCAAAACACATTCAGGAAAACCCTGTGCTGTATATATTTTTGTTTTCCTGAAACTTATTTGAGAAACATTTGATATTTGCTCCACTTACTACTTCCATCCATCACATTAGTTTCTCAGAAATCTTTTTAGTGATTAGAAATTGTTCATTGCAAGCATTAAGCACTGGATCAGACAAGAACCCAATAAAGGCCTTGTGCTACTACAGGCAAATGATAGCAAACAACATTACTTTTTGTCTATTTGTTTACTACCACTGATATATCTGGAGTTTTGATCACACCCAACAAAAATGCATGCATGGTTTAGAATAGTTATGATATAATAAATATACTTTAAAATACAATAATAAAATAATTAAATGTTCTAATATTCAGACAAGAGTGACTTCAAAGCATTAATTGCTGGTAGTCGCACAGAGTTAACTTCCAAAATATGGGTGCTTTCCGAGTATGCCTCTCTCTCACATTTAGGGTTCATCTACACCCAGAAATTGAACTTATTCTTCAAACCCATTTAAAAGCCAGTGCAAACATATGGATGCTCCTCAAGCCTACCCAGCACAAACTACTCTTAAAATGATACATGAGTATCTAGATGTAATGTGCAATTTTATATCTGAAAGGCATGATATTAAACAGATGCAAAATTATGGCAAGTTAAACAGGAGCAGGGCTTTACTATGTTTCAGCTACCACATGGTAAACATGTCTGTACCCACTCGCATCCAAGAGGAAAGTCAGTGAAAGAGGGATAAGCCTTTACTTACAGTAGAGTCAGAATATGTATGTAGCAGTTGATGCAAAACAGCTGATCTATAGTAAAATCCTATCCCCTTTTAACTTGCTGCAATTTGCTCAATTGTCCATAGCCTTAGTCAAGTTGATACAGCTTTGCATGTAGACAAAGCTTTACCTGCTCCAAATGGCAGCACACACAAATATTCACTATATTTACTTAACATGCCTATATGGATATTAAAATGTGGGAGGATACCATTTCAACATTGCATAATTTTATGTACTGAGTGAATCGCGTTTCTTAGTCCATCACTTCTTGACTATTTAACTTGAGTGGTTGCAGCCCATATTGCCTTGTGTAAAAGTTTATCTATGAAGGTAGGGCCAATATAAATGCAAAATGAGATCTCAAATCCCATTACAGTTCAAAACTCGGAGACTGCATTAGACTCTGTTTGGAAGTTGCAACTAAAATCCAGACTGCATCATTTCTCCCACAGCTTGAAAATTTCACTGACAAGTTATCTTTTCTGATCTACAATTGCTAGGTCAAGATTTTAAATTCTAAACAATCTCCCCTCTTGAATAAGCAGATTAATCTTCTGTCCAAGAATTGAGCCAGGGTGGAAAAATACTAGTGCTGCCAACCCCCACTTCTTCCACAGGCAGCCTTCTTTCTGAGTTTAATGGCTTAGGATCTTCATTGAGTAAAGCAGCCAAGCACGTGCTCAAGTCCCCTCCTCAGTGTCCATTTCCCTCTGCCTCCCAAACTTCCCTTTTATTGTGCTCCCTATACTCCCCTATATATAATCTGCCATTCTTTCTCTTCCCTTCTCTTTCATAAACACACATTTCTCTCTTCCTTCTACCAGTATCTACACCCCTCCAGGATTGGAAATGTCATCAGATACCTAATAGCCAGAGAACTACTAGCCACAGATAATGACAGTGGACCTACTGTACAGAGCATATATTACTTCATGCCTCCTTAAGTTCCATAGCTATTACCAGGGACCTTTCCACTACCTCCCAGCCATCAGCCTCTCTCCCAATTTTGTCGGTCCATTCAACAGAAGTACAGCCAAGTATAACAGGGAACCCCTGCCCATGTTACCGGTGAGGCCAGAGAGGGCAGAAAATTAAAGGTAGCAGTACAGGTAGGCTGCACCTGGCACTAATGTGGCTAATAGATTAATGAGCGACCAACCACACACAGGATGCAGCAGGTTTGGTTGGAAGTAGGCTGGGTTAGGGGATTTAAACCCAGCCCAAAGCTAAACCAAGCCAATTGGAGCATGTAGTGTGCGTGTGCTGCAGGTGCAGACAGGCATGTAAGCTACCTAGGGAACCTGTCAAGGAGGCTTCCTCTCCCAGTTTAGGCCGGCAGGCTGCTCTGACAGAGGGAGACTTCTTATTTCTTCTGCGAAGCACATAGCTTGCACCTTTTGGTTTATTGTTTTGATTTGATTTGGACTTTTGAACTGAAGGACTGGATTGCAGCTGTAGGGGTAGAGGAGGATGTAGAAAAGGGTGTTGGATGCACCCCTCTGTTTTGCTGTAGGGCCTAAAAGACAACTACAAGCTGTGAGGCAGAACCTGGCACACGGAAATGGAACTCTAAAAAGGTGTGAGATTGTCATTGAGTCTGGACCTAAAGCCCAGAAGCTGAGGTTTTTACTAGTGGGCCATGGTGGGTGTGCCCAGGCAGAAAAAGGGGCCAAGGTTTTAACAGCTGGAGCCCCTACAAGCCCTCAGAAACCTACAAGGACAACCTCGTGAAAGGGAGAGCCCTGCGTGAATGCGCAGCGGCAGAAGCACCCAAGTAGGGTGATGGGTCTGATGGAGCCGGCCAGGTGGTCTGCAGAGCTGCTACTGGTCTTAGGACTCACTTCTACTTCCTAACATCCAGTAATATCAAAATTGTAGCAGACTAGTAACAGAAGCATAGGCAGGCTGGAAGAAGGTAGTGGCAGAGCAGCATGGGCTCTACATACCTTTGCATCAAATTCCATCTGTGTTAAGGAAGCAGTTATTCAAATATTTGTACACATTTGTTCCAAGTTTGCACACAAAACAGCACCGCTTTAACTGTAAGTAATTACAGTTATGCTGCTACAATATTTTTAATTTTGGTCATCTTAACTGTTCTTACATTCCTGCGACAGAGTGAGAGACACTGTTGATAGTGTTAGAGTGACATTGTAGCCATGACGGTCCAGGAATACGCAAGAGGCAAGGGTATCTCTGGACCATATCTTTTACTGGACCAACTGCATAATAGGAATACAGTGTGACAAGCTTTTGAATGCTGTGACCTGAAGAAGAATATCTTGCATTCAAAAGCTTGTCTAATTCTATCCCAGTTATGCAATTGATCCAATAAAAGATACTACCCAAAGACATCCTTGCTTCAGTCTCTGGTGATAACATTTTATACTGCATTTCTCTCTATTAACACACCATAAAAGGTGCCTGCCACCCTTCCTGCATATAACAGAAGAGGTTTCATAAAGCAGTGGCTCCCAAACCATGGTCCATGGACTGCATCTTCCTCTCCTTTCAATTAATATTTTGATTGTAAGAGCATGAGGTGATCCCTGAGAAATTCTGAGGGTTTGTCAGTGGTCTAAATAGTTTGGAAAGCACCAATTTAAAGCAATAAATCCAGTTTGCTTATTCAGGATGCAAATCAAGGAACCAGGAGCTGCAAGTGATGAATGTAAGGTAGCTGAGAATGAAAAAGGGACAGGAATGATGAATAGAAAGAAGTAGAGACTGAAGCTGTGAGTGATGAATGGAAGGTAGCTGAGACTGAAAAAGGTGAGTGGGATACCAATAGGATGCAGCTTCCTTGTTTTCCACAGCTTGCAATTGTTAGCAAAGCTATTTTGTGTAGTAATTTCCTAACTTTTCAAGTAACTAAGCACCACAGTGGTTCTTGCACATACATGTATAATAGATACATCTCCATGAAAAGAAATATGGACATAGATTATTCTCTGTGTGACCTCCGGCATAGGTCATGTTTCTCACGTCTCTGAGCAATTGCTTAATTCCCTTCCTGAATCCCCACAAAACTGTTCCTCCTTCCTATTGCTCTGTATGCCCTCTTCTCCCATTTATAGCCCTGTTTTCCTAACATTTCCCAATTCCATAAAAGCCCCTTAGTAGCTCTGCACTCCCCATTCAGCTTTTAAGAATGGATTCTATATGTATTACCATTTCTAAGTACACCTAATGATGCATGGACACTGATAAGCTCCACGGATTAAGTGTCAATGGTTTAATAGATGGGGTCTGGTGGAAAGTATAGATGTTGGGAGTTCATGGGCTCAAGTGGTTGATTTTGAGGAATACTGGGGCTGTGGAAAATGGAGCTGTAAGAGAACAAACAGGGTTTCAGCTGAATAGGATGGAAGTGAAAGAGATACTCACCACTGTCAAAATATTTCAACATCTATTTAAAATCCAGTTATCCCTTTAGATGGCACAATTATTGTGGGTTTCCTCTTTAAAGAAAGAACAAATAAAAGTTCTAGTAAACAATTTTAACAGTATTAAATACTGTAGATTAGTTTGCAGTTTCATTAGCAGGAGCAATTCATCTGCACCGCTGATCACACTAATTTTTTAAAGATTTTAAATAGATACGTTTTAACCTCTATAAGCAAAACAGTTTGGAAACTGAGACACAGGGAAAAAATGAAGAAATTGTGAAGAGTGGTGGCATATGCATCATTACAAAAAATATTACATTCCATAAACATTCACATACATTTAGCATACTGAGCAATTGATTTTCTATAGGATATTTTGTTGTACCTTTTATATTTTTAATTTAATACTGTTGTACCCTTATACTCTTGCATAAGAATATTGTTGTACCCTTATACTGTTGTATAAGGGTACAACACTTAGGTTCGTAATAGACTTCCCACAAGGGTTTCTGGGAAGAGTCTGATGTGCTCTGTTAAATCTTCTGCTTCAGTGTCTTGCTTAGGTTGTGTTCCCTGTAAAGCCGTAGAATTTGGCAGGTCCAAGAGTTTAGGAGTAGATCATAGTTATAGGGGTTTTGAGACTTGCAATAGAGTTACCTCTTCTTCTAGAGGAAGTGAACTAACCAGGACGGAGATTGTTTCTTTTGTTTAAGCCACCGCCAGCCCTGGCTTCAGTCTAGAGGGGACCTTGAGGCTCCCTAAGGGACAGTTCACATTTGAGATTCTCAATGGGGAGGTTTAGGGTTAACTCAGAAGTTTCTCTCTAAAGATCCAAAGAGGGGGATATCTATAAATTTTACTATCATGATAGATAACATCCCTGTCAGAAGCTTTGGGAAACATTTAGCATTCAGAAATCTACTCACAGATTAGGTGGATGCACTCGGACAAAATGGGTGTCCATGTTAATTGTGTTTGCTCAATGAAGTCACCTTAAAGCAACAGAAAACGCTTCTTAATGTTAATACAGACAAGGTAACATGTCAGAAGCCATGTTAGGTGACTATGATTTAGCATAGGGAAAATATTGAAGGGTAAAAACCACCAGATCAGTGAATAGCTTCCAATGTGTTAACCTTCCCCTTAAACATTTAGAGAGGTCTTCAGTCATGTTAAATTCTCTCAATCATGCTAACATAATTACAGAACTACTACTTACACTTCTATTTCTGTGATTCTTTGAGATGTTGAAGCCAATGTGGATCCTGCTGTATACAGACATGTGCCTCACACTGATTAGGGAGAATCCTTTTACATAGATACAGTAGGGCCATCCATGCAGCCAGAACTGCTTCCTCCTTCTACACAAAGGCACAGAGGAAGGAGTGGCCTTGACTCTTGGCTAGTTTTCCCATGGTTTGAAGGCAACAGCTGCCACGGACTTTGAAAGCAAGCATGACTGAAAATGGTATAAGTGGTTTGAACCGACCAGAAACTGGTTCAAATCTGTAAACAACAGAAGCTCAGTGCACAAAGTGCTTTCCAAATGATTGAAACCAGTTTAAGATAAATTTGGATAGATGTAGTATCAGACTTAACTAATTTAGGTTAAATCAGTTTATTGAATTTCTGTCGCAGATCCCCTCCAGATTCAAGTTAACTTTCAGTCTCCCAGTATCCCAGGATGCTTTGCACTGCCCCTGCAAAGCCCCTCACAGAGTGGGTGGGCTAGCCTTGGCCGAAGCTGTCTGCTCCAGCCAAGCAGGGTGGCGTGCTCTAGTGCCCCCCTGGCTTCTGGTCTGGGCCACTGCAGGTATGTGGCTGCATTTCCAGAATCAAAAGTGAATGTCTGTTCACTTGCTTATTGGTTCAATCTATACAGCTTAGACTAAGCTGTGAAGACTGAATCAGTTCAGTTTTGGGCTTTTTGACTATCTGTACTTAGCTGAGGAGCCCAGTCAAGGGATCCACACCGACTACAACATCTTGAAGGAACATAGGTACTGTTAAACACCATTTTTCATACTTTGAGTATACACCCATGTGGACCGCGTGGTAGTTAACTGGATGATGGCAATCAGCATTATAAACTATATTCATCAAACAACAAGTGAAACACACAAACCTGGCATCTTGCCATGAAATCAAGGCATACTATACCATAGAAATGAGTGGGTTGCTCTATGTTGTTACCTTGCGGGCTCCAGATATCAGAACATTCCTAAAATGGGCAGAAGGCACTGCTTGAGCCCGGGTGGAGCAAACTTTGACTGTCAGAAGGAAAGGTTTGCTAGTCTCCTTACAGCAGATGGAAATATAATACAGAATCTCTAAGTGCATCATCTGTGACAAAAGGACTAAGGGTTTTTGGAGGGAAGCATGCAGACACAAGGAGGCAAGAAGCGACAGCCAGAAAGGCTTAGTCTTCTCAACAAACTGAAGCGAGACTCTGGAGACATCCAGAGCAAGCAGTTTCTTTGTCCCCTGCTGAAGATGTCCTAATGATTCTTGTAGATTTAATGTTATGTGGTTTTATTATTGTAGCATCTAGGGAAGAGGCTCTCAAACTGTGGTCCACAGACCACTACTGGTCCGCGAGCTCCATTCAGGTGGTCTGGAGAAAGGCTGCGGAACAATTGAGAATATCTGCACTTGTAAGTTAAGACTACTGATATTAAAATATGAGTTGTGTGCTTTGATTTGTAAAACAAAAAAAGTTTAAAGTGGTCCACCGAGAACCTCAGCAATTTTCAAGTGGTCCGTGAAAAAAAGGTTTGAGAACCACTGATCGAGGGCATTTACAGGCATGCTCCAGGAGTGGTGGTTGGGATGGTGCTTTAATTAGAGCAACTCTCTGAGCTGCCCAGAACATCACGTGTATCAGTGTCACCGTGCTGAAAAATTGGGGAGGGTTCAGGGGGGCGCATTTTAACTAATGCTCATCAAACAAGCTTTAGTTAAAGCACCCCCACTGCTATTTTTCAGCGCAGGAACACTGATACATGTGAGGCTGGATTCTGCTGGAGCGTGGTAGACTTGATTGAATCTGTTCTGATGTGCTGTAATTACAGTGCATCAGAGCAGCCTCCCTGCACATGTATAAGCACCCCTAGCTGTGGGCCAGAACTCATTATGCAAGGTAAAGTACAAGCAAAGAACAAAACGATGGTTGCAGTGGATTGAAGATGTTCTCAAGTGCTCACCTTTAAAGGTACTGACAGGTACTTCCTCCAGTTACTTCCTGGAATGATTTGTATCATGGAGGTGTGTACATTCGTGGTTAGCCTAAAATGGCAATAGCAGTGAACTAGTTCTAGGCTGCTAGAGAGCCATCAGACTTCCCAATTCCTTACAGGTCTGAGTTAATGACCTTTGAGGAAAGTCTTGTGGGGTGCAACTAAAAATGTATCTTTGACAATCCTGGACATTGTTGTGCTGTAGGAATGGGGAAAATAATAAAGCTCCACATCAGAAAATACTGTGTTAATCAATGGCCAACAACCTTTAAGTTCAGGAAGGTAACAGCCTTATCATCCATGAACCAGACCATTGGTGGATAAGTGGTACAAAACAAGGGAATCCCAATGAGGAAGGCAGAATACCTCTAGCAGGAAGAGAACTACAACAGTTCTTCCTTCTGCATTTTGATAGCAACCTTTTTAACAAGTCAGCCCATGGACAAAAGCAATCAGTTCACATAGAAAATGTACAGAACTCAAAAGACTAAAATGTTTCTCTTAAATTAGAGGAAAGGACAGTAAGCCTAATGGTAACTTGTAAATAGAAAGAAAATTAAAAATATTTGCTATTCTGTTTCAGTTACTAGTAAAGTCAGATAATAAAAAGGGGAGAAAAGACCCCCTAGTGTATATTTCCATTTCTACATATCTTTGGTAACTTTGGACAACCATTAATGTGATTATAGTGAGATAAAAATACTCTGAGAAACGGATATATGAAACTGAGGCAGTATGAAAAAAAAAAGAAGAAACAATTGTAGCACTTTCCAAAGAAATAATTTTGCAGAATATATAATCCATAATATACAGCACCTTGCTGCACTTGGTCCTTCTTTATGTTGTCCTCATTTTTGGGAAAACCCTCATTGTCTTCAAGTATAGACACTGATGGTAGTATAGTCCAGTCTCTGTCAAGGATCACTACATATGGTGCATGCAACTCTCTGGGATGTCTTTATGGATTACTTAACATTTGTGCTATATCCAAAATATGTAATATGCTATTACCTCAATCATTATAATTTGGATGGTACAGCAACTTTCCTCCCTTTTACAGAAATATAATGCGGTTACTTAAGTTCAACTATTTCTGTAGTTCTTGTGAAGTTTTAGTGGCATACAAATTCCAGTAGTCAAAAATAAACAGAAAATAGAAAAGCCCAAACCATCTGCAGCTTGTGTTCACCACCCACTAGGACCAATTATCAAGATGTGAGATGCAATTTGTAAGCTTCAAGATGCAAAATCTTAGGAAAAAGCCTCTCAGGAAGATCAAAAGCTCCTGGATTTTCCAGATTGAACTGCTATGTTAAGATCAACATCTTTGTGTGTAGGTCAACAGGAGAGGGGTGTGAAGTTAAACACACACACACACACACACACACACACACGTAAAATGAAAGGTGTTTTTTTTTCCCCAGAGTTCCTTCTGGATACCAACAATTACCAGCATTAGAATGGAGAGTTGAAAAACTAAAATACAAGTCTTCAATCTAATATTAAGTAATTCTTTTTTTTTTTTTCCACCTTTTCCCCACCCCCTGCACCCAAATCTTTTTTTCCCTTTCATTCACTCCTTATCCACTTGCCTAAATCTCTTTGTTTCCCCTCTGCTGCCCTTTTCATTTTGGAAGGTGCTTGAGGATTCCTCCATTTCATTTCCCCTTTTTACTACTGCTAGAAGTCCCTGCATCTAAAATAAATATTTTGTGCAGTCAGGAGAGACTGAACGTATTTCTCTTTGCTGCCCACCAATGCCACTCCTTCAGCTGGCCAAAGGGAGTCACTGAAGAACATCACATGGCATCCTCCCTTCTTCTCAGCCCTCTCCCCCAGGATAAAAGTACACTCCTCCCCCAGGAGGAAGAATCCTTTAAATTTCTAACCACTTTTTAGTGCTCTCTCTTTGTTTTTCCAGTTGTGCTCTTCTCCAAACAATCTGTCTCCGTTTCACAAAGAGTAAGGGGCGAAATCTCTACAACCAGGCCACAAGTACCATCTGCCTTCATCCCTTCCCACTTTGTCAGCCTCTTCCTCACCTCTGCTTGTAGGAAACCTTTTGTCAGCTTCCAATATGCTAAGACCCATAATACTCAACTCTTCCATGGGATGTGGGAAGCAGCACATTAGAAATTACATGATCATCAGTTTTCTTCTGCTACCCCTGCAGGAGCTACTGAGTGATTACTACTGGCAGAACAGAAGCCATAAGTGCTACAGTGCTTTAAAGAAGTCTCTGGCAGAGACATTTTGTAAAATACCGTGGAGGGGCCACAAAACAAACCAGATTCTCACAATCTGTATTTGCTTTATTCATTTATTGCATGAAGATAGCCAAATCTACATTCAGGTTGCAAATACACAAAGTTTCCACTGAAAACCAGGCTATAATTTTTACAGAGCTTCATAAAATACATAGTAGAGCAGAACAAACTGTCAACGGGGAGGGAAAAGAAAGAGATGACACTGGCTTTTCTTGTTACAGCACAACCAATGCAGAACCTAAATGTTTTACTTACTGTTGTTAATTACATTCGCTTGCTACAGCAATAGACTAGTTCAACTTTTACTTGAAGTCCTCCCACACCATGGCAGGAAAAAAACCAGTATTTCTGTATTTGTACTGAATGAAAGACTTCAGGAATTAAGAGTAAAAAACTTCCCTCCTGACATAAGAGTTCCCAAAGTCCCCTTCCTAAGTTAGCATTTGAATGGATTAGTGTAGACCAGTGGTTCTCAGTCTTTTTAGATATCAGCACCCCTCATTATCTTTCCTGAATTTAGTGGCATCACATTTTTAAAAAGTAATTTACTGTATTTACTCAAATATAAGACAACCCCCCAGTAATCAGACTCTATATATGGAAAATTTATAAACTGCATATAATTTTCAGGTATAGAATCTAATTATTGGAGGGTTGCCTTGAATATGTCCCCCCTCCAACTACTACAGCAGAGCAAATTAATCTAGCCCCCTTGTTTTCTGCCCCCCCAAATTCTTCCTTCTGCAGCCCTTTTGCCCCCTCCTTACTGTCAGACCCTGCTCTCCCTGAACACACAGAAGTGAAGGAAAAATCTGAAAGCACTAACTTCAAAATAAACAGACATTTAGTCATTTGCATGTAGTAGCCATAGACTTAGTTCATGCAGATATGACGCATCATGCTTTTTTTTGAAACTGCTGCAAGTTTTAGTATACTCCATGAACTCAATTTTAAGCAGAACTTTTGTACCTACTTAGATTTTTTAAAATTTGTATCTGAGGCCAAATTAGACAAAACTAATTCCACATCCAAGAGTCCAGAACTGTAAGTGGCCCTACTACCAGCAAACATCCTTCACCTGCACCTGGTGCTTCAGAGGTTTCCAAAACCTTTGGCGGGCAGCCTACCTGCAGGCCCAAGCCCAGAGGCTTGGGGTTCAGAAGCCCCCAAGTTTTGCTTGCCCTTAGCCATAAGGCCCTCAGAGCAAGCAAGGAAGGAGACTCCCATTTCCATAAAGTGGGCCTAAACCTCCTTCACCTCGGTGGGTACTGAACCACACCAGAAGAGCAGCTCTCCTGCAAGGTGGTTCAGAAAAACTATCTTCTTGGACACAGATGCATGGTATTTCCCCTGCCAGGTTAAGAACAAACTACGCATGATATTAATCCCAAATCAAAAGGTTCATGATTTATCATATAGTTCACTGGGCTGGGCCCCAGCAGTGACAACAGCATTTCAAGCCATGGTGACCCTACAGTTTGTCTGTGTACTCCACATACCATCCACAAAGGATCCACATGCTAATTAGTCCCCCACTCATGGCTCAAACCAGTCTTCTTGTCACAAGTCCTGGGATCCTCCAAAAATTGATATGTAGATTAGGCATAGGGCAATGCAGTCTGCCTCTACTTCATGAAGGGTGGGGCCACACTAATCATGTGCACCAGAATGATAGAGGGATTCCGGGTAAACTGTTTGGGTCCCCATTTAGTGCTGCCTGAGAGACATTTCTGGCTTGTGAAGAAACAGGAATCACTGGAAATGGAAAAGAAAGGCACAGCTCAACTGTGGGAGTGAAGTTGAAATGTATTCAGTTTACGGTCTCATTATGGCTTGAAAAAAAGTCAGCACTGAGAGGGACTGCACTCAATGGGGACTACCATGCATGTTACTCAGAAGGGCTGCACTAACCTACCCTTGTGGTACAGAGCATGACACAAGAGTGACACAACTGGACCTGGAGACAGTGACGATGGCAGCAGCAGTGTCAGCAGCAGCAACAAGGACAGTGAATGAACTGAGAACGTAAACCACAAAATCGGAGGTAGGACTAAGATTGGGTTAGGGAAAGGTCTGCAGATGGGTGCGTGGGAGAGCGGGTCTGTGGCTGTGTTTATTGTAACACGTGTGCAGGCATTAAATGTGGTTTAAGGTATGTGTGTATTAAAAAGGTAGAGAGCATGGGAGCTTCTTTTGGTAGCAGTTAAATGATAGACAATGTACTTAGCAAAGTTTACTTGTATGCAAATATAAAACAATGGGCTGCCCTCCCCCACCCCCATGCTGATTGGGGGTGAGGCGGCATGTCTGGTATTCAAGTAAATTTGCTATTTATTACAGTGCTTATCTCCTGGCAAAGGGCCAGGCAAGGACAGGAGTGCATGCTTGGCCCCCCTCACACCCTGTAGCACCCTGAAAAGGCTTTCTTGAAACCCCAACTGAGAATCACTGGTCTAGGCATGTGGGGCCAACCATTTTGGCAGGCACGCCACAAATTAAGCCTCGTGCCCTCCCCAAGTGCCACTCCAGTCCCCTTCCCCTGCCTCTGCTCTGTTTCCTGACCAGAAGCACTTCTGGCCCACTTCCAGTTCCGCAGGGGAGTGCGCGGGGACACCTCCAACCCCAGCTTGGTGACTGGTGCCTCCTCGGTCCTGGGCTAATCGCTGAGCCGGGGAGGGTGCGGGGGCCCCACAGTGAGCTCCCTGGCAGAACTGGATTCACCACTGAGCATGCATTTTGGGGTGGAGGGGGGTGAGCTCACGCTCCTGTGGGATGCTCTGTCCGCCCCACCATTGCAGCGTTCACAAGCCGCGCCTGGTACCTCGAGTACCTGCTGCCAAAAAAACATTTAAAGCTGTGTCTATAGCCAAATCAATGATTCTCTGAATCAGCATCAAATCTTCAGATTCAGTCGAATTGAATCGGGACAGTGATCTAAATCAACAAATCGAATCACTGTCCCCAATTTAGGCGGAATCCAAATCCAAATCTGAATCAAATACGGCCTGTTTCACACAACCCTACTACCTACCCCTGTCCTGATCTGCCAAGGGCCATGCTGACGTGGCGCATAACACTTATGGCATGCATGCCACAGGTTGGCCATACCTGGTCTAGGCTATTTGTACCAGGAAAGGTTTGGGGATTCTATTTTTTTTGTAACTAAGAAGAGCTCTGAGGCAGGTTTTGCATTTTGAACACACCAGCCAGTCTATATTATCCAAAAAAACAAACAACAAAAACAACAAAAAAGTTCTAGACTTCTTCCTCTGCCTCCCTCTGCAAGTTACCAAAATTGTAACTCTTCTGCATTAAAAAAATACTAAAATTAATAGATTAAACTGCTAAATAAACAGAAGAGGGAGGTTACAATGCTATCAGTTAGATCACAGATATCTTTAAAAATACTGACTTTGTGCATTTAGAATATTCTGTTGAAAACAAACTATTAAAGATGCCCCTGCACATCATAGTTAAAGAAAATCCATGCTGTTACTACAGCATCAGCAGCAGCGCAAGGGGACAAAGAGAAGTCGAAGTGAGTAATGACATTTCATTCATTTAAATGCTGAGCAGAATACGTTTGCCTTGGCCTGTTTATGTTAATGGCTATGACATGAATCATATTCCTTGTCTAAGAAATCTAGTTGCTTCCACAATGTGAAAGTCCCGTGTTTATTACCACATTTCTCAGTCCTGTTGCAAATGTAATATTGTAGCTCACATAGATGAATGCATAAAGATAATCTGGCCAAAAGGGGAAAGAACCATGCAAGAACAGTGTTAAATCAACAATAATACGACTGGAAAAACAGGGAAAGCACATCACAGCTTAATAAGGTTTTGCTATGATTGCTGTTAAAAAAAACCACACACAATCAACTTACCCAGTATGATGGGGGTGGTTGTTTGCAATGTACTTTGTATTCATCCCCTGCGTGAAACTATGCTTAGTGCAAAGGCTATTTAAAACATTTCCCAAGAACACTGAGATCTTAAAAGTTAAAAAAAAAAAAAAAAAAATGGAACACCCAAACAGCTCTATTGAGTTTTGGCTACCAAGGAGTGACTGGCTTGATTGAATTCCTCTAATTAGTACTGGCATGTTATTTGTTATGCTATATGATGGAGCTTGCAGCATTGTCCCACAGAGGCCTATCATAACATTGTTATGAACAGAAATGACTGATCCCATTCTTTGATCTTGTTTCTTTGTTTTTGCAATAAACATTTCTCCATTGCCTACACTACGCTACAAGTAACTATTTCTGAACACAAAGCATCTTGGCTGTAACAGTGAAACTACTTAAAATGAATGTTTTCTCCTATTTAGCCCCTTTAAGGCCACAAGTAGACCCTCCCTAATGAGACTTCACTACATCTGCAGTATGATAGGAATGTCAGTAGGGAGTCATACTGCTACCAGTGCTTTCCCTATTCATAAAGGCAGGGTAGGATAGCAACTTCAGAGATTAACTCTTTCAGAGGGACATGCATTTTCACAGGTAACAGCCTACTTCCTCAGATCCTAAGAATGGGTCTGCAGAAAGCAAGTGAATTGAATAGAAAAGAATAAAATAATTTTAAAATATTTCCCTATCCTTTGTATTTAAATTTCTTTCTATTTAGGATCCATATTCTTTGCAGATTAATTCATATCATTGGACAAAGCAGGCTGTCACCTATGAAAAGTTATGCCTTTGAATGATTTAGCCTCTAAGGTGCTACCCTGCCCTGCCTTCCACCCGACTTCAGACTAACAAGGTTAACAACCTCTCCCTGTTCACAAACTAAGACTTGCAGGCAACACAATGCTGAAAAAAATCATTAATAGGATAAAACAGAACATGGAATTAGGGTTATTGTTGCTTGAAAAAACCTCTAAATAGAAAATAGAGCTCTTATAAAAGACAGAACTCAAAGGTCCATGAAGCCATTCCCAGCCCATGTTCTTGTGCTCTACTTTAACTGTACAGTACTCTAATGTCCCTTACTGGCAGTGGTACATTACAAAATAAAATAAGATCATTATCAAGGTAAGTAGTCAAATAATCATATAAAGTCTGAGTAGATATTTGTAAAGTGTCATAGCTCTAAAATGTATAAAGAGCTATAATTATAATATACTGTACTTTTAATTCCCAGAAAATTAGATTACAGCACAGAAATCAAAAGTGGTTAAGACAATGGTACAGGATTATGATTCACACTGGATTATCACACACTAAAAATCACTGTGATCTACATACACTTGGGAAATATGCTTCTGGAAATACTTCTGCAACATCCAGTAAATAAAAAAAATCAAAATATTACTACTGTTTATTTCATTTGTACTTCCCTTTCCTCTTTCTAGTCACTGCATGTGGTGTATAGCTCTACCACACAAGGTGATCTATGGTCTATCATTTTAAGAAAGAAAGTGTTTTTTCCCCATCTTTCAAGATACGTGGTTTCTTTTCCAAAGCTGGAATTACTTGTAAAGTAGCTAGAAATACATTAAATACTTTCCTAGCACTACTTTTTCTATGAAAGCAATTGCTGTAGCTGTCATGGAGATGTTAGGGACACCTCCACAAGACAATCTGTTAACACGTGGCGCACACTATGAAAAGATCTGAGGCCCTCTGTGGCAGAGGTGGCAGGTTACTCCAGCTTGTCTCAGCCCATTACTGAAAGCCTCTCCACTGTGGCACAGTAACAACTAGATGATTGATTACACTACAGAAAACAGCTTGAGGAGCAAGGACCTGATTCAGAGGCCACTAAAGATAATAAGAATCTTTTCACAAGCTTCCATGGGCTTTGGATCAATGTTTCACAGAAGAAAGATTGCTGTTTTGTTATTTGTTCCCAAAGGATTTTTGGAAGCACACAATACCTACAGCAGCTAAGTTGTATAACCTGCTGAGGTTGATGAGATAGATAAAGCAAAACACGTATGTATTACATTACACTAATGTAAAAGTAATGTAGCTGTGATGGTCCAGAAATTATGAGAGGCTAGGATTTCTTAGACCAAGAAAAGATACCACATTAAGAAATCCTTGCCTTACACTGTTACATGGAAAGATCTACCTGATACCAACTGTAGATAGAGGGTTTATACTGTTTACAGTTGATAACATTTTTTTTATGGAGGGTTTTTAAAGGTTAACAGTCTTTATCCAAACCAACAAGAGTAACAATTCACAGTAACTCCTCTTTTAAAGCTACAATTCTGCAGGACACACAACTTAACTTGTCTGCGTAAACTTCACAGAGCATCTCCTTGCATCATTTCAAAATTACAAAAAAAATTTCTGCTCAACTGGAGAGTTGAATTTAAGTCACCATAACTGAAATATCTCCTCCTGCTGTCTATATCCAATACAGTCATTTGCTATCCCCCACTAGAAATAAAATATCCAAAACAGAAAACCATTATGCCCAGCCAATCGGACCATCTTCACTAAAGAATACTGAACCATGTACATAGTAACCTCCCCAGTGTCATCAAAAAACCCCCAAAAAACTCTTGAGAAGAGTTTTGAGGGAAAATTACTGACAAAAATCACAAGACAGCTCTGCTCTCCTAGATTCCTTAAACCCAAATTATGCACTGACCTCTAATCTGCTTCTCAGTTCATTTCTAACTTGTAAAGTTTTACTTTAATTACTTTAAAGATTGCCTCTCCCTTCATAATCATTCTGCATCCCATTCATGCCTATATGCTTTCTTCTATATCCCAACAATAAACAGGAAAAAAGGGCATGCTCCAAAAAAATGATGAATTTACACTGCAAGTAATTGGACTCTATTCTTTAAAAATTAACTTCACCAGCATTCTTCCCTTGAATGCATTTTTGTTGTTGTTGAAATGCTATGGGCCCCCACTCCTCCCCGTGCCATCATAATAACTAAGATCATCATAATAGATGCCTTTGTTAACTGTCCATTGATGTCACTTCAGGGAAAGCACTGTCAAGTGTCCTTTGTTATGGTGGCACCTTCTTCTACATCCCTGCTAGAGTCTAACCAACCTCTAGTGTGTCCAGAAGAGCAGGAACATGCTCTGTCCACAGCGCCGCATACTGAATGCGCCACACATGCATGCATTCCACTTTGCAGTATGGGGGATAGGTTTTGACACCAAGAGATCCCAGTGTCAGCTGCTGGCCTCAGCCTCCCCTACCCCACCCAGGACGATGTCCTGGCACACCAAGTGCGCATGCACGGGTGTTCCCTGGGGACAAGTAGCAGAGACATACATTGTCCCCGGGGAACTGAATATTCCCACTCATGGGGATGTGCGCTTAGAGAGCAGCTGACTACAATACTTAATGCTTATTTCAGAAATGGTTGGACATCACAAGCAATGCAGATTAGATGCAGGCAGTATAGGGAAAAGGGCTATTCATGTAGCCTGTTGTGGACAGCTCCTTTTTAATATTTACTTGCATGTAATCTGTTTCATGCAGCTAAATACTTAACAGGGGCATAAAAGATTGCATTAATACAATGAAATAAAAGTTGCCACCAAAACATGCTTAGCTCAAAGGCATCAGCTGATCTATTGTTTTGGATGCCATAAAAAATTAAATGTCTCCTGGCCACAAAGGTCTGAATATACCCTAGTGTGTTAATCAATCAATGAGACATGACAGGTTGGGTGGCAGCACTGATTAATGAGTACTTCAGGTGTGTAGTGACACATACATCTGAACACAGTGCCTCCCAGGCAATGATGCTGCACAGTAACCAGCCCTGCTACACTGTTTGAAGTGTCTTATTGCAATAATAAAATAAGTCTTTTCATTAACAGATTATGGCAAGTTTAACATTTCCAGACAGCTTTCTGCCAGGTACGAATTCCATGGGAATTTATTTGCAAGCAAGTCATAAGTAACTGAGCCATAGGTATTTAAAAAAAAAAAAAATCAAATTTAGATCATTTCCAAGCTATGTTATATTTATAGCAGACATCCAGGATGAGGTTTCTTTCTTTCCATCCTCTGTTTTATTTATTCATTCAGAATTTTATTGCTCTATAGTAAAAGCTCCTCCCTGAGCCTCACCGAGGCACCCAACAATCTTGGAAGCAAACAAATGTAGAAACAGATCTATCAATTACTCCAAGATGCAATCAAACTACCCAGTATCCACAACAGCAGAACAAAAACTAACCAACTTCTGCACATAATCCCTGCCAGCATCCATTGTTCAGGATCATTCCACCTTGCTCAGGGAACAGCCCGTCGCCCACCCACCCATGCCCTGCAGCCTTCGTATCTGCACAACTCTCCTTCAATTACACTGTATGGTTTCAGCACTTGCCTAGGAACTGCGTCTTGCTCTTGCAGAAATGGGGAGGCAGCTGCAAATTTGAGAGAAGCTTTTGAACCATCTCCCGCAAAGCTGAGCAGCATTAAGTCTGCAGTTCCCCCAAGACTTCCTCCTATGCATTTTTCATATTAAAAGCTAGAGCAAGAGCTGCTTCAAAGTGCCACTTAAACAAAACAATTCTGCAACACATAAGCAGAGGGGAGAGGGGGGCTGGGGTTGGGCACATGGGGACCTGCTGTTAATGTCTTGGAAGGGCAACACTTACCTGCCATATGTCTCTAGGATGCTGCCATATGCTCTTTCCTAGCAAATAACAATTTTAAAAAGGCCCCCTTTTCAACAGGATGACTGAGGAGCAGAAAACCTCTTCTCAGGCCTGAGACAGTTAAAGCTATGAAGAGAGCATCTGCCTACCACTTGGCAAAGCAATAGCTGACATCTCCTGGTTTTTGAGAAGGGTGGCTCCCAATGAACAACCCTGTAAGAAGCCACTACACAGGCACTGCACTGTCACCGTCCATTTAACTGTTGGCCAGATAATACCAGAAAATCCTACTATCTATGTTTCAGTGTCTCCATTTGGTGACAGGCAATGCTGCTTCTCCAATGCGGTTACCATCCCACTCATATTTCCTAGCAGGAAGGCCATTTAGATAATGCAAAACAAAATGAGAAAGCAAATTCTCTCACAGTGTGGCAGACTACTCTCTCAGCTATACCAGCTACCCGCTTCCTCACTGCTAACAGAATTGGTCCTTGGGCTCAAGTGACTGAGGCTGAAGCATTTTGGTGCTCAAGAAAAGGGTGCCTGTATTTTTATGTTGGTAGTGTTTGTCACAAGAGCATCACGCACTGTCCTAAGCAGCTTTGCTGGTCCACTGGAATTGCTAAATCTGGTCATTTGACAAAAAGGCATGGAAATTGAGAGGAAGGTCCCATTCAGGAATTTGAGGGATCCAGAATATGACAGCTCTCTCTGGAGAGAAGATGACAGCTGAAAAAGCAAAGGGAAGAATGAGGCTGACCTAAAAAAGCTGCTGTATACCATGACCTCCTTTGAGAATGGCAGATCAGTTCTAGACGTCACTTCATCTACCACCAAGATGCAGGCACTTCTTCAATGTCTATAGAAGCTGCTATGTGATCAGCACTTCTCAAAATCTGTCCACTCAAGTGATTCAATATAAACTGAAGAGACTAACTTTAGGCACTTATTTGTAAATACTTGGAATCTCTAATTATACCAAAGCTTTTTTTTTTAAGCAGCCCAAGTAAAATAGGCATCTCAATTCTTCTTTCAGAACATAAAATGCTATATAATACATGCACATTTTGCTGATGCGTAAGTCTCATAAATAATTGAGTTCACTCACTTGAAAAGAAGGCCCAGGGTGTGCAAAAGGCCTAAACTAAAGACACAGGCAAGTCAGTAGTTTAGCCAAACTCAATTAAAAGCTTTTCAAGATGTTAAAACATAAGACAAGCAAACATAGTAAGCGAGCATACAGTTGGATGGGTCATACCAGAGGACAGGAAAGTTTAAAAATTATTTTTATCATCTGGAAGCTATGTAGTAGCATGATGCCAACCTGCCTTTGGTATATGTTAGGATACTGCAAAGGAGATAATATTACACGCCCTTATTCATAGAAATAACAATTAAAAATGAATCCTGTTTTTAATCATTTTCTCTTAAATTATTTACAGTCTATTCATGCTGTCAATGGACTCTCTCGTACTTCAGTCTAATTTCACACTCCCTGAGAAGTAACCGGGTCTGCCTTCTGTTCATATTATAGTCAACCTGATTTACAGCTTTTCATGCTCTAAGGAAAGTGGTCATGTTATATACTTTGGCTCATAACATTGCAGGGGCATAATCAACTGCAGGAAAACTCTCTCTCTCTGATTCTTTAAAAAAAAAAAAAAAAAGACATGAAACTATTTTGGTTCATAGTAAATATAGTATAAGTAATTTTAGGCTTCAAGGCTTAAGGTCCAGAAACAACCTCAGTGTTTTGGGTTGAAGAGGTTATAAGACCGTATTAATGGGGTACTGAGGAACTGACTTATTTTTTAAAAATAAATGCAAAACAAACATGTTTGGGGTTAGAGTTGTGATGTATTTTTAGTTGTTTGAGGGAGTCTCAGTTCATATTAAGTCTGAAAACTGCTGTTTTAGATCAGAGGTCAGCTACCTATGGCTAGAAGGCCAGATCTGACCTGGAGCCAAATTTCTGACAGATTTGGGCAGCAGGGGCTTTGCCCACCCTGCAGCTGGACAGTGGAGAGAAACACTGGCAATGACCAGGTCCTAGCATTATGCTGCCTTGGCCATTCTGTCCTGCCGCTGACCTCTATTTCAGATGGCTGCTTAGGGCTTGCTGGCATACAATTTTGCACTAATTTAGCTAACTTAGTACAACCCTTGCAGACATGTATTTCACTTTAGAAACGGCTTATTTTGATTTTAGCTCAAACTTGTTTGTAACCAAGTTTAACTAGACTGAAATAAGCTGCTCAAATTGATAAAGAAAGCCTTCTGCACCATTTCTGTATACATTTGTATATAAATCACCTCTGCAATTAAGCTGTTGCAACTCTCCACATGGAAAAGTTCTTAGTAAATTACATACGTGAGTAGATAACACACAAAAGTGCCTCTTGTACTCTGAACACGAACTATGTAATTTCAAAGAGCATTAAGTAATTCAAGTTCTCTTGTAAGAGTGGGTGTGGGCCTTCAGGTGAATCTTTTAATTACTCTTCAGCAACTTTAATGTAGCATATTATTAACCAGTGCTGCTCACTGTTGGAAAAAAACCCTGAAAGCAACAGGCTCCCAAGGCCAAGAACGGTTCAAAATGTAAATTCTATTTAATTTCGGTAATACTGTTCATGTATATCGTTATGGAAAATCAAGCATAGACTATTAAAGAATGTGCAGAATAAGCAGGAAAGAAAGAGCTAATGGCAGCTTGGCCAGACATGTCACGCTGAAGTTTGGAAACTCATTCATAAGAGTTATTAGTTTTAGATCTGCAATTGTGAGGAAGTCAAAATGAGCACACCCTTCAGGAATAAATTAAGGAAATATTCCTAAAAGGAAGAGATGAATCAAGCTTCATTGCTTTAAAACTCAGAGAAGCATAGGTCACACAGCTGAAATCTTCCACATTGTTTGTCACAAGGAAACGTCTGAATGGAAAGTACAGGCCATCTAAAATGTTTGCAGCCTCCCATGAAGCCAAAGCACAGAAAGAAAGTCATATGGAACAGAAAAACATGTGGACTCAGCTGAAAGGAAGGGCCAGGAAAGGAAGTGTGTATTTAATAACTGAAATAACAAAATGTCAATATATAAAGTAGCAACTGAAATGATATAAAATTAAATGGATACTTAAAAAAAACCCCCCAAAAAACCCAGCAGTGATACTGAAGCATGACTGGCTTTGGGTGACATTACTTTTGTAGATGACTAATTCCAAATTTTAGAATGGGTCACAGATGATAAGCCTGCCCTCTCTACATTGTGGGCCCTTGCTGAAATATTTTTCCTCTTCCAAAGCAATGGACATTCCATAAGCTCTCCACAGAGCAGGTCATGTTTCTGATCTTGTGTTTGCACACCATTTAGCCCAGTAGAGCCAGATGCTAATTAGTACCCACAGGTGCCATCTACAGCTGAAACAACAACAGCCACTGGTACAAAACTCCTTCCTTTCTCTTGTCTATTACTGTTCACAATGGTAGCAGAAAGTATACGTAACTTGTTTCTTTTACAGTACTCTATATACTCTAACCTAGGAAACTGGCAGGAAACTTTTAAAAACTTTATTAAGTTTTAAAAACCCCACCCGAGGGGCAGTCATATAGCCCTACTTATTATTATACTTTATGCCCATATCTTTCTTAGGGGTTTAAACTCAAAACATTCCTGCCCTGACATATTAATTACTTTTTAAATTTCATTTTTGGTGGGTCAATATCTATTCAGGGCTCGAAGGTTTTACTAGTTCAAAATACGCTGTTATTGCTGATTTCCCTGGTTACATCCTACTAGAATTAAATTACAGTAGCTTTTCAAACTAGAGGACAAGGCCCTTGTGTCCGGTGGAAGTTCACATTGACTTTAAGGGGGTTCTGCATTAAGAAACAGATTTGCCATATGGAACAGATTACAGGATCGAGGCCCATGAGTCTAGAAGCGTGTGACAGTGAAACCTCGAAGCAGCTGTAAAATGCCAGGCATATTGGCCATTTACTCCTGCAGTTAACTTTTCACACATGAAAAAGAGCAGCTGTTTTCTTGAGAGCAAGTCCTGTAATATATTTATAACCTCCCTTCCCCCTTTAAACTTCAAGTGTAGGGAAGATATCACGTTAAGATTAAACTCTTTTTAAAACTCTTCAACTGCTACAAATTTTAGCAACAGACAAGCTCTCTTAAACTTTTGTTACATTAGCAAAGCAATACTGAATCTTGATTTTATAAATATATTGAATATGATATTAAAAAGTCACAGAACTATCGTTTTTCCAAACACTGCCACTAAAAATAAGAGTTCTCAGAAAGCTCAGAAGATGCAAGCCATTTCTACAATGACAACAATTAATTTAGTAAAACACAGAATCATAGAAAATTAAGGTGGGAAGGGACCTCAGGAGGTCATCTAGTTCAACCCCAAAAGTCTCTTTCTACAGGTATACAGCTGATGCTTCAGTGAAACCTAGAAAAATACAGAGAGAGGTTTGTACGGTACCCTTTTTAGAGTAGATGTGAAAGTCATTCAGGGTCTCCAGTCTGTGGAACAGGTGAAGAGTTTACACAGAATGCTTTTCTGCAACTCTGGTCCTAAAATCCGAAGACCTCATCTCTCTCCAGGCAGACGATAGCTATGCTTCCCAGCCATTGGAAACATTTCACTAGCTTCTGTTAAAGCCAGCTGAGATGGCCAGCTGCCTGACTGCTTATTTACGGAACTGCCATCGCAAAAACACAACTCACCTGTCTCTGATATACAGCAGTACTCCCTTCAAAAAATCATCCAAGAATTTTCAGTTCCAAACTGAAGCAAAACAATTCTTCAACAAATCAGCAATAAGAAAAGTAACTTTGTCCCCTGTAAAGCATTTCTCTTTGCTGTCCTCTTTGTAACACTGAAAAACTGTACATGCTCTCTTCTACTTCTCTATAAAAAAAGACTACTTTTTTAATGCACACACACTATTCAAAATGGCTTCTACACAGGGCAGGTACATTTACCCAAGCAATAAATTAGTACAGCAAAATGTCTTACAAGTACTGAGGATCCTTTAAGACAAATGCCTGTATAGAAGTGGTATAACCTGGGAACTAATGCTGTTTTGTTTATAAGCGATGACATACGACTGAGTCCAATTTACTACAACTCTATTTAACTTCTGGCAGTTTCTGTCCACAGAACAATAAAATTGTAACTGATGGCGTCATTTGTAGTAGCTGTAAATTGCACAACTCCAGACGACTGATAAATATAGCCCAATGAAAGTCAGTTTAAGGAACAACTTCCACCAAAAAGACAATAAATTCTTCATTCAGTATCACAGTGAATACACTGTACTTTCCAACCACGTGCTACATGTACATTTTGTGTTGCTGTACTGAGGCTGAAGTTTATCAATTCTATTTTTAAACGCTCTAGCAAAGGGGTTTATGTTTCAACCACAAAATGTTACTAAGGGCTGAAATGTAGCCAACAGTACCACATGGGAGATAAGCTAACAGGTATTTTTGCTTCTGCATAGATTTGGATTGCTCCATCTGAATAATGTTTTTGAAAGTTAAAATATATTAATATGAAAAATGGCCAGTGTGTCTAAGTATTTTTTCGCAGTAACTTAAGACATATTTTTGTGCTCATAAATCAAACTCTCTCATTAAGGCAAAGCAAAAGGTTGGATGCTCTAGCAAGTAAACCTAGGGCCATGAACACTAATACTTTAAACTAAAGAGAGAGACAAAGGAGAAACACAATCTTTCTTTTTTTCTGCAAGGATGTGTCAGATACATCAAAGAGAAAAGTTTTGGAGGAACTGAGACACACATTTTTAAATGCATAAAAAGATAGGAACAGTAAACTACTTCTCTTGGATGTCATCAGAAGCCAGTTTGTAGGTCCAGATTTCAAAAGGATGCAATGAATTAAAAAAATATAAAAGCAAGTCATACTTCTGCCTGAAAACGTTGCAAGTATAATAGCCTACTGCTGATCTAGAATGTCCTCTTCACTGTATTCTGTTCCATTTACTGGTAGAAACTTCCCTTTTCTACATATAAAATATCTTTTATAGTTCTCAGAACTACTTCCAAAGTATGCAGCACCTTCAGTCACTATGAAGCTGATTCTGCAAGAGGCACAGACCAAATGCAGGTATCTTGCCATGCTAAATACTTGGCAAAACGGCAGACCTACACATGCAGTTGGAGTATCTGGAATGTATAGAAGATCAGGCTCAAGCCCTGGGAACCCTAACAGGCTGCTGGAAAGTCATGCACCTATCATTTGGAAGCCAATTTCCAAACCAATTTGAATGTCAGAGAGCAATCTCCACACAGGCACACATGCAACTTTTATTAGAAATGCATTAAATTTCAAGGATAAAATGAAGTCCATTAACTTCTATTCACTGTAATTACACTTATTCTGTGCTGAATCACTGTGCCGAGACACTTAAAAAAATCCAAGATATAGCATTCCTGACTATGGCAGATGTAACATGCTTCATCTGCTAGGAAATATGTAAAATAATTGAAACATACAAGGAAGTTGTCAAAATAGATCTGCTCAGGCTTTTGAATACCCCCAGAACAGAAGGCTTACTTTAACTAAGGAGATAACTTAAGGAAACTGCTTTTTCCATCTTCGGGGAAAATTGCATTGTCTGCTCATTGAAAAACCTGGAAACATGAAGATCAATTCCAGTAAGGAATTAATAGAACTCCTGAGGAATCAGCTTGTGTTTACAATAACATCTCACTGAGCAACAGGAATCAGCATAGTAAGGTTATATAACATCAATTGGTTCCTGGGATGGAGAAGGCTCTTTTCTCCAGTACCAGAAGAGAAAGGGGAGAAGTACTATAGCAACAAGGAAAGGAGGGGAAAGATGTTGCTTAGCAACTAGATAGTTCTGGCAGCCGAGTTTGGGGAGAGAAATTAAACTAGAGGGGTGTGGGAATTAACCTAAGAAACACTTTGTTCTACGAACAGTAAGGATAAGGCTGGGAGCCAGATCCACAACTGGTAGAGATCAGAATAGTTCTAACTTCAGTGAAGCTAGGTCAGTCCACATGCAGCCCCAAGTGCACAGGAACCAACAGATTAGGTAGTGAAAATTTCAATCAGAAAAGAAAATAGGAAAATAATCCTTGATCATTTTTTCAAACTGTTGTGTATTTCAGACTTACAAAGCACGGGCTTGCAAGTCATTAACAAAACGCAAAATAAACACCCCGCTGCCTTCCACCTCCAAAGAAAAAAAAATCCAGGAAGGGGTAAGAGATCAGAATAGAAACCCAGACCTAGAAACCCAGGGTAGGAAAGCCATCACCTGCAAGTTTCTAGAAGGTTGATATTTGGCAGACTAGACAAATATTCAGACAAAACACAAGTTACAACAATGCATCATCATGGTTCTCCAAAAGACAAGGACTGATGTGGTCTCAAGGACCTCTTTTCAGTACATGGGTATACTTATGAAGACAATTAACTCTGTAGTTCCAAATTTAATTCAGTGTGGGTAAGATTTTACTAAAAGAAAAGGAAGGCATAGTTTCAATTTCAAGTAACAAAGACTAAAATAAATCCTGACATGAAGAGTAACAGTGTAGTGGGCTCTGAGCTACAGGGCTGAGATTCAGGTTTGCTATTGGATTACCTGTACCATGCCACTTCATCTTTTTGTACCTTAGTTAACCTAAACATAATAGGCACACTAAAAACTGTTTAAATGAAACAGATTAATGTTTCCAACATATTCTGATACCACTAATGAACAATATTGTACATACATAAAATCAAAGTATTTTTATTTTTATTCTATTGTCAGATGAGAAAAAGGAACTATAAAAGGATAAAGGCGGCAGCTCATAAGCCTGTACAAACCAAAAGACTTCTAGAAACAACTGCACACGATTCTGGCTAGGATACAGCTCAATAATAGAATTAAATTGGCCAACATCTCAAGTGCACATGCAGCCTCGCATCCTTATTTGAAAGAGCTTAATCTGAATGTAATTAAAAGTAGGAACTTCTTATAAATTATTGCGAAAATTCAAGTGGAGCACTAAGTGTCACAAACCCCACCCCTGGGGACAGGGGGTCATGGAACATCATGCAGTTTGTATGGTGTTTATTTCACTGACATAGCATGTGGGGTCTCACTGAAAAGCCAGTGTCCATTTATGTCACTTTTATCACTACATAGATTATGCTACGCCATCTGTATATTCCTTTGTGGTTTTGTACATAGCTTAGTAAACAAACCTAGAGATGCATGTTTAAGAATGACTGCTACTCCCAAACACAGGCAGAAGGAGACATTATTGGATTCAGCTCCCAAGGCATTGTCTGCCTGTAATGAGGAAAAGCATCTAAGAGAAATGGCCCATGAGGCCTGAGGAATGCCAGGTGTCCCAGGGACAGTAATGTCTGGAGGACTCCATGACTAGGGATCTCTGTAAATCACACCAGAAGTGGCTCCTTTAATGCTTTCATTTCACTGCTTGCCTCCCCATCCCCCACCCGATTGACAGAGGGGAGCCACTGGCCAGGATGTTTGTCGCTAATTGCCGGGGAAGCCAAAACTGCAGCAGGTGATCAGTTTAATGGCAAACAGTGGCAGTTTATAAACCTGCCATTTTAAATTTACTTTCACCAAGATCAGCCGGCAAAATTCAAGAATTCTCTCAGTGGTTTGGATGAAGCTTTAGTAAAATGCTAACCCACCTTGGTAAGCTCACTTAGAGTGGGACTCTAAGTCATAAGATTTCATTAATGGTGAATTTGCTGTGTGCTGTAAAAAGCACTTGCAGAATACAAATGAATAAAGCACTTGCAGTATCAAAATTACTGTTCTAAAATACAGACAGACTGCAAGCAGGCTATAAGGTAAGGTTACTTTGAGAAAGAACAAATTTTATTTAAATTTTAGTAATGGAGCTGAAAGTGTAAGACTAGCATACAGCCTGTAAATAATTTCTCACCTGATGCATGACTAACAGTTAACAATTATATTACAACATCTGACATTTTCTTAAAAAAAAAAAATACTAGGATGTAACCCTTGAATTTACAGATCACTGAGCCTTTCTTCAAGGCAGAAGTAATTGTGATTTCAATTTAACAGAGTTATAAAAAAATCTAGATTACTGATTCTTAGCCAGGGTGCTGCAGCACCCCAGGATGCCTTGAGATCCTTTCAAGGTTGCCACAGGGTGCTAAGTAATGTTAGCGCTGCCAAGTATGCAAACATGATTTACAAGATAAACCCAGATATCTCAAATATGAATATAGGAATCCCTATTGTTGTTAAAAACATTCTGACCTGTTGTGGTCTTTGAGTTCTTTGCAACAGAAGAATTGCTCTATTATTTTTCTGTAGTCAAAAAACTGGGTGAAAACTAATAATGGATATTTCTAGGAGTGCCTTCAGTCTAAAAAATTTGAGAACCACTGACTTGGATGAATGCAATGTATCAAAGCCAATCAATACAGGCTCAGTAAAGGAAAAATAGTGCCTCCTTAACTTAGTATAACTCTCTGAGAATGTCAAAAAATTGTGGATAAAGGAAAACTGACTAAACTAGCTGGACTTTCAAAAGACCAATGATACAAGTTCTTCACAGGAGCTATTAGACAATAATAGAAATAACAGAAAATAACAGGTGAAGAAAATGCCATATATTTCCCTCCCCCATTGATATTTGCATATGCAGCATGCCAGCTGATCTGCTCTCTCTATGCATGTTAACATTGCAAGGATCTTCTTTCCCTCATTGAGGCATAGAAGGAAGTTGGCAGCATACATCATTTTTCTACATCATGTGGTTAGCTTGTGGAACTCATTGACACAAGGCATCACTAAGGCCAAAGTTATTCATTCAAAAGTCTAATAATTAAAAAAAGCACGAACATCTGTTTGTATGATTATGATCTCTAGTTTTAAATGCTAAAGGATGACATTTTCAACACTTTCAAAGGGATTTTGGTGCATAATTCCCACTGAAATAAAAGGAAGTTCTACATCTAAAACCCCCAGGCACTTTGAAAATATACCCCCTTCTTGTTTTAAGGCTTATACTACCTTCTGTTTGGAATTAGGAGCAAATTGTCATTGTAGTAAGTTAATCGCCAAATCAACTCCTATAGGGTATAAAACATTGTTACTCCTTTAGCCAGGCCCAGGAACCAGCCTTCCCCTTTTTCTCCCTCAAACTAAACAGGATAACAAAAAATGAACACTCCCCACCTCCCATCCTATCCAGGGCAATCTTCATTGCAGTGTTTCAGCATCGCCTTTCTTCTCAGCTTCACCTCCCTCTCTCACATCATCTCTGGGGAAGCTTTTTAACTTCCAGGGCCAGTCGATCATCCTCATCAGCTGGCCCAGAGGTCCTAAGCAGGCAGGCTATTACCCCTTAGCCCCATGCAGCAGGGCTCCAGCCCCTGAGCCATTCACCTTGTTACACAGTGTTTGGTGCTCCTTCCTCTGCAACAGCTGGTATTGACCACTCTGTGACAGAATACAGGACCTTTGGTCTAATACATTATATGAGGGATTCTACTTGATAGTAGCTGCCCTGACAGAATCAGCCAGGGCCTTTCCAGAGTCCGTGCTCATTCCAGAAACAGAATACACGTAATTAGTTTTGAGATCTCATTTAAGCTTTAATCAGTCAGGGGTTTTTGAGAGTCCAAATCAAATCTACTTTTACATTGTTTCCTATACAAATTGAAACATAAAAATATATTTCATTATGTAACGGGTTTCCAGATTCTGAGGGGGAATGTTTGAATAGGTATTATTTATTTGGAAGGTGTGTTCTGCAGGTGAGTGCAACAGTTTAAAAACAAAATGAGCTTACCTTCCCCTCAAAGTTGAAACAAAGATGTTTTGGCAGTTTCTGGACAAAATCAACCATGAAGACCCACAGGCAGCAGCCCTGTCATTCTGGCTAAGTCCCTCAGAGGTGGATACAGAGGGGGTGCAGCAGCAGCATCATATTCTCCTTTGGCTGTGAACATACTAGCTCAGAACTGGAGCCTCTGCTGTTGCTTGGCTCTGGAGCCCAGAGAGTGAGTGCTACCACTACTGCTCATCCCTTCCTTCCCCCTGTGCTGAATTCAGCAGGGATGGGGAGGAAGGGGAAGGGCAAACAAAAACAATATTCACCTCCTAGTCTCTGGCTAGACCCTGCCCCAATCAGCTGGTGAGCTCAGAGCTCAGTGCTCACACAACCCTCTAGCAGGAAATGCAGACCAGGCAATGAGCTCAGAGATCACTGCACATATACAATACACCTAAAGTAGAAGAATGCACCCTGCCATCCTTCCTCATTTCTGGGTTTGCTACTGGACTTTCTTATGGTAGACAGACTCTGCTGTCCCATGTACAGGCCTATTTGATGTGCCATGGGGTCATGGGCTTAGGCCCATCATGAAAAGCTATAAGCCTCCCTTAATAAGGAAGGCCACTGGGGACACAACGATTACTTGAGACAAAAGAAAGAAAACAGGAAGAGGAGTGAGGTCATACGTCAGTAACAACAGATCCAGAAGGGGATGCCGAGCAGAGCATACCAACCAGTGCCCACTGCTCCCTGAATGAGTTGAAGGAGCCGGTGGACACTGACCAATGAAAGTCTGCCTGGAGATGTGAGCAGCAGAGGGACAGGAAAGCACTATCACTCACTTGGGTTCCCCCCTGGCCAGAGCCTTCTTTCTGGTCTTGTAGATGGCCAACTCGACTGGGGCCAGAAGGAGGTTGACCAGGAGGTCCTGAGGCTTGGTGGGGCCGCAGATGGGGAGTGCATAACAAAAAAAGGTGTGGAGAGAACCTCAGCAAGAGGTTCTAAAAGAAGGGCTGCAACCTGACACACTTGAGGTAGGTGTGTGCCAGGGTCTCCTTTTGGCAAAAGGGACAGGTGTCAGGGGTGTCCGTAAAGTGCACCAGATACACACCCATGGCTACAGCTCCGTGGAGGAGCTGCCAGCTGAGGTCCCTGGTGGTTCATGGGATCAAGGTAGAATACAGATTTGTCTATTGGGGACCCTCACCCCTGCCCTCATTTACAGTGTACCACCACTTGTTGTCAGGGTGAGATGTGAAGATGGGATGATGGATTGTGTGGAGCACAAGCATGGAAACCTGGTTACAATTGGCTGTTTGGAGGCAGACCAGCTTGGTTTCCCCCAGCCTGCTAAGAGGTGAGACAAGGTGTGCCATGGAGCCTGCTGAGGCAGCAGCCCCACACATAGCTCTGAAGGCCTGGGGGGATGCCGGTGGACAGGGACTGCCCTCACACAGAACCTGGTCAATATAGGTGAGAGCAGTGAACGGCAGGGCAGTCTTTACCTCCTGGAGTAGGTAGCAGGGAGCACACAGCATGGGTAGCTCCATGTGCTGGGCCAGTGCAGAGGGATCCTTCCATCCCTGCCTGGCATAGTCCAAGAGGTCTCCAATATGAGTGATTTTGGCTAGGACCATCCTCCAATGCACCCAGGGCACCTCCATCATCAGCAACACCAACTGGCAGTTTTTCAGTAGGGGCTCAGCAAGGATGTCAGCAGCCTGGGCGACTGTGTCTGGGGACTAGAAGAGAACGACAAGCCTCCAGATCCTGTGGAGATCCTGGTAAAAATCTGGCAGCTCCTCCAGGTCATACTTGGGGAAATCTCACAGGTGAAAGAGCTGCTGGTCATATTGGAGATGGCAGAGGAAGGCAAGGCCAATCAGGCACCATGTCACCTGGCTAATGGTGCTGTACGTGAGCCTCTTTGGGGCCTGAAGGCAGAAGGTATGGACCTGCCCGCTGTGGCAGACCATGCCTGCCCACTCTTCTGCAAGGGGAGGCTCGGGACACCTGCAAAGATCCAGTGCCATCCAAACCAAAAGAACCCCAAGACTCATCTCTGGAGATGGAGACTGGCCAGGAGCTCCAGGGGCAAGGCCAGAGTGCTGAAGCAGTGCCAGAGCATGGACAGGATCAGCTGGTTGATGACAGGCACCCTCTGACAAAGGGGGAGATACTGAAGCAGGGTTGTGTATGCCTGCAGATGCTCAGACACCCTGACCACTAGGGCTGTGAGAAGCTTCAGTTGCTGATTCAATTTGGCGGAGATTTGGCCCAATTTCGCAGCCAAATCTGAATCAAATCAGGAGACTCTTTAATCTCTCCAAACTAAATCAGAACCCTCCAAAATGATTCGGAGAGATTTGATGATTTGGACATAGACACAGCTTTAACTTTTTTCTACATACCTCAAGGTACCAGGCGGCTCATGAACACTGAGATGGTGGGGCAGATGGAGTGGCCCAAGGGAGCATGGGGGCGGGGAAGAGAGAGAGAGTGGTCACCAGCGCGCTTGGCAGCAGACCTGGAAGTGAACCAGAAGCACTTTCGGTTCATTTCTGGGTCTGCCGCGGAGTGTGAAGGGGATCCCCCCAACCCCCCAGCTTGGTGACTGGTGTCTCCTGGGTCTGGGGGGCACCCGGGGTCCCCCCACGGGTGATCATTGGTCCACTTTTCCGGCTCCATCTGCCCCACCATCTCAGTGTTCACGAGCCATGCCTGGTACCCTGAGGTATGTACAAAAAAACATTTAAACCTGCGTCTATGGCCAAATTGTTGATTCGCCGAATTGGCATCAAATCTTCGGATTTGGCTGAATTGAATCAAGACAGGGATCGGAATCAACAAATTGAATCACTGTCCCCCAAATGGGGCCAAATCCGAATCAAATACGGCCTGCTTCGCACACCCCTACTGACCACTAGCTCGTGCCAGTTTTCTGGCTGGGAGGAGTGGCTGAGGAACAAGTAGACCCCCAGACAGAGCAGCTATCCTGCATTCCACTGGATGTTTTGGAGCATTCCATATACAAGAACAAGCTTCATCTAATTGGTCCTTCCAATCTCCAGCTTATGGTGTTCCTATTGCTGAGTGAATAATAGTTGTTGTGTTTGCCTAAACAGTCCCTGTGCTACTAGTAACTAACTCATGGAGTTCTTTAAAATCACCAGAGTTTGACAAGATCTCAGAGAAAGTGAATTCTATTCCACTGGCAGAATAGCGTACAAAAATTAAACTGTTTAGTAGGAGGACGACTCATGGGTAGGGTAGGGGGATATTTAAAGACATCCCATTCAACTCAGGTTTCAGAACAACCATGGTGCTTCTGTTTAGTGAATCTTTTCACCAGCAGTGCTGTTGCAAGGCAAAGAAATGTCAGGGGTCAATGCAGCTATAGGTATCTAAATGTGAGCTTTCAACCTTCCTGCTACCCACACAGTCCAAACCTTTGTTATTTACTATCCTCGTTATGACAGATCATGATGCCTGGTGTTGCCACACAGTTTCCACAAAATTATGGAATGGTAACAGCCAATTTTGGTATTTCAGTAACAAGAAGAATTGGTTCACACCACAGTAACTGCTGAGATAAAAAGTTCTACTCAGACTGCTTTCAGCAGAGAGTAGTGCCAGCTTTTGAAGCTGCAAAGGTAGATGTAAGCTGCAACAGAACAGAAACCTCTGATTGTCTAGGATTTCTCTGCCATCAGATTATTTCCTTCCCAAAAAGTATACTGTTTGCTGTTGCGCAATGGCATCCTCATGTTAAGACACATGCAGGTGTCTTATTTCACTAGCAAGTCCTATGGCAATGGGCAAGTGATGATGGAAGCAGGTGCTAGTGATCACTGGAAGCCCACAGTCAGACCTACATGGAGGCAATGATTGTATGATGGTCATTTTGTACTCAGAACTGGAGAAAGGTATGCAATTCAGCAGCAAAAATCAGGACTGAGCATGCCTATTTAGGATCTAATCTGCCCACCTCATATGATGCCCTAAATAGCGACCGTCTCATTTCACCTGGCTGGAAAACTGTGTCCAGTGGGATTATTATACCTGCAGTTTGAATCAACTAATGAAGTTTGCAACAGGGAATGCCCATGGTCTAATGGACAATCCTAGCAGTGACTGATCAGAAGCACACTGCTTGTGGCCAAAGAAATTGCTAATTTGATATTGATCCTGCTGTACTGAGTGAGACCAGATCCACAGACAAGGCTCAGCAGATTTCCAGTGATTTGAGAGAAGTCAGAATCATTACCATATTCAGGAAAATGAGATAAACCATATTGCAGCAATTATCATGGCATTGCACACTCCCATCCATCTATGGAAAGATCATTACCAGCATTCTCCTCAACAGACTCATTTTCCTTGCTGAGAAGATTCTTCCCAAGCCCCAGTGTGGTTTCAGACCACTTAGAGGTAAAACAGATATGATCTTTGCTGTTAGATGGCTGCAAAAGAAGTGCCATGTGATACAGAGATGTTAATGTAGCCTCCAGTGACCTAACTAAGGCCTTTGGTTCAATCAATAGAGAGGTCCTACAGAAGACCCTGATGAGATCTGGACGTCCACCAAAATCTGCTATCATTATCAGACTTCGTCACGATGAGATGGTAACAACCGTCCCAAGTAATGGCTCAGACACAGACCCCTTGACTATTAGAACTGGAGTCATGCAAGGATACCCAAGTACATCAACACTTTTCCATCTCTATGGCCATGTCCACATGAGAGACTGATTGCATAGTTGTTACTGTACTTAGTACAAAATGACTGTGCAATAACTGGTGTAACTACACAGTAGTATTGTCAAATGGCTCTTTTGCAATGCTGACTGTGCAGTAGCTCATTACTACTGGTGCAGCAGCATCATGTCACGATTCCTGCCACTGTGTGGTAGTAACAAGCCACTCAACAGTTAGCATCTTGTGTAGACACAGCCTATCACAGCTATTCAGCTTCTCATTGTTGATAGATTTCCATCTGGAGACAGCATCCAGTATCACACAGCTGAGAATCTCTTTAATATCAACCAGTTATGCTCCAAATCCAAGATAAAGAACACCTCCAATACTGATCTTCAATACATTGATGACTGTGTTGTGTTATGCCCACTCAACTGAAGCGCTCCAGGTCACTATCGATTGCTCTGTGAAGCATAAGAAATGACTCATTGTCAACTTCACAAAAAACAAGGTATTTTACCATCCCACCCCAAATCAACCAGCGGCTCCTCCACACATTATGATTAGAGGGCAAGCCTTTGATAATATTAAGCATTCTCCTTACCTGGGTAGCCACATTTTCCAAAAAGTAAACATAAATTATGTTATTCAACTTATGATTAAATTTGCCAGTGCTGCTTTTGGACATATCTGAAAACATGTCTTTGATGATAATGACATCAGGACCCAAACCAAGCTTTTCATCTGCCTTCTTCTTGTATGGGTGTGAAAGCTTTGGAACATTACCATCAACAATGTCTTCAGAAAATTCTTCATATCAAATCAGACGGACAGAGAAAAACAAGTGCCAGCATTGTGGCTCAAGCAAACACTACTAGCATTGAAGCCACATTTATACAGCATCAGCTCCATTAGACAGGACATATCCTAAGATGCCTGAGAACCAGCTCTGAAAACAGTTCCTATGCTCCCAACTCACTGATGGTTGCTGCTTTAGAGATGGCCCTTACATCCACTCAGCATGCATTGGGGCAAATTGTATTTGTGTTTTTTAAACGGACAAGTAGAAACCATGCTGCACAAATTCTCTCTCCCTGTAGCAGTCTTTGTGCTAGCATTACTCCAAAACTGAGGGTAACACAGTACATTTTCACACGTCTCTGAATACATAACAGTTCTTGTCTGTACTACTCTTTCCCTTAAGGGTAAGATTCAGTGAATAGCTGTAAATAATTTAGATAGATAAACTGAAGATTCGCAAGACACAAATGTTCAGTAAAAATATATTTCCAGAACAGTTTTTAGAAAATCCTTTCCACACTTAATTCTCTCTAGATCTGAATGGTGCTAGTCTGTCATGGCTCAAACTGAGATTTTTAAATCATACTCCAAGCTAAAACTTCTGCTACCCAGTTATGATACAGGAAGTACATCTCACCATCTGGAAGATCTCAGGACATTATTTTCAAGACAGCTGTGCGGCAAGTTATTAAAGACAGACAGAGAGAAAAAAAGTGAATTCATCCCTCTAAAATTCACCCTAAAAGTTAGTAAAGGGTAGTCACTTTATAGCAATGCCCAGAACAATTGTCCATGCGTTCAAATGTCATTCATTATAATCTCAATAGACTGTCAAATGGAGCTCTTGGACAATCAATCTTTTATCACACTAAATTTCCTCCTTTTGCTCCCCACCCCTTTTTTTCACCTGTTATAACAATGTCCTGAATTTTTAAATTAGAGTTAGAATTTTCTCTTGCCCTGGAGTTTTCATTTAAGGAACAGTAAACAAAACTTATAGTTTAGTGAAAAATGTTTAAAGTTCTTGTTAGAAACATGCAAGAAAAATCGCACCAAATTCCAAAAGCAGGTTAAATTTTGGAAAACTCATGCTGAATTTTATATAAATTAGAGCAATTTGGTCTTTGAGGGCAACTATGAAGAACTTAAAAGATCTGCAAGATTTTCACTTGGCTTCAGCTATTTTTTGCTCTCATATTTTAGGTCAACTGAAAAATAAAAACATAGTAAAACATTCAGAAGCTATTACTATTAGATATGTGCTTTCACAATGCTACCAGTGCACGAACACAACGTTAATTGTTCGTGTGCTGCATATGGCTTAACCCCAGACTTAAGTGCCAAGACACTGCCTAGAACACAACTGGACACTGTAGCAACTAATGATCTTGCCAGCCCTGGAGCTTAAAACTAATTAAAGTAAGTTTGTGCAGAACACTAAGAGGGCTGCTCTCCAGAATATGTTTTGATATATAGCGTATTATGGCTTGGAAACAGTCTCTTTAATTAAGAATTCAGTGTTTATTCTTTGTTCATGTTGATAATAAGCTTATAAACAGGAAAGACAAAACTGTATACATCTCACATCACAAAGAGCTTACCAATAGGAGGCAGACATAGAAAGAACACACTGTGGGACAAGGAGTTTTAGGGCAACTTTAACATTCTTATTCTAGACAGGGTTGTTTGATAGGTTCACTTTTTAACATTTTCTTTTTTAAGCAAATGAATGCTTCTTGATTCCTTCATACAAAAAACAAAGTCAATTATTACTTCACAAATATTGTGTACCCTGCAACACAGAAAAAAAAATACCAACAAACAGTGGCAAAAGAATAAAAGCACAATTAGACAGGAAAACAATGTATAAAGTGTTACTTAGGCAGACAAGGTTCTTTGAGTGAACATGATATCTTTTATTAGACCAACTTAAATAGTTGGAAAACAATTATTAAGCAAGCTTTCGGGTTCAAAAACCCTTCGTCAGGCTAAGGAAGTTTCAGCGGTTGGTGTGTGCTCTTCCTGGACCCAAAGAACCTTGCCTGCCTATGTCCTTAGACCAACATGGCTATGACCTACACCCCTGTAAAGTGTTACTTGTAACAATTATTATTTTAAAGATTTATGAATGCTCATATTTAACAGCATAATTTCCTACTTATGGATAAGCTGTTTTAGATACCAAAGAAAAAAGAACATTTGGTGGGAAATCCAGGTGTACCCTCTCCAAATATTTTTAAAAATTCTTGGCTTATAAAAATATATCCTGCAATCCTTGATCCATCTTCTCTGTTTCAAGTCAGCATTGTGAGCGTCTACCCACTGTTCTCGCCAAAAGACATTTCGTTAACAAAAAAAATAACATATCAAGGACAGTCTCCATCTATACCTGTGGGCACAATGTTGCAGCTGCTCAGGTTAGGAAACAGCTCATTGAGACTGGAGCATTTACAGAGCCAGGTCTTAACTGGAGGAAATGTCAGAATAGCTTATCCCACTTCTTAGTGTGCAACATCAAACAAGTCTCACGTAAGCTTTCTGCACACTATCAAACCAGCGTAAACCTTATTTTACTGCTCTGAATTATTTCAAATTAAAATGCTAGGATTTTAGTGTGCTAGGAATACCTGCTTTGACTCACTTTCCATGAAGTCACCAACAAGCTCTGCCAGCTTCTTCTCTCTCCCCCATCCTTTACTTGGACCTTTGCCTGATATCATTTTATTATTTGCTTTTAAATTTAAAAAGAGTTTCTACCCAAAAGTAACATTTTCAGAATGGCACTAAGGATCCAAGCAGCTGATTTGCAATTCTGTGTAATTCGATTCCTAAACCACTAACAATTGTTATCAAGAGACAGTAAAAAGCACAATATTTATGTGGCATAATGTATGAATTTAAAAACTGCTAACTTATGTATATGATGACACATATTGCCCTTTGTTTATACCCTGAACTCAGTACACCATTGTTTTAAAGAAAAAAATAGTATGAAGTGGAATTCCGGTAGGCCTGTTGAAAGCCTTTGGGTAAAGGTCAGAAAGGACAGCAGCAGTGAGGATGTCATGGTGGGTGTCAAAGCCAAGCCAGGAGGTGGTGGTGGTGGTGGTGGTAATGGTGGTGGAGGGGGCCTTCTTCAAACAACTAGCAGAAGTTTCCAAATTGCAGGATCTGGTGCTCATGGAGGACTTAAATTATCAGGATATCTGCTCAGAAAGAAACACAGCAGTGCACATGCAGCAAATTCTTGGAGTGTGCTGGGGATGATTTTTGATACAGATGGCAAACCAGACAACTAAGGAGCAGCTCTTGTCAACTTCCTGCTCACAAGCAGGGAAGAATTAAATGTGAACGTGAAGGTTGTAGGCAACTTGGGTAACAGTGACCATGAAGTGATAGCGTTCAAGAGTATAAAGGGAGGAAGGAAGAAGAGAGGTAGACTAAAGACGCTGGACTTCAGAAAAGCAGACTAGCAAACTCAGGGCACTGGTGGGCAGGATCCCTGGGAAACAAGTCTGAGGGGAAAAGGAGTCCCAAAGAGTTGACTGTACTTTAAAAGAGGTCCTCTGAGGTGTGCAGGAACAAGCTATTGCAACGTGATGGAAGAATGGGAAGTGAAACAGGAGGCCAGCCTGGCTAGAAAGCCATCTCTTCAATGATTTAAGACTCAAGAACTGGGAGTTAATTGAACTGGGAGCTGGGGGGGGGGAGCCCCTGTTCGTTCCCCAAGTCCCCGATCATTCCCTCCAGACCCCGCGGCTTCTCCTGGGGCTGCCGGCTGAAGCCATGACTCATCCACCTGCCCTGGGTGAGGCAGTCAGTGCTAGCAGCCGTGGGAGAAGCCGCAGGAGCTGGGGGAAATGACTGGGGAGCTGGGGGACCAGGAACTTGGGAATTAAACCGGGGCTGAGGGAATGAACAGGGACTTCCCCCCAGCTCCTGGTTTGATTCCCCAGCCCCCTGATCATTCCCCCCAGACCCCGCGGCTTCTCCTGGGGCTGCCAGTACTGCCTGCCTCGCCCCAGCAAGGGGGGCAGCCAGGGGAGCAGCTAGAAAAGCCGTGGCTTGAGCCAGCAGCCCTGGGAGAAGCCGCAGGGGCTGGGAGGAAAGATTGGGGAGCTGGGGGGAAAGATGGGGGGTTGGGCAAACAAACAGGGGGTTCTCCCAGCTCTCGGTTCAATTCCCCAGCTTCCGGGTTCAACTCCCCCAGTTCCCCAATCATTCTGCCCAGCCCGCACGGCTTCTCCCAGGGCTGCCAGCACTGCCTGCCTCACCCGGATAGGGGTGCAGCTAGGTGAGGAATCGGACAAGCCACAGCTTCTCCCAGGGCTGCTGACTCAAGCCGGGGCTCGTCCGGATGCTCCCGCCGGCACTGCCTAACTGTAGTTTATGGCCAAATAAGATTCAGCACTGAATATCTTTGGATTCGGCCAAATTGAATCAGGACAGTGATTCGAATCACCAAATCCAATCACTGTCCCTTCGAATCACCGAATCCAAAGCAAACACCTTCCACTTCACACAGGCCTAATAAAAAGATATTCTACAAGTATGTCAAAAGTAAGAGAAAGACCAAAGAAACCATAAGCCCCTTACAGAATGAAGGCAGAAACCTACTTACAGATGAGGAAAAGGCTGAAGTATTTAATGCGTGTTTTACTTCAGTCTTTACAAATAGGGGCAGCTATCAGATGATGAGCGTAGTTGGCAGCAAAGGTGGGGACAGAGTCAAACAGCCTAGAGTACTGGCAGAACAGGTAAGAGATTATTTAGAGAACCTGGATGCTTTCCAGTCAGCTGGACCAGATGGGATGCACTCAAGGTTACTGAAGGAATTGACCGAGATAAATTTCAGAACCATTGGCTCTCCTCCTTGAGAATCTGTGAAGGTCAGGTAAGGTCCGAGATGACTGGAAAAGGGAAAATACAGTGCCCATCATTAAGAAAGTAAAGAAGGACTATAGCAGAACCAAATTCCAAGGGCTGGCTGTGATGTTCCCTGGCGACTTCAGGACTCCTGCCTCACCCCTCCCTTCCCTGTCCTTGCCTGCTATGCCTCACTGTTATTGTCTGATTGGGGAGTAAAGGAGGCTGGCCCAGGATTCCAGAGTTAGCCTTCATTGTCTTTTAGTCTATGGGCTCCTTATGTACCCACCTGCCTCTATTCTGCTCTCAGACACTAATCCTGGCCTGTCCGCACCTTCTGGGATACTAACTGCCTTAATGGCTAGTAACGGCCTCTAGCCTCCCGTATAGCAATGTCCCTGCCTGGCAGGTGTTACCATTTCATCATTTCAATGGACACTGGGCCCCAGTCCCATATGAGGCCATTTTAGGCCGCTATGTCCCTTCTTGGGGCCTCAGCCCTTTTTTTTTTTTTCCACTGACCCCTTTGGCCTAGGCCCACTGTGCCAGATCTGTGTCCCAGGCTCCAGCTACTGGCACATCCTTATTAGTTTGGGCCTCTGGCCCTGGTTTTGACCCTCTAGGGTTGCTGTCTCACCCTTCAAGGTTTATGTTTCCACCCACTCAAGAGCTCAGCTCTCATCCCTCCAGGGCTGTGGGCCCCTAGCCCTGGACCCTTCTTGGGTACTGGGTCCCTGACCCTATCTGTGCTCTCCTTGAGCACTGTGCCCCCCGCACTATTTCTGTTCTCCTAGAGCTCTCTCTTCAAATACCCAAAGGACAATTATAGAGAGGATGGAGATGGGTTTTTCTCTGTGGCCACAGGGGACAGCACTAGGAACCATGAACTCAAACTACAGCAGAAAAAATTTAGGTAGGAGACAAGGAAGAACTTTCTGACTGTGAGGGTGGTCAAGCATTGGAAAAGGCTACCTAGAGAAGTCATGAAATCTCCATCTTCGGAAATTTTCAAGAGCAGGTTGGACAGACTCTTGGCTGGGATGGTCTAGTCAGGGATAATCTTGCCTTGACGAGGAGGGTTGGACCAGATGTCTGCGAGGTCCCTTCCAGCCCTCATTTCCTATGATTCTACAAACCTGTTACTCCTATAAATACCACTGACACTATACTTTTGTTCATTTTACGTTAAGGTTTTCACATTGCAACAGTATGTTGCTTTCTTACAGATATTAATATAGTTTATCTTTGCCTGACCTTGCATTATAAGCAAAATATTCAGTTAAAAAGTAGTAGTATAGGACAACCCAGCACCTGAAACTAACAACAGTTTCAAAATACAAGCCAATACCCCTTCAACAAGGAGCACTCTTTCTGTGAAATATGTACTATATGTAAAATCACCTCATTTCCTTTCAGGATTTATTGAAGTTTTGATTAAAGCAAACTCTACAGATGCTTACAAGGTAGATTTTTTATTAAAAACTCTGTGCCCTATTCTTCTTTCTGCTGAAACACACACAGAAAGGGAAATGGAAACACCATTAGGAGACTAGAGATTCTCTTGGCAGTTATCAATGCTGGTTTCCCAAACAGAGGATTTGGTGGAGACACGCCAACCATCACATGTGTTCTTGCTTTTCCCATACCTAACCCCATTCTGAGGAAGTCACCCTGGAGAGGCTTCTCTGCAAGAATTACAGCAAGGGATGGTGATACTGAATGTAGCAGGGACTGCACACACTATACCCAGGAAAAGAAACCTACATATGGAGGATCTGCATTCTGTAGAAAGATTTCCATTATACAACCTGGGCATTACTATTCATCTCAACCAGATACATTCTAGGTGCTTCAGAGAAGAAGAAAGACACATCAAAGAGCTTACCATCTAAACCCTGTGCCATGTGTGTCACATAAATGTCCATTTTATTAGTCCAGACTCCTATATATGGCTGCATCATAAATCATTTATGTTAATAAAGCCCTTTATTCTAATCACTAGTTTGCATTGTGAGGGACATCCTAACATAAAACATGTGAGTGGCTCTTATCAAACTTCTATATCACTAAGCAATGAAAAAGCTCTCAGGGTGAAACCCTATAGCAAAGTCAAAGCAAATATTCAAATTAAAGATTTCAGACAGGATTCCAATACAGAGTCCCAGAGGATGATGGATCTTGAGGTAGGATTAGGAGTTACATTTCTCCTGTAGGAATTTTTTTTCTGCAGAAAGTTGGTTTCTCTAGGCATGTCTAATTGCCAGAAAAAATTACTATGCAAAAATGGAAATCTCTACTAATTCCTTCAATCAGGATGGCTTGAGAGGTTTAGGGATCTGGCTATGCCTACCTTTAGACTGTGCTCTTTCTGGAATTCTGCATAAATTAGACCATTTAAAGTACATTTAGATTTTGGTCCCTTGATAAACATTATTTTTTCATGGCATCTCAGAACATCCATTAGATTTTGTTTTTACTTAAAACTGTAATACATTATTTTGTTCAGTATGTGAAACCTATTTTTTATTTCTGAAATATATCCATCCACTACATATTCATACAAAACATATACACAGTAAAAGGTGTAGAAGTATGGAGATACCATTTATCCAATAGCAACAAGAATTTCTGCCAAGCAGCAGCAGTTCAAATGGATTGGGAGCTGTTTGGATGAAGGTATCAGAAGTTCAAACATGTTTGTAAAATCCCTAGCACAAGTGAAGGGGTTCCAAGTAAATCTGCCGGATGCTACAGTATTACAGAAATTAAGTCATCATATAAGTAGCAGTTAACAGATTGTCCTAATATTTTATGGTATCACCTAAGCAAAAGAGGTCATTTACTTTTATAATAGGTGTCATGGTAAACTATATATTAATTGCATAATATCCATAACATCTTGCAAATCAATAAATGAGATTTCATATACCTAAATTAATTTCTGCCACTTATGTACAAGGGATATTACATTTTGATATATTCAAAACATTCAATCTATATCTTCCTTGGAAACTGTAGCCTTAATTTTTGGATCTGATGTACAAAATTATGAGTTTGCACAGATATAAGCAGCAGCCTCATGCTTTGGCTAAATACAAGAGTTTTTAATGGACTTTGTTTAATTTTTAAAGAAGGTTTAAAAAAAATACAAGACACATGTTTCAACCACCACACAAGCAGGAGACTTCAGCTATGGAAAGTAAAGATACACAGAAAGACAGACCAAACAGGACAAGCTCTGAATGAATGCCAAGTACAGTTTGTAAATCAAAACAGGAAAGTCCCTCATAGCCCAGGAGAACTTCTACAATATTTTCTCCAATGCCTGATAAAGGGTGTCTGTGCCAGAAAGCTTGCAATTAAAAATGTTGTTTTGCAAAAATCTTGTTGGTTTAATACAACATATCATCTCTACGATGAGTCCTGATGTCATAAAACCAAAGGCTTCCTCAGACTCATGGAGTGTTCTCAAACTCTAATGCACAAGTGCATTCAGTCATTGAGACAATTAAATTTGAATTCTAAGCCCAACAAGCAAAAGGCTGCTTACTAAAAACACTAATGATGCTCAATGCTAAAGAGAAGCTGGAGCAAAAAAGAAATGACTTCTAGCTTTGTCCTATTTTACCATTTTTGGTTTGATGCCTCACATGTTCCAAATGCTCACAGCAAAATGTCAGTCTTGTTACCACTTGGAAACATACCAGATTTGCCTTAAAAAGCCAAAGGTTATGAGAAACAGAAGAGAGAAGGATAAAAATCTTCAAATTTAAGCCATTTGTTAGCCTCTTAAATGTTTATTTTGCAACACAGGAAACACCGAGAAACAAATTGAAAGAAATTCTCTTGATGTTTGTGAACTCCTCCGAACACTGTGGCATGAAGTCTATAAACGCCAGTTACTGTACTGCTATCGATTAAATGATAATCTTGGTTTTCTGCCACGTGCAACATAATTAAAGTAGCGACATTATATTGGAAAGAATTCTAGAGCATATATGTATTTTTCCTACCCTTCTCCAAAATTATCTTCCTGAGAACAGAACTTTTGTTGTAATAGAAACATTTAATTCTCGTAAGTTACACATTCAGCTCAATAAAATGGCATTCCCACAAGAAAACATTCAAGTGACCTATTCTGTACTGAAAAATCTGCCTGCAATCATTTAACATGACCTTTACTTGCTTTTACAAAAGACAGTGCATCCTTCAGTATTGCGAAAGAGCATGTTCCAATACACTGCAAATTATTTTTCTGCTATAGAGAAACAGGAGACTTTTTAAACACAGATGAACCATTTTTTTACAACTGCAAATAAAGAGATTCTAAATAATTGGGACAACGATACTCCATTTATAGCCTTTATTCAAATATCCTATGAATGTAAAAGTCTACTAATAAAAAGATCTGAAACTAAAAGTTCTGGTTAAAAAGTCCGTGCCTCTATAAGACAGCAACATCAAAGCACAGTTCTACTCTGAAAAGCAATGGTAGTAAAATGGCACCTTCTTAAAAAAAAGCTCTTCTTCCTGCACGAACAGTAAGGACCCTGGCACACGTTCCTTTAAAGGTGTCATGGGCTCTGATCCCCAGTTCCAGCAAGTCACACATGTGGCAGGAGGCACAATTTTGGGATTAAGGATCAAGATCTTGGGTTCCTCCTGCCCTGGCAAATTGAAAGCCCCAGCACACTTTCAAGTACTGGCAAGATGAAAAGGACCTGCCACATGTTCAACTGAAGGAGCCACACAAATCAGCCATAAAAATGTTCTACATTATCACATCATTGTAGCAAGAGGCTTGGTGCTCCTGCTACTTTAAGAGAAGGTAGGAGGCATGCAAAGCATGGTATGGCAGGAGCCAATTAGAGACTCGCCTGATCAGAAAGGTGCCAGTTTTGAAGTATACAAGCCCAGGGCCTGAGCTGATCAGGCAGTCTAGTCCTGAAGGTCTCAGTAGCCCAGGAGCAGGAGAGAGGAGCTCCTGGGCAGCAGGGCTACAACTGGGCTCCTGGTTAACATCTGAGCTAGGGGTCCCAGTCATTGGGACTGAGGCTAGAGGCCAGGAGGGGCGAGCAGAAGCAGAGCCAGAGAGCCCAAAGGTCTGTAGCCCAGGAGCGATAAATGTAAACAGAACTAGGGAGCCCAAAGGTCTCACTGGCCCAGGAACAGGACCCCATTACAGTTATACACAGAACATTTTTATGGCTGACTTGCATGGCACCTTAGATTGGGTACACATGTAGCACCCTTGCCATTTATGCTATGATTAACGCATTAATTATGACATTAACATAACGTGTAGAGGGAACCAAAGACCAACAATAGGTCTCACTGGTTTTTACTCCCATTAGAGTACATGGCCTAAAAAGCGATGAAAAATGGAGAACTCTGGATCACTCCCCATATTTGTTATTTTACTTTAAAAATACCTGGGATAGTAAACCTGGTATTCTTCCCTTTTCTTTGGTGGATAACTCTTTGGAAAACAAGAAACCTGAGAATGTGCTCCCTGGGGAGAGGATGAAAGAACTGACAAATCACATGTGAGATGTTACTCACATCACTTAATGCAGTAGTAGACGGTGCTCAGACACTAAAGATGAAGATTATAATACAAGAACGTTTACAGCCTAGAGTTCATAAGGACATAAGGAAAAATGTCTTTACTTTCTGAGCCCCCAGGGCCTGGAATAGATTCCCTTCAGAAGTGGTGCAGGCACCTGCTCTGGACTCATTCAAGAAAGGTTTGGATGCTTATCTTGCTGGGGTCCTTTCACCCTAGCTGACTTCCTGCCCCTGGGGCAGGGGGCTGGACTTGATCTTCAAGGTCCCTTCCAGCCCTAATGTCTAGGAATCTATGAAACACAGACCAAAATAGCTTCTTTAGATTTCAATTGGAGAAACTAACTTAAACAGCTGAGACGAAAGGCTGTGTTAGTCAGGGACTTGAGACAACTAGGAAAAAAAGGATAAAGAACAATGAATAACTATTACAAAAGATGAAAAAAGGGGAAAAATCTCCCTTTTGAAAATCAACTTTAATACAGCAAAGCTATACAAGCAGTTCATTTCTATTCTGACTCACACAGAGGTAATGGCTAACTAAGTTTTATTAGCTAGGCCAAATTCTGCCTTCAGTAACACCTCTGACAACCTGGGGAGGAGGAAAGCAGCTCTGCACAGGTATGACCAAAGACAAAATTTGCCTGTAGCCTCTTCAGCCCTGGTGATGATGAGGCACAGGCCCAAAGGACAGCCTGTTTTACAGATCCCAAATGAGAGACTGCCAGTTAACTTCGACTTAGGAGAAACTGAGATGTAATAAACACAAAGCATTCATAAGTGTTAGTTTCACAGTCACTTTGCAGAGCAAAATCACCTTTTACTGGTTTTGAAAAAAAATAAAAATCACATTTCAGGCCTAAAGTTCTCCTTTGCTGGTGACCTCTCTCAGAAATCACATGCTGCATGGTGTGCCACACCTTTAAGGGTTTCGCTGCACCTTTCACCCCATCCTAGTCTCGCTGAGCAACCTTCCCAAATCTCAGGCCTCTTTCCATCACTTTTCTTTCAGGGTGGAGTTGCACACAATTCACTCACACTCAGACCTGGCTTTGGGCTGCAGTCCTCTGTGTAGCAACCACAATTTACCTCATAGGTCTGATTTATTTCCAAACCTTGCAGTTCTACTCCCTCTGGGAAAATGACGCTCGTAATCAGTGGCCATACAGTTCCTTAAAAGTAAGCTGCTTGGCCACTTTTAGTTACTTAAATTTACTTTGGGAAAAACATTGTAGAGGAAATATTAAAAGCAATAAAGTAGACGATGCACATATCTAGCTTTTCCCTATGCTTATTATTCTGAGAAATCCCAATATTTCCCTCACGGGACCCCTGAGGTCCCTTCCAACCTTATTATTTTATGATTCAGACTCCCTCTGCAGAATCTCTGCATCAGCCTGACCCCACCTCCCAAGCCAGCTTCCCTTACGACCTCCCCCATGAAAGTGGTTTTCCAGGTCCAAAAAAAGATTTACAACCTGTTAAAAGACTGGAGACAAGATCCTTGAAGCCAGAAACTTGCCCCACAGTCTTTCCAAGTGTATGGTGATGAGTGGGTACAAGCCCCAGGTTCTGCCTAAAGGGAAAGGTGACACAGAATGGAGTTTGCGGCTGGTGGTCAAGAGGTCGCCCTATTTTTTGTTGGCAAAAAAAGGGGGGAGGGGAGGGCGGCAGGGTTTGCCCACTCAACATGTGTACCTATAACAAAAAACTCAACAGTAGCAGGGAACTTAAGCTGCTGTTCTTGCCCACTGCAGGAGCCCCTTGCAAAAAGGTACAGTGGGAGGAGGGAGGGGTGGACTATCCCAGACAGTCTTGGCTAGTTGCACCACTGTGGTGCGTACCCTTATCAAGGTCTTCCGTGCAGCTCTCTCCATTTGCTCTTCTCCCAGCCTCCTCTGTTAAATAAGATCAATACAGTCATTCAGAGAACTAAATAGCCAAACAAACCATAACGTCCTGCACTCACCAAGTCAAATACAGTGTTAGCACAATGCTTGCACTTCAGCAGTCACAACACGATTACCTATTTCATAGGACACATTAATTTTTGAGAAACAGCCAATTGGTAGAGTGCTGCCTCATTTTTACCTAAACCTTCTGTTTTCTTTTCTATCTACCTTTGTAGAACTCTCCCATGCCACTCCCCTTAGGCTTGCTATCAACTCCTGGTTGATTATTCCTTATCTATCAGTTCTGTATTAGCCGTGGGCAAGGCTCACTGGCAATATATGACTCATAAATCAGAGGAGCATTGAAAAAGTTAAGCTCTGTCTGCACTCAAACTAGTGCAGGGTATCTGGTACAGTCAGGGCCTCCATGCTAAACAACCTTTTGTCTCGTTCCAATATAAATAGGACAACCCCAGGCAGTTATAGAACTGTATTAGGGACTTCTGATACAGACCAGGTAATGAGAACCAAATTGTATTCTCCTGCTCAAATTTAGGGTTGTGGTTTTATGCCGACACTGTCTTTCTGTAATACAAACAGAGAACTGCTAACACAAATTAACAATACCAAGCAGCTGTGGCTGGGACACTTGGGTAATGAATGGTGGCAAATCATATTTCAGTCAATGCAAGATAGGAAAAGCAACTGAGGATGGGGAAAAAACAAAAAACACCCAACAAACAGGGAAGACTGCTCTGGCATGGGGCACTGAGAAAATTTAGGAGGGAAATTCCAATTACAACCAGCAGTCACCGAGAAAAGATATACCAATTACCAAATCACTGACCAAACTAAAAAACAAATCAAACACCAGAAGCTTCCTTATTTATAAACCATATTTCCCTCATAAAGAGAATGTATATTTCTCCTTTAAAAGGAAAGAAAATTGTATATTTAATTCCCAGCTTCAAGCTTCATCAGGTTCAGCCAACCATGGAAACCAATATCTGATGTGATTTAAATGTGTTGGTAATGGAAGATAACTATTCATATGAGACTATGGACCCTTTACTTCTAAAGCTCTGCTAACCACATCAAGGAAATCTGAGATTATGCATGTATCATCATGAGTTGTGTTTTGTGGAGCATGGCAGCATGCTGTACTTTGCAGCACCTAGTCTCCCAAGGGTACAAGGTTACAGAGAACAGTGGAAAACTGAGTCATTACTGCTGTGCAGGCTTGTTCTGCTGGTTTAACTATGAAATGTATTGCTAACGTTGACAGACTGTGTAGAAACAAAATCCCCATTATCTGTTTAGGTCTTCTATATGAAAGAAACAGCTACTTATGACAAGAGTAAGGGAAGAGACAAAACCTAAGTTATAAAAAGTGGGAATTTACTTCACGGTAATTTTAATGTGAAATTAATTTAAACTACTGAATACTGAAACGAGGCACAGGGTAATCAAATGCTGCATCTATTGTAATCAGCTGCCAACAAACAATATAAACTTATCCATCTCACACACTGATATTTAACTTGCTAATCACTTGGCTAAACACTGTCTTAGGATCTTTTCTCAATATACATGTTCTTTTTCAAAGATGACGACTAAAAATGAACGTTGCAATATTCTGAAAAGGAAAAACATTTGTCTGTCATTCAAACAGTCTTGGAGTCTCTAGAATGTTTGTGCCTGATACTTCAACTGTGGTTTAATGTGCAAAAATGTTTCAGTTTACAAATAATTAAGTCAGTCAGTTTAGCACCTCTTGTTAACAAATAGACAGTAGAAAGTTCTGACTGGCTCAGAGAAATTCCAAGAACAATTTACAACTTCTCAAAAGAAGACAGACATAAGAATGCCCCGACTGACTTAGAGCAGTCTATGGGAGGGAGTTAACTGCATGCAAATTTTATCAATTATTCATAGAACTATAATGCCTAGGAGACTTAGTTATGAACCAGAAGCACCCCACTGAACTAGGCAGAGTAAAATGTAAAGAGTGGAGGCTCGTTGGGGCATGAACAATCTAAGAAAACAGACAATAAATGGAAACAGAGACAAGGGAAAACAAGGAAATAGCTATATATATATATATATATA
>NW_017728993.1:55566738-55579717 GCF_001723915.1 Gavialis gangeticus
CCCCCCCCCCCCAAAAAATTTTAAAAAAGAAGAAGCCTTGTGTGTCAATCTGAAATACCCACAGCTGAAATGACACTCTGGTAAATTACAGAGTGAATGACCCATTGAAATCCATACAGCAAATATGTGGTAACACCAGAAATAACTGTGGTCTCCAGACCAATTTTCCATTTATATTTTTTTGCATGCAAAATGAGCAGCTTCAAGAGCACCAAGTTGAATTTTGATGAGTGCAGTTGCATGGTGGGGGAAGGGAGCTGCACACAAAGCAATGTCAGTCCTATTTATACTTACTTATTGACAGGGAGACACACACGATGATTGATACTATGTGTAATACACAGGGTTTGTAACAGAATCTAGATGGGCTTTCTGTAGGTAAATGAAAAAAATACAATGCTGTGAAGCATGTTGGGGGGGGGGAAGGGGGGAAATCTACAGGAGCCTGTTGTTAAAAATTGTACCATAAATCTGAAAGAAAAGGTTCAGATAACTCCCTTAACTTAACTTTGATGGAGTTTCTTTTTTGTATCTTGAACATATACTGCTGAACCAACCCCTGCCACACAGGATTTTCCTCTCTGGCTTGTAATAAATACATTTCTGGAAAGAAAAATGTTGCCTTTAGAAAAGAGAAAGTTATTTCAAATACATGAAAAATACATGAGGGATGAGAGTTGTGGATCCCCGCAACAGAATCTACTCAGACCTTCCTACAAGTGGAATACTGTCAGTATCCTCAAGTTTACTTCCCAGAAACAAAAGGAAAATTTTGTCTCTCTTCACTGCTATTTCAGATATTTTTTTATTTAAATGGGAAAACAGAACACAGGAACTGAAGCAGCCTCTGACATATGAATGTATGCTTTCTGATGTGCAAATTTGAAACTTCATTCCTTATTTGCCAAAGTATTTTGAAAATACCAATATCTTCAGTATTACTCTACATACAGACTTTTGAGACTAACACCTCAAGGGACAAACAAGGTTTGTGTGCTGTAGAAAGTGTCTGAGAAAGGTGTCTAAAGGACTTTTGGTTCTGAAGTTCAGGGTTTTACTCTTTCATTGGATGAAATGACCCTGAAAATTGATGCAACATGCCCTGAATACAGGCAGAGAAACTTCAGAGGAGTCTAACAAGAATCCACCATTTCCAAGTTAAATGGCAGAAGTAGGAAACACTTCCCCAAGAATCAGGCACTTCCCCAAAGGATATAAACAGACATTAAGTTTGTGCTACCACAGTAATTTTTGTGCTACCCCAATTCCTATCGGGAAACACTTCCCTAAGAATCATTCCTATCAGATACTAAGGGTATAAACAGACATTAAGTTTGTGCTACCATATTAATTTTTATGGCAGCACAAAAGAGGAAGAGAACAGATGCCCATATCATACCATAAATGCGTAAATTTGTGGGTGCAACAATAATGGTAATAGTTTCTGCCACTTTGATGCAGCGAGTAGAGTATCCCAGGAATCAGTTTTGTTCAGTATCTTTATCAGCACCCTGGAAGATGAGATGTAGTACACCCTCAGCAAGTTTGCAGATGACACCAAGCTGGGGGGATGTAGTAAATACACTGGAGGGTAGTGACAGGATTCAGGGAGACCTTGACAAATTGGAGGACTGGACCAAAAGAAATCTCATGAGGTTCAATAAGGACAAATGCAAAGACTTGTACTTAGGATGGAACAATCCCATGCACCAGTACAGGCTGGGGGACCTATTGGCTAGGCAGCAGCATCACAGGGAACCCTTGGCCTGTTACTGGAAAGTGGCATGGCCCCTTTAAGGACAGGGTCTTTGCAGCACAGGCACAGGCAGCCAGCAGAGTGTGGGTTAAGGGACAGCCCTGTAATCGAGTCAGCTGACAAAGGAGGCACATGACCAGAAGGGGGCAGGGCTTAGGTGAAATATAAACCAGGTCTGACCCTGCAAGCTACAGGGAAAGGAGCTCTGGTGCAGGGAGGCTAAAGGGAACTGCCTGGTTGAGGGGAGAGGCCCTAAGACCTGCAAACTAGATGCCTACAGGGAAGTAGGGCCCAGTATGGAAGACAGCTTGGTGGTTCAGACTGGGAGTGAATGTTTATGTTGAGACCCAGCATGAGGGATAGTTTTCTGTTGTAGCCAGATGGCTTTTTGCATTGTATTGTAATGTAAACCAGTGGTTTGGGGGTAACTGCGCAGAGTGGTTTTTGGGAGGTCCCATTAGTGCCCTAATGTGATTGCCTTGAGCCCTGCTAGGGGCAGGCTCAAGGCATAGTCAGAGCACCCAGAGCCCAGGGAAGGCCAGAGCATGGGGGCCACAGGGCCTGTAGCCCTGATAGGGGCAGAGTGTAGGGATGCAGCTCAGAAGCCAGGTCTAAAATAGTGGGCCTCAGCTAATGGACCAGCCTGAGTAGAGGGGTAGAAGCTGGGAAAGCTGAAGCCCCAACAAGGTAATGAAGGCCTGAGGTGGCCTGGTGACTTGGAGACAAGTGTCCCACCTGGCTGCTGATTCATAACACCTTGTGGCGTAGGGGCAGATGGAGGCACACAATAAGCCCTTAAAGCATGCAAGGCTGAGAGTCGACCACTGGGTAAGACAGAACTCCTTAGGCTTGCCAGTCTCTGAGGGCAGCCTCCCTTACATGAAGCATCCATCAAGACGTGGAAGGGGAGAAGGCAAGGTGACCTTGAGAGAGAGTGCAGAGAGAGTGCCTAGCAAGGATGAGGGGGGCCTGTAGAGAGCATCATAAGGGCCCTCAGGCACCTAACCTGTTATAAGCAGCTCTGCAGAAAAGGACCTGGGGGTTACAGTGGACAAGAAGCTGAATATGAGCCAACAGTGTGTCATTTTTGTGAAAAAGGTTAATGGCATACTGGGCTGTGTTAATAGAAGCGTTCCCAGAAGATTGAGGAAAATTATTATTCCCCTCTATCTGGCATTGGTGAGACCATACATGGAGTACTGTGTCCAGTTTTGGGCCCCTCACTGCAGAAAGGATGTGGACAAATTGGAGGGTCTACTGGAGGGCAACAGAAATGGTTAGGGGGCTGGGGAACATGACATCTGAGGAGAGGCTGTAGGAACTGGGCTTATCTAGTCTGCAGAAGAGAAGACTGAGGGGGTATTTAATAACAGGCTCCAACTACCTGAAGGTTGGTTCCAAAGAGGATAGTGCTAGATGGTTCTCACTGGTGGCAAATGAGAAGACAAGAAGCAATGGTCTCAAGTTGCAGCAAGGGAAGCTTAGGTTAGATATTAGGAAAAAACTCTCATCAGCAGGGTAGTAAAGCACTAGAACAGGTAACCTAGAAAGGTTTGGGACTCTCCATCCTTGGAGGTTTTTAAGACCCGGCTAGACAAAGTCTTGGCTGGGATGATGTAGTTGGGGATGGTCCTGCTTTGAGCAGGGGTTGGACTAGATGACCTCCTGAGGTCCCTTCCAACCCTAATTTTCTGTGATTCTATCATTCTAAGCCAATAGGAGCTATGCTACTCATTCCCAATGGAGCAGGATGAGGTTGTAGTTGCACCTTTTTGAACATGACTGCTGATATTCTACACATTAACCATATTTTTTCATCCCAAGTATCTTAATGATTTGAAAAGGTTAAATTTAGTTGTCACTCAACATGGAGAAGCTGTAGTATGACCTTTGGCCTAATTTTTGAGAACAGGTACAATATCAACAACAGCAAATGATATGATGTCAGGAGCTGCACATCATATTGAGTCAATGCTTTGCTAGTGTCATAAAATGGAGTTGCATTGACTGTGCTGCACAAAGGAAGGGATAATTTTTGATGCATTATGTATTGTACGACAAAGTGAGTGTAAAATCAAGGTAGCAAGAATTCTATGCCTTATTTTCCAAACCCATTTTGGCTACTTTTCCCCCCATATTTCTGTAAGGTAACATTTTTCCATCAATACCAGTCATAAAAACTATGCAGACAAACTGCTCCAGCCACCTGTGGAATATCCAAGAGGACAAAAGATTGGCAGATGGATGGAAGGCTTTCATCTGAAAAAGTACAAACTTGTAGGAATTTGTCCCATCATGAAACCTTGGGAAAGTTTAAATTCTGATCATCAGCCCTTTATCCACACAAATACAACATTTATGAAACTTCTTAGATCATTTAATCTAAGATATACATTTAATCTACACTGTTCCACACAGCACATTTGTAAGTGCCTTGTTCACTCTACTGAAGCATTTGTATCTTAAATAAAGGGGTTGCCATTCATGTCCTTGAGAAGTGCATTCCATAATTTCATTGCATGGTTTAGTGAGATCAATTTGCATAATCGGAGTTATTAATGCTCCTTCTACTTTTCTAAACTCTGGAAAGAGATTCTAGACAAAACTGAAAGTCATAGCAGATACTAAAGAAAGCAAAGTTATACCAGTTCTGATTTTAACCCCAGTTACCTCTGATTTATTTTACAACAGGCAATACTTCAAATAGAAAAGTGGTTCTTTTATGTTGTCACAAGCCTAATACTTCTAAAACATGAATGGACACTGATTATTCCTTTTTCTTAGCTTTGTATTTGTTGCTGTCTTCTGGGGATGACAGATAGGGATGTGAGGAGATGGAGCCCTTTGGTTTCAGAATGTTCAATTCAAGAAGCTAAAATTTAGCAAATGCACAGAAAAGGTTGATCTTTAATTTTCAGGTCAACCAGCCATAAAATCTAGATGCATCAAAAAGCAAAAACTGTAGTCCTAACAACAAAAAACTATTCCTAAACTTCTGCATTAATGCTTCTGGCAACAGTCTTTGGTGAAGTGGAAGACAGAATGACACCACTATAAAAATGAATAGACTGATTTTTTTCCTCCGGTTTACAAAAGCTGTGCATTAAGGAGGCCTAACAGAAAATGCTGAAACTTAACCCCGAAGTAACAAACATCAGAAAATTTTAAAAACAGTCTATGACCATGACTGTAATTTTCAAAGCTGTTTATAGCATGTAGATGCCCAACTCCCATTAAAATTACAGGTTGCCTATACATGGGCTCAGAGGTGAGGCGGTGGCATTTTATTTAAAGTGGCTCCCGGACAGTTGCTCTAATTAAAATGGCTCACCTTCACATGTATTAAGCGCCCCTCACATTTCAAAATGGCCATGGGGGGGTGCTTTAACTAAAGCTCATTCAACAAGGTTTAGTTAAAGTGCGGCTGTGGTCATTTTGAAACGCAGGGGTTGGGGACTTAATACACATAACAGTTAAGTGACTCTGGAGAGTCCTAACTAATACGTGAACAAGCACAGGCAGCCAAGGAGATGTGGATATCCAATTCCCATGGGAGGCTGTAAAACCTCAGTCTGTTTGGGTGGGGGTTTTTTTTCCATGTTTAGTTACAGAGACAGATGGATGCAACGTAATGGAGATGAGTCACTGTTGAAACAACAAAATAGACTCTCATAAAAGGTTATGTTTTTTGGTGCTGTTTAACACTGTCCAAATCCTTTTTTCAACACTTTGCCTGCTCTGGCAAAAACTAATTCCAAAGAAATTAAGTAGCCATTCTGTTGGACAAAGATATAAATAAAAAAAATCATAAAGTGCTTAAGACTCAAAATCAGCTTGCCCTCCAACGCTGACAAACAAGAAAAACAGAAATAGATAGCTACTAAAATGAGACAGCTATCATCTCAAAAACACCTCCAGAGAGCTCTTCAGGAATTTAAATTACAGAAAGAGGTGTTTGCAGATGGGATGTTGATGTTACTTAATAATATGCATTTCCACAGATCACCCCAGACAAAATGCTCTCTCTAACTCAGGATGTTATGTTTAGATCACTTCCAAGCATGTTAGAATGAAAAACTAGCATCTTTCCACTGTTTTTCCAATGTCACTGAGAACACCCCCCCACAAAAGGAAGGGGGAAGTTCCAAGTGAGCAAGATGCAACTGTTCAACACCCAATCCAAATATAAAGAAACCGGTAGAAATAAAGCAAAACTTTTTGCCCAGAGTGGTCATGATCGGACATGTACCTTGCTCATCTACTGCTCTCAACGTTTTAAGTAGTTTTTCCACATAGTTTTGTGTCTTGGTTTGTTTGTTTTTTTAATGGAGATACAGTAATAATCATTTCACTCCAACTCCACCCAAAACTGCAATTAACTCAAAATTATAAAAAGGAGGAGGTGCTGCAAGGCATGAATGTTCCCAGGTTTCTGTTGACATCCAGAAAAGGTAGGACTGAGAATAGCAGACAGTAACTATGACTGCTACTGATACATCTATGAGTATGTCTGCAGTTCAGCAAGGGTCTGTAAATGCAGGTATATGCATCTTAGTGTTAATAAAGCTAGATCAGATACCAATAGTAGTGAAACTTGGTGTAAAAGCCTCTTCATGACCTAAGAACTTACTTGGCTAGTCCATGCTGGAGTCTGTCACCATCTCTCTATCGCTTTTGATTCAAGAGATGTGAAGAGATGCTTGTGTGCCCACTCATTTTATATTACTGTGTTGCTTTAAAGCTTCTGCAATGTATATCAATATTGAATGGTACGCAAGTGTCTCTGTAGGATGATAAAAAATATATGTTTCCCTTACAACTCCCTTATAGGGCTATAGTTACAATAATAGATTTCCTTCACTTGAATTTTGATGTCATCCATCCCTGTCTCCCCCACTCCTCCCCTCAAGGCAAGTCTAATTTACAGGTATTGTCCTATTTCTTTGTATTTGGCTTATGGTCTACATTTCTGGATGGGTATTTTAACTGAACCTAAATGCATTTTCCTTACCTTATCAAGTATTTCCTTGTAAAATGCAGTCCATATGAGACTTTGGAAATTGCACATACATTTATGAATCTATGGCTCTAAATGAGGCAACAGTCATGACTGTTCAACCATATATTCAGCAGAAGGGGCAGAACCCAACGCCTTCATCACCAAAGCATATTTCTGTCACACAAGCTCAACGGAACCATCTGCTACATATAGGGGTATTAAAGCTTAGTAAGGGGCGTTAGTAAGGGAAATGTGTGTACAACAAACAGCTCTGTCATTCTTTGATCCAGCAGAACACAGGAGAAAACATGCACACTCCAGTTCATTTCAGCAGGACTGATTTCATATGCTATAAGCTGTTTATATTTAAAGAGCTACTGAGCAACTTCCATCATTTTATGCTCTATGCTTCTCAGATGAGATGGGGTGGGGGGGAGAATAAAGTATCCTTTCAGCAAGAAAATGAAAATGAGAAAAAAAAGAAAATACTGTCTGCATTTTGTGGGGAAATGGTGAGGGGCAGGAAATTCAGAAGTTATTTGCACTCTTTAGAAAAATACTCTGCAACCTTGAATAAAACAAGGTGACCGACTGTATGAGCAAGTTACTAGCTTTTTTTACAGGCTTAAAAACAGGCTTAAATGAAAGTTTGCAGTAAAAACAAAGTGTGTTAAATGTATCAACATGAAAGTAACTTTTCACACTAGGTAACTTTCATGTGCCAGGCTAGTTAAGTGGCAACATCCAAGGAGCAACCCCATCCCCCCACCAACCAATACGTTTTTTAAAAAGGACACAATTAAACTCCTGAGGCCTAAAATTGGCCTTTCCTTTGGAGACCACAAACATATAAGCACACCCTCAGCACTTGCTTGAATGGCATGTTGGAAGTACCACAGAAGAATTAAGACAGGCAGAAGAACTCTTACAGCCTCCCAGAGCAGACAGGTCTCTTTTCAGAGGTGGGCCAGATTTACGGTAACGTCAGTGGAGAGACTGGGATGTAAAAGAGTAAACTGAAGAGACACAGTATGTCAATGGAAGCACTACGAACAGAACATGGATCTCCTCTCCCAGTTTGAGGTTTTTATCTGCTGGACAGGACTGATTTTTGAAAGATGTCATTTTAAACTTGCCAATGCCCTTCTAGCTTCCCTATATCAATATTATCCCAGTAAGCACACATGGCAAAGGACAGATACATGAAAAGATGCCCTGCCTCAAAGTGCAGTTTAAGGCTCCAGCCCTTCTGGTTGTTCAGTACCCCCCTCACCATGCTGCGGCCCATTAACTTTAAAAAGGAGGATCAACCCTTAGACCAGAGGTCAACAACCTTTCAGACAGCAGGCCACCACTGCAGGACATTCCCATCTGCACCACCCCACTCCAGGGTACCCAAGTTGCCTGCTGCCACCTCCACTACTTAAGCCATGCACCCCCAACTTCCACCCCCAGTGGCAGTGGAAAGGGCTGAATTCAGCAGTGACAGTAGGCAGTTCTTGATGCAGGGGGAAGGGTGAAGGAAGGACAGCTGTGGAGGGGGACAATAAGAGGGGGGTGGGGAAGGAGTGGAGTTAGCAGCACAGTGCATGGGGAAGAAGGGGACATGCTGGACTGAGCAGCATGTAGCTGATTCCCCATGCTACTGCAGGCCATATCCAATCACTTCATGCAGCCTGAGTCATAGGTTGCCAACCCCTGGTTTAAACCATAAGCTCTTCTGAGCAGAAACTCTCTCTCAGTACAGTGCCTAGCACAACAGGGCTCCACTCACACTGGTAAAGTTTCTATGTATGAGTATTACAGTTAGTAATATGGTGAGGAAAAAGGAAATCAGCATGAATAATGAGGAAAAAAAACAAGGACAATAACTCTGATCCATAAACAGGATAAGCCAAAAATATATATTTTTTAAATAAAGGACATTTTTAATGTTCAGCATATTGTGCCAAATGAATATTTCACAATGCTGATGATTTTTTGCTTTCTGTTGCACTTGAAATTTTAAAATACTTCAAAAATTACACCAAAGACAACAGCCCCAATATGTATGATTGTTTCCCTCTTGCTTTTGTTATTTCTGCATTTATATTAGATGCAGATACATCCCCAGTCAAAATATTTCTAGGTGCTTAAGCAGCAATCTAGGTACCTGGCCCTATTACAGTGGGCACAGCACCCTGCCTACATCACATCTGCCTGGCCTGCAAGACTGCTCCTGTTCTTTGGTGTCTTGCCAGCACCTCAGGTGCTGCTCTTGTCCAATGTGCTTTGTGCCAAAACAGGCTGTAACGTGAAGATTACTCTTGGGTTTTGGTTTTGCAGGATTCTTATATAGACAGCACGGTGCAGCAATCCTCAGCAAGCTATGAAGAACTAGTGGAGGGAAAGAACAGTACAAGGAGGCCAACAGACTGTCATGCAAAAATGCACAGCAGTGACACTATTAATGAGTAGAGTTACTCAAGTCAGAAAAGTGAAGTTACTCATGTGTAGAAATGTTCGCAGAATCAAGTCCCAGTTTTTATACCACATGCATCACCGTTTTATCAGTTCCATGCATTTCTCAGCTCACCCACAAAGCTTCTTCCCTTTTAAGCTTCGTCCACATTTTAAGTCCCTTATTTCTGCCACATGGCTCTTAAAGGATCAAACTGACTTAGATGTAAATGGTACGAACATTGCCTCTTGCTGTTCCTGTTTCTTTCCCCTGACCTCTGTCTCTTGTCTATTCTTAGATAACATACTCCTTGGAGTAGGGGCCATCCTCACCCAGCATTTGGAGAATGCCTAGTACACATATAATGGGCACAATGGTAAAATAGTAATCTAAACCTTTGAAGAAAAGAGAAAACAAACAATGAGGAACAAGCACAGGATACAAGCAGGAGAGTAGAGGATATACAACTCCAGCATGAAATTAATAGAGTATATTTCAGTCTTGAAAAGTAGGCAGCTGAAGAATCATTACCATAACATACTAAACTAAACCACTGCAGTTTGCAACTAGAATGTTTACAATTTTTTTCATTAATCCTCAATGTATAGATATCATAGGAAACCCTTATTCTCAAGTGAATTTCCATCTCCCTTTCTTGGCTCATAGTAAACTGTAGAGCCAAGGGGTCAGCACCATGGCCCACAGGATCCAGCCCACAGATTTCATATAGTTGGTTTTCCAGGGCAGCTTTAAATATTAGGCCCAGAGCCACTGGATCTGGCCCACAGAGTGAGACAGCTTTGCCTGTTCTCGCACCCATGCCAGGGCCAGGGCCAGGGCCAGGCAGTGAAAAGCCGTGCCATGGCTAACCAGCTTCTCCCCACTCTCTCAGCTATCTGCAAACCGCATTTGTGCTGCCATTGTTTCTTCCCCACTGTTTCTGGGTATAGTGTGGGCACAGCTTCCAGCTGATAAGATGTGCAGGGCCAGACAGCTTCCAGCTGTGCCTGCACCACAGCCAGGGGAGAGGGGCAGGGGAAGAAAAAGTGGCAGCATCAACACAGTTTACAGATATGTGGTCCCAGACTGTTCACCTCTGGCTGGAAGCTGCGCCCATGCTGCAGCCAGGGAGCAGCGACTGGGGAAAGCTGGGCCCACTCCACCACTGCTCCAGCTGCCTGGCCCTGGAACAGATGCGGAAAGCCTCCTGCTCCTGATGTGCTGCTGAAGCCACCCAGCCCGTGTTGGCCTGAAGCAGAGTTGTTCTGGCCTGTAGCTAATAACAGGTTGCCAGCTCCTGGTATAGGCCATTAATTGAGCATAAGCAGATCACTGCTTTGACACTATGTTTTACAAAGTAAAATAAAGATCATGTCAGTGGACTAGCCCTAATCTACTAAGCAGGAGAATCAATACGTATTTATACAGCAAAAACATTTATTTACAGAGGACCTGCACACTTAATGTACAAAGGAACAGGAGATAAAAGCATGTTATCATTATTAATATTATTTCCAATGCTTCCTTTCTTCCACCACCTAAAAATTAATTTTTGACCACGTACCTTGTGACAGTTCTATAAGCCATTCCTGAATGTCCTGACAATACACCTTTCATTTTCATTACTGGTATTCTCTAGCTCTGACGCAGTGCCACGTTTTTCTCCTGTCTCCACCCACCTGCTCATTGCCTCATACCATTAACTCATTACATTCCAATGAATGTAAAAGAGTGTGACCAACAACTGTCACCAGTAACTAACCCTGGGAGAATGACTCCAAGGAAGCTTGATGCCCCAATTGTTTCTGGCTCTGCTGGGCAACCACAGCTTTGAATCTATTGCCTTGATGGCAGTATGGAGCATGAAATTATTCCCACCTAATCCTGAAGCTCTTGTGGAAAGAGGGAACGAAAGGGGGTCTGAAACCAGGATGGTCTTCGGTGCCAGGTTCTATACAGGAGTGTGCCTAGGCCAGTAGCAGCATACCCCCAATACTGAAGGGAAGCAGTCTTTGTTAGCACCTTTTAATATATATTTAGGTTTATTTCATATAGCTTTCCAGGGCAGCTTTAAATATTAGGAAACCAAATCCCAGAGTCACAGAGCTCAAAGGCAAAGCCTCCACTGACTCAAATAGAATGAGGATTTGGCCCAAGGATTACCAAACGTGGAAACACAAAGGGCCAGACCTAATCTGCATGGAAATTAACATAATTTGTTTACATAAAACTAAATTAACGCATCCATAACATTCGATTGTACTTGTCGTTTCCATGACAAGTAAATAGGAATTGCTTGTTTGCAGATATTAGCAATAAAAACCTGCAGTCAATCAGCTTTGTCTTACTTTGCAGTGACAGGGAGTGAATGGCTGCAAGAAACATTAGAGAGCTACAGCAGATGCACTGAGCCCCAGGGCTGCATTCAGGGTGTTTATACTTGCCACACACTAACCACAAAAGCACAGAAATTATTCAGTTAAAGGTTTAGGTTCCTCATGAGAGGAGGAGAAATTTATAAAGAAAACATTTTTCTCAAATCCTTTTTTTTTTTTTTTTTTTTTAAATAAAAGCAAATCTGTTGCAGAGGCTGATATAGGCAACTGCGTTTCATTCTAATGAAGGGGTTCAGAAAAAATAATCCAGACTTCATTGTATTTTTTAAAACTTCACTTCAAAGATGAGAAATGCAGTCAGATTATTATTATTATTTATGTTACAACAGCACCTTAAGGCACAACCTGAGATCAGGGCTTCACTCTGCTAAGTAGTGTGAACTCACATACTAAGAAGCAGGCTCCACAGACACAAAGAATCTACACTCTAAATAGAGCAGACAAATAATGGGGGAGAAGGAAAGTGAGACACAGAAGGGGAAATGACTTGCCTGGGGTCAGTGCTGCAGGAGGTCAGTGACAAGATGGAAACAGAAATAAGGTCTCCCAATTCCCATTCCAGTGCCCTGTTCAGTAGAGCAGAAAGTCTGAAAATAGTAATTTAATTATTTTCAAGTCCATCATCAATATCAAAGCCTTGACATTATCCCTCTAAAAGACCCACGTAGTTTTGGTTCAGATAGGGATCAAGAATTTGACAGAAAATTAAATTAGTACTTTCAACTCAAAATCGCTTTCTTCTGGGACCTTCCTTCAATAACTAGATGACATAAAAAATTCTCCTAAAAATAGAGCTGATCAGAAAAATGAAAAAAACTTTTTGTGAAAAATCTGATGTTTTCATTTCAAAAAGTTCTATATGGACCCATTTTTAATCAGCTTTTCACTTCCCCTTCCCCCCTAGTTATACAAAGCTAACACAATTGTTAGTTTTTTTGTTAATTGGTAGACATATCATTTTTATTTACTAATAACCTGGTTTCTTTTAGAAAACAAAAAGTCTACAAGTAATTAAATTAAAAGTACAATAGAAAAGTCAATTTAAATCAAAACGGCCATTTTTCAAATAAAATATTCTCTGTTCAAAAAGAATTCAAGCAGGTCAACCACAAAATCCAGCCTAGAGTTCTTCTTCTGTATGACACAGACCTGCTGTATCGATCATTCACAGCTTCTGAGGCTATAAGTTATTTTTAAATGGCTGATCAGAACACTACATCTTATACTAAAATGATTTTACAGTACCTTATTGTTTAACAATATGATTTCTGTTATTCCTATTTTTATATTCTCCTTCCATCATTTCCCTCCATACCACCAGTTTCTAAGGCTGTTTCAGTCTTATCTCATCCCCCCCCCCCTTTTTTTTTTTTTTTTTTTTTTTTTTT
>NW_017728993.1:55579823-55592356 GCF_001723915.1 Gavialis gangeticus
TTTCTTCCCCCCCCCCCCCCTTTTTTTTTTTTTTTTTTTTTTACTTGTGCTCCCTCCTATGCTTCCTCCACTTCCCCTCAGAATTTTCTTTGTTCAATTCTGTTCCTTCCAAGTTTCTCATCCAGCCCTAATAACATTGCTTAGTGAACTTGATAAGCAACAAAAAAGATTGTTAAAAGCAGCTGCATGCAGCACAAATGGGGATTCATCCATAAATTTAAGGGGAAATGACAGTCAATATAAAGCCCCAGACTCCAACAATTTTCATTTTGTTTTAAAATTTGACCAAGTTCATCTCTGTTGAGCCAACTTTGACGTACATAAGGGTCAGCTACCAGCATTAAATTGCTACTTGGTAACCTGGCCCTTGAACTGAGAGTCCTGACACCAAGACTCCCGGGACTACCTCTGGGTAAAAGTAATTCCCTGCCCTGGTTTCCATTCCCTACCTTACTTAACAATCAATTTGTGATACAAAACCTGTAGGCCAGGAGTTCTCAGCCAGGGATACACATACCCCTAGAGGTACTTAAAAGGGTCATAGGGGGTATGCAGAACTGATGTGGCCAGTAATTGTCGCATGCGTGTGCACAGCCGCAGCGCAGCACGCAGGCATCCATGAGCCTGACCATGTGGAGAGCAGCCAAGTCCAGCTGGTACATCTGCTGTGGGGGAAGGGGAGTGGGGGAAGGAGTGAGGCTGGGGTGGGACCACCAGCTCCCATCACTATGTGTACCCTGCGGGGGCATATGCCCCTGGCTCTGTGCACAGGGTGAGGCAGGTTGTGACCAGGGCAGCTCCAGCCTCTTCCCGGAGGGCTGGACTGTGCTTGGGGTGGCCAGTGGTGGCACTGGAATGGGGGAGTTGGAGTGGTTTCAGTCCCCACCCTACAGCCTGGCTCCTGTAGGCCTCCACAGCGAGGGAGGGAGTGGGAGTGGGGCTGGGAACAGGGGCAGGCACTGCCCAGCTGGGGCAAAGCATGGGACAGCTGGGAAGGAAGTTGGGGGCTACGGTGAATGTTGGGCTGGCTGCAGCCCCTCCCGTAGATCCCTCCCACCCCTCACGCAGATCTAGGGGCATGTGCCCCCCTTGCCCTCCCAGGGTACGTTCAGCAGTGGGAGCTGCCAGCCCCTGCAGCCCCTAGACAAGTTGCTCATGGCTCCGTTCTGCGCTCTGTCCCGGCTGGGCAGTACCTGCCCCTGCTCCAGCCCGCCCCAGCATCACTCCCTGCATCACCACGGGGGCCTATGGCAGCGGGGCTACAGGGAGGTGTTTCAGCCACTCCAGAATTCACCGTACCCCCCACAATCCCCCCTTCTCAGTGCCACCGCTGCCTGGCTCCCAAACAAAGCCCAGCCCAGCACCTACCGCCAGGAAGCGCCCAGCACCGGCTGCAGCCCTCCCGTGCCCTTCATGCAAATATGGGGGCACCCCCCGCCATGCCCTCCCAGGGGTATGCATAGCTGTGGGAACCATACCATGTCCTTCCCTGGGTGGGCAGCCCCTGCCCCTCCCCCAGCCCAACTCCTTCCCCCACCGCTGAGGCCTCCATCTGCCCCCTCCTGCCTCCGCAGCAAGCAGCAGCCCGTCCTTGCCCCACACACAGATCCGCTCCCCATAGCCTCCCAGGGTGTACGCAGTGGCAGAATTTGCCTCCTCCTCCCCATGCCCCTCAGATGAACCACTCGCAGCTCCGTCCTACGCCCTGCCTCAGCTATAGTGCCAGCCTCAACCCCACTGCCACCCTCACCACGAGGGCCTCGATCTGCCTTCCCCACCCCCCATTAAAAACAAGAAAAAAAGTATGAGGTGGTACATGAGCCAAAACTCTGAGACAGAAGTGTACACTTGTTATAAACGGCTGAAAACCCCTGCTGTAACCCATCTTCTTAATGCACAAGGACCACGTGCTCCTTTCTTCATGACTACCTTTTTCTGAGATTACAGATTAAAATGCCCCTAAAGAGAACATGAGTCAAGCACTCCCATCCCAGCTCTTTTTGCAGTGCTAAAATATGTTATCCATGCCAAGTGTAATCTACAGCACCAAAGCCACATTCTGCAAATACAAATTCTACTTAAACTAGCCAGTCTCAAGCTTTTCAAGCAGCACAAAGCAGTCTTCAAGCAAGTACATGGGATCTGAATGGTGGTAACGGCAACAGAGAGAAAGCAAGGTCCTAAAAGACAATAGAGCAATGAGGAAAAGGATAAGCAGTAGACGGAAGAGGAAAGAGACAAGCAATCAACTTCTTAAGAATATTAGGCAATATGCACTGTAAATAGGGCAGAGTGATTCATCAAGTGGAGCCAAAATAAAAAAAATGAAGAGTCTTCCAAGGCTACCCATGTTCCTTATTGGGTTCAGAGTGCACTACTGATATCAAAACAAAATTGGCGTCACAAAGCCAGAAAACCCAGACCTGGCAATGACAAAACGAGCAGTCATCCTCACTGCAAGTCATATTCCGTTCATGACTCTCCAACGTATGCCTTGACAATCTTGCCTTCCTCCTATAACCCTGTCTTGCCTTCAGTCTCAAGCCCTGCTTCTACCTTATACAAGCAGACAAGGTTATTTGTAAATGTTATTAGACCAACTAAATAGTTGGAAAAAAATTATACCCCACACAGAGCACTTGTGCAAGGCAAGAGGAACCACACTGGAACAAATTCCTTGTTTTCAAGTGACCAACTTATATAGCTGCCTCTTCTCACAGGAACCGGGTTACAGTCTTATTTTTGTCCTAAACCTTCTGTTTGGCTCTTTTCAAGTCAACAGACGGAGGGCAAAAAAGCCGCACAACAATACAATTTTTCCTCAGCCAGAATAAGAAATGAATACAGGAACACAAAACTCCTGGTTGGCTCTGTTTCGCCCACGAGGATGGAATTGCCAGAGCAGGGAACTCCACGTGAGCTCTCTGTATGCTTGGCTAGGATAACAGCAGGTCAGCGAAGAGGGCATGAAACCTTATTTTGGTGGGTTTATTCCTCTTTATGATACACTGCCCGCTTCCCTCCACCTTTCAAATCAGTGGGACTGCTCACATGAGCAAAATTTAGCATTTGTGTGCGCACAGGATCAGGTCTTCGATATTTCTCATTCATGATCTATAACTTAGCCTCATATTTCTCTTTTTTTTTTTGCGTAGAAGAGTTGACTGTATAGCTTAAATATCTGTCATTCTCTAGTAGTCATGGGGAGCTCAGAGATTTTCTCACTTGCATCCAAACCAATACTAAATTTTAGTCAGTCACTTGGACTAGCTTCTCTATTTATCTACTTATCAGTTTATAGTTGGGTCAAGATAATCTGAAATTACTGTAGGCCAAAGGACAAATCCTGCAAACCATGCTCAGAAAAAAAATAACCCTTAACAAGGGTTTGATCTGAGGACTCTATTGTGATTTAGACTATATGCCTGCATGAAGCTGTAAGGGTCCCCTCTTACAACTTTTTGTGGGAGGCCTGGATTTTGGTCCAAGTGGGTAGGGACTGAGTTAAGAGGGGCAGAGAATGGGCTACACTTGGATCCCACTGGTTTTAACTACTCTAACCAGAGTAGCTGAGCCAGCACAGGGTGGCTACTTATTTTCTGCTGATACAGGCCAGTAGTAAATTACTACCTCCCAGGAATAAGGAGCATATCGGAAGGGTGAGTCATCATCCTGTCAGGTCCTCTTCCTGGCACGGTACAGAGGTCTCATCCTCTGCTCAGAGATGTCCTCAATAAAGTCCAAGCCAAATCCTGAAGTCCTCTTCCAAAGCTAAACCATTTCATTTATGTGGAACAAGAGTCTGTATATGTTCCTAGACTATGCTAAGTGTAACTACCACTTAAATTATTTGATTAACAGAGAAGTCTATTTAACTACAGGAGTTACATAGAGTACACAATGTTTACTGACCTACATAGAAACTAGTAATCTGCGCCTAGTGGAACCAACTCTGTATAGACAACCACTCTTAACAACACACACTGCATGAATGAATCATTGGAAAGCAGTCACCAACACTGCTGTGTGTACTACCTTTAACTCATGATTTCACTCAGGATAAACAGAAATGGAATACTCTAAACTGCCCTCTGGAAAACTATAAACTTCACCGATTTTTGTTGGGAGGGAGCCCACAGTATTCCCAACCTACTACACTAGAGTTAAGCAAAATTATAGTAGTGGTAATCACATTTATTCTACATAATATGGCAAGAAGTAGACACTGGAAAGTCAACAGCTGTCCTGGACCACTGGCTAATGAGGTAGTCTACTTCTTCATTAAGCTATTAACAGATTAAGATGTGCTCTGTAACCCACTTTCCTAGTCATTTTTTACTGCCTCAGCAACAAATCTCTGGGACAATTTGCCACACGGGCAGGAAGGCTCAATTCCCCTGACCTTACATGCAGTTCTATTCACGAACTGGTGACCTTTCCATCCCCTTTCTAGTTACAACTTTCCTGTCTACCTCCCCCACCCCACCCCAACACATACTCATGTGCACAGCTTGCGTGCTAAAACAACTTCAGCTCTGTAGCACCCAATCACCAGTTGAAGGTTAGCAAGTCCTTATGACTGAAGGATGGGATTTCCTAATGGCTTGTTAGGTCACATTCCCTTAGGCCTCTTTGAAAGTCCCACCCTGAACACAAGACTATATGTACCAGAGTTTATTTATCTCCACAAGATTGAGATTTATTCTTCTAACTACATTAGAGATTTTGCTGTTCTTTGACTCAAGGACCATTCCCTTCATGCTAACATTTTGAGCACGCAAAATATTAGTTACAGAAAGATATGTACCAGAGCCAGCTTCTGTCATGGGAAAAAACACTACTCTCTAAACTGACAATCATCCTAATCTGCCCATTAGTCTTGGATCAGTCTTTGGTCCTCTGTCACTTTGATGGAGCCTGTCTGTTTTCATTGGATATAACAGATTCACTCCCTGCTGCTGATGTGTTCACCCAGGGCTGTCTCCTGTTCCTTTGCTGGAGCAATCCGTTCCAGAACATGCAGACAAGCTGTTTTATTTTCCAAAGCTTTCCTAGGACATTTCTGCTGAGTGAAACACGAGGATTTCAGACAGTAATCTGCAATCAGGAGAGACGGAGATGTGGGAAGAAAAAAGTCTTACTATCATGCTTCTAAGTAAACCACTTTGATTAGGATGGCAAAGGAAGGCAAAAGCTCCCCCTTCCCTTAAACAATCAGTTTCTTTGGTTGATACTTCAGGGAGAAACAAAGCAATTTACTGTAGAGGCAAACAGAGGGGAAGCCCCAAAAAACCATTAGGGTCTCCTTATCTTGAAGACATACATCCTGACACAACCAAGACAGAGCACAAGCAATTTGACCCATTTGGTTTGGGGTTTGAGTACAGCAAAAAAACAAACAAACAAAAAACCCAATGCTCTTCACCATTTATTTACTGGGAAGTTCAGAGGTTGGGTTTACTAGCATCTGGCAGACACCTTTAATTTACAGGAACTCACAGCCAAAGGTCAGGCAATAAGCTAAATATATACATTACAAGATACAGAAAACAAGCATAATTAGATTCTAAGATAAAGTCCAAAGGGAAAAAAATACAGATAATACAAAAACATTCCCCTAGAACTGAAAAAAAAAGAGTCTTGAGACTACCACTGAAGAAAACCTAATCAATTTTTGTAATAGGGGAAATGGACAGAACTCCAGAGCTTCATCCCCAAGCAGAAAAGAAGGCATCTGAACTTCTTTTTCTCAAGATTATCTACTTTGGGATACTCAGCAGTTTTAGGTCCTTCATTTTGGACTACCGTTAAAAAAAAGGACTCACATAAGACAATGCTATCCCACCATTGCTACTAGGAACTCTGTCAAATCTTCACCAAAGCACAACTTACTGAGTCGCATATATCCACATTATAACAGGAAGAGAAAGAATACCACCTGGAAGAAGAGCACCAAGAGCCTTCCTAAGCAACCCTCATGATGTTGCTCAACACAACACCTCAAAATGCAAGAGGAAGGACTCCTTGTCCTTTCTTATTTCACAGGACTCCATGGCAGCAAGGATAGATTTAGGTCTATGTATCTACATCAGCAGGCAAGAGAAGACTGAGCCATGGCAAATTTTGCTGCCACATCTTGACTGCACAGCAACGCTATCCATTAGAACAGACAGGATGGGCTAGTGGAAGAGGTGAAAGGCATGTCCAATATGGGGACTATAAGAAGGAAGAAGCAGCCTAATTTGGTCCGCCAGGGGATGTCACAGACAGAACTGGCTGCTCAGTAAGCATTAAAAAGTTTGCATTCACCTTATTTTACTCAGATTAGTTCGCTGGCTCACACTTTTCTTAACTACTTCTAAAAGGAGGTGTCCAAAAAGTCATCTCTGATGTCTATTCAAAGTAGTTTAAAGAAATTCTCATTATACAAGAGTAAGCCATGACAAGTCCAAGTCCCCAGTGGTGATACATCAACATTCATGTGCCATCTAAAAATACTTCAGTCACAGCAAATGCCATTGCTACCATAAGAAACGCAGAAATAACACACTGTTCTTTTCTTTAAGCATTTATGCTGAAACATCTCCTTCGTTGTGTCCTAAAATTCCATGAACACAAAAATCTGATTAGTTGTAAGTCTAAAATTCAGACATCCATATGCCAAAATGTGCCTAACGATGTGAAAGTTGCTTTGCTTTTATTATAAGGGCCATTGGAGAGCATGAGGGAGAAACCACCAAGTGCAGACCACTACAAAAGTCCTTAGACCTTAAAAGACCTTAAAAACAACTTTCTTGCTCCTATACTTGGAAAATTCAGCTAAACTACCCCCAGTTTATTTAGAAGCACATGTTAATGTAGTTCTTTTTATGTTTTAGATGTGTAGTCAGAATATTTTTATTCTTTATTTCAAGGAATCAAGTTAGGTGAAGCCATGGTATTTATAAACAGCTTACAGGCTAGAATCTTGGTTATGGATCAGGCTCTTAACATATCCTTTTGGGAGACTGCCCACCTTACTTGTAGATCTGGGAATACTTCTCCACTAAATACACAATTCATAATTATGAATTCTCTGCTCACTGGTCATGGATTATCATTATCGCCGGTAGAAGCAAAGATAGGAAACATACAAACTTAAAATACCTCAACACAGCTATATGCAAGGGTGTATCAGGGCAACTCCATACCCAGCAGCATGTGACACACAGGGCAGTTCCAGCTCCCATGGTAGCAATGGCAGCAGCACAAATGCAGTGGTAGCTAATCCAAAGGAGCAGCCTGGGGTTTCATATTTTGTTTTACTGGGTTCTGTTAGACTTTAAGTATGCCTACATATGCTACTGTATAGTGTTATTACTGAAACTTTCCTAATTTTAAGGAAAGGCAGAAAATATTTGTCCAGTCTCCTCCTACTGTCCCACCCTGAACATCATTTTACAGAACTGCCACACCCCTTTGGAAAAGAGCAAAAAATACTGCACAAAATATCCTTTAAGAAGGTTTTTTTTTTTTTTGGTAAAGGAAGAAGGGTGGAAGAGGAAAGTTTATTTTAACTCACCATACATAACTGCTGTTTCCACCAGTACAGGGATCTAGCTTAAACTCTGTCACCCAGACAACCACTAAAACCTGCATAACACTCCTGAATCACCAACACAGCAGCCTCTATGGTGGGCATTCTTCCAACCAGAGTCAAGAAGATTTTCCCCCCAGAGGGATGTGGAACATAAAATGAAACTTGGTAAAATTCACATCTTCTTAAAACAGTTTGGACATTAAGTGGAAACGTAAGCAAAAGAAGAATTTCAGAGACCACGCCACACTTCCCCCATGGATTATATGGTTCTTAATTTAAAACTGCTTAATGCAGTTCTTTATTGCCATTCCCTTAAACATACCCCTGCAAGACATTGCACCAGATACCTTACCAAAATTTACTTTGGCAGGAACTTCAAACAAAATTGCTGAAGTCACTCTTTGGCATACAACAATTCTTTTGTACTCTGAATGGTTTTGAATAAAGACCCACTGAAACCTATATACAAAAGGAATTTGTAGCTGCAGAAATTTCATTACTTTATTTCTAATTATATGTGTGTATATATATATCTACAGATATATAGAGGTATACACACACACCTTTTCACCACATAAAACAGACCATGAGCAATGCCTATAAGCGCATCCTTGATGGTTGATTGGTATACTTGGTTTATTGTATACTGTTATCTGTATTTACAAAGCAAATGTTAGCTTCTTTACATAAATGCTAAGGCTTGACATACTCTGTCTGAGATACTATTGCATTAGAAACCATTTTACTACTCTGTACAACATTAAGAGGAAAGGTATTCCTGCCAATGCCCCCCAGACCTGCCACAATGATAGGTACTTACATTACAATCATAATGTTGTACAAGCCTTGTGTTGCATTTGAAGAGTATGCTTTTCAGAACCAAATCAGAAAAATACTAACCTGTTAATATATCATGGTTGACATAGATGTATACCCACAAAGAAAAACCTCTTACAAGTACCAAGAATTAGCACTGCATTTCACTGTCCCCCTCTCAAGAATCCTACAACAATGAACAATTTTACCTATGCTAGAAAGCACCTGCCCATGTCGAAATCAGTGCACTTGGTATACAACATAATCCCAACATAGATAATGAGTCAATACACTATAATACAACTGCAGATGTCAGTAACATCCCATAGTAGTGGCACTCACTTACATAGGACTGCACTTCTTAAACGAGATACTTCAGAGAGAAGATGCAACAAGGCAAGAAACAGCAGTACACTTTGCTTGAGTACATCCACCCTTTTTCTTCCCTTTTGAGTTTACTTCCAAGTATAACGCTGTTCCATTATCTTATGCTAAAGGAAGTTCAGATGCAGGGAACAGTGACAACACAGGCTATATCCTACTTCCACTAAAGTCAAAGGCAAAATGCCAATTAATTTTAAAAGGAGTAGATTGGGCCCTATGTCATGATGAAGATCTACATGAAACTGCTTCTTACTGGTAACAGAAAAGCCATTCCCTTCCCCCCAACAAAGAAATTACACCACCTCATATAGTAATAACAGTGCTTGTATTTTTAGATTATAGGTCCTCTGCAGAAAAAAAGATTTTTTTTACTTCTAAATTCACATGGAGTAGGTATCCTAACATGACTGCTACTAGGATACGTAATGCTTAAGAGTTCCAGATATAGACCAGGACCCTACTGAGTCCAGCAGTGTACAAGCACATAAACAAAAGACTGTCCTTGCTCCACAGCTCTATGAATAAAGTTTCCATTTTCCATTACATAGGTCTAGGAGATGGGGGCCATTCACACTTGTCTTTCCTCATTCAGTAGCTATTGTCTTTTATGAAGTCAGCTTTCTTCTGTTCCAAAGAAGCTTGCTTTCACTGTCCAGTACTCCCACAAACATGTTCGTGTCTTCTTCCACTCTACTCCCAATCTTCTTCCCCGAGCTGACCCATAAGATGACGACTTCTTCAAATCTTTCCTTCTACCTACCGCTTCTGAAACAACTACAAGAGACTGGCCAACAAATAATGGATAGGCTGAAGGGCTGCCAGGTACAGTTAATGTGTATTAAAAATGCTATGGGTTTTATTTCTTCCCTTCTTAGGCACCAGTCCTATACTGAGATATGCATGTACCCACTTGGAGCTCCAGTGAAATCAACCATGCCCAGAGCTCTGCAGCTACTGAACAACTTTTATACGATTGGGTTTAGACTGAAAACCCTTTGGACCACACACTAAAAGTGCCAAGCACATGCAAGCAGATAACACATTTAAGAATGCTACTAGAACACAAGATCACTAATAAAACAAAACAAGAACAAAAGTATAGAAGTTTGTTGAAAATAGTTTTAATATGTTACAATGCCACTTCAAATATGTATTTGGAAAATACACAGCACTAAAATGCTGCACACATCTCAATGGTAAATATTCATTAACCTTTGTTAATCTGACTGTACATCAAATGATATTACCCTTAAACAACTAAGCAACTCTCTGCAGCATAGATTAATAGAAGATGCTTGCTTTAGGCAACACCACTTATTTGAAAAAACAGTATGAACCAAATGATATGTCACATGAAAGCAACATTTAACACTTGGACAATGCTTCATAGTTGGGTACTGTACTAGACACAACATGGTGGGCAGACAATGTGTAATAACCTCACACCCAGCGTAGGCTGAGACACAGGGTAAAACCACTCAGCATTATTGCACAACAAAAACACATCCTGTTGTATCTTGTTGCAACTATAACATACGCTATTAAGTGAACAACACAGCTTTTCAAAATAAATTATTGGATATAAAAACAAAGCTGTAATTTAGATTTCATGTCACATAAAAGCTTATCTTTCACATCTCTGACGTCATACCTGTAAATTACAGCTTTAACAATACTGATGCAAAACTCCTCCTCCTTTCCCACCCCAAAATAAGCATGCCTTATTTCTGACACTGTTTGTCCACGTATGTGCCTTTTGGAAGTAAATCAACATATTAAATACCTCCTAAGACTCTATTTTAGATGCTGTTCAAGCAAGGACAGACCAATTATTGTATATCATTCTGAAGTCTTAATTAAAGAAAACAGCAAAACCAAAACCCAAAGCAATATATGACTGAAAACTCTATAAGAAGCCACAATAACAAGGGTAGAAGAGTCTGCAATAAGGCTGTTTTGGTATTTCACAAAATCAGTCATGTTGCCTAATTTGACAAGATGACAAAACAAAGGTAAGAAATCATCGCCAACATCACTCTACCTTGTGCACAGCACTAAAGGCCAAACTTCAACTACCTGTGCACGGGGCAGATCTTAGAGCCACAGTTAGGACACGTCTTACAGCCTTTATAAAATACCTAGGCATACAAAACAAAATATGCACAAACTTTTATCTAAGCAGAGCACAAGAATAGTTTAATCAGCTTTTCAATATCCTAAGCAACTGGGAATAGGTATCTGGAGGGAAACCAGATGGCTTGAGTAATCGGATACAACACCTTTCACTTTTAGTCGACTGCCTCGTATGCAAGTCAGCAGAAATCAGCCGTCAAGACCACAGTTCTGGATGAACCCAGTTGTTTACCTCAGTCTTGAATCCAATGCCCAGGTGTACACATCACTCGTGACTGACATCCATGCAGACAGCCTTGGCCAAGAAGTTCAGGTTCAGATAGGTATTGTGAGCAAACTACCTTTTTACTCCTGCAGGTCATCCCTTTGGGAGCATTGGGGCTCATTTATAAAGGAGCTTGGCCAGCACCAACTCTGCTCCAAGCAAACTGGCAACTATCCACTCCTACTAGCCTGCAGTGTACCCATGCAGACAGTTACTGATTATTCTGCTGTCCCAAGGGAACCGCCTATCTAGCAGAACCAGCACTAAGGAGGGGAAAGGGTCTGCTACCTCTTGTCCATGCCACACCTATTCTACAAACAAACAAGAGATGCATCCAGCATCTTTAGCCAGGCCAAAATTCTCCACTGCTCCATGTATTAGGAGTCTGACATCACACCAGGGTGAGCACAGTCTGACATCTACAGTTAACTCAGTGATGGTGTCAGCACTGGCTAGCTAACAGCTGCTGGATGCTGCAATGCATTTTCTCTTTTAAGCCTTAAAAAAAGGGGAGAGGGTTCCCCCTCCCTTAAATTCGGTTTGGGAGCCCCCCAGCCACTGGTTCCCTGCGAGAGTCAGAGCTCTCCGGCCCCAGATTCCTCTTGCGCAACTCTTGGGATTTCAGAAAACGCACAGGATATTAATATCTTACTCCAGTCTAGATTCACGCGCTGCTGCCAGGACCTTTATAAGGGCAGGCTACAATTCAAACAGAACTCCGATTTATTTTAATTTTTTTTTAAATGACCAGTTTTAAAAAAATAGACCCAAAAGAGCAATTATTTTATTTTATTCGTGGTTGTTTTGAAGCCCACAATGCAAAGCTCTCCCTGGAGCCTGGGCAGAAGGGCTGCACTTCGGAAACTGCAGAGGAGGAAGGCAAGGTCTGCTCCCCCTGCCATCGGCCTGCCAGCGAGGTCAGGGGCAACCCTGGGGAGGGGAGGGGTGGGGTAGATGCCCCGAAATCAGCAGTCACAAAGCTCAGCAGCCCCCGGGGAGCTGGGGGGAGCCTGCCCCTCCTCTCCCCCGAGCCCAACTTGGCTGGGGGGCGGGGGGAGCTGGAGAAGTGCAAGGGGCCGAGCCGAGCCCAGGCCTCCCCGCAGCATCCCTGCCCCTCCGCCTGCATCCCGGCTACCCGCAGGCCTCCCCGCACAGGGCAGCGGGGATGCGGGGCTGCACTCACCTCAGCCGCGCTGCTCCTCCTCCTCCTCCTCCTCCTCCCGCCCGGGTCCCCCCCGTCCCAGGGCTGCGGGCGGGCCGGAGCTCGGGCTGCGCGGGGCGGGAGAGGAGGCAGCGGCTGCAGCCCGTGTCCGCTCCGCTCCGCTCCGCTCCTCTCGCGGCGGCAGCGGCGGCTGC
>NW_017728993.1:55592489-55599391 GCF_001723915.1 Gavialis gangeticus
AGGGGCGGTCGGGGGAGGGAAAGGTAGAGCGAGAGCGGGGAGCGCCTGAGCTGACCCCTCCCTCTCCCGCCCTGCTGCAGGTCTCTCCTGCTGCCCTCGGCCCCCCAACCTGAGGTGGCTTCCTCCAGTGTTTCCCGCAGCAAGGAGGTGGCGTCCTGACGTGGAGCGGGGCTGCCGCGGGGACGGCCCCTGCCAGGAGCGCGCGGGGCGGCGCACAGCAGGGGAAGGAGCCCCAGGCCCGCCAGGCACCTCGCGCCCGGGAGCGGAGCTGAGAGACTACGCGGCATAAGGCCCAACAGTGGGTCGCAAGGATTTGTGAAGGGGTCGCGAACGCACTTAAAGATGGGCCACCAAACTTTAAAACCGGATTCTCCTTTCAAGGAGAAAAATGGGGGGGCTGAGGCGTTTCCCTTGCAGGCTGGCAGAGCTCCAGCCTGTAAGGAGCTGCTTGGGGCTCCCGTGCCCCCAACACATCCCCCCCGCCCACACACTGGGTCAGGAGTGAGGAGCATTAGGTCAGGACTGCTGTGTGACCTCCAGCAGTTGGCTTTGCCTTACTTCCCCTCTTTGTCAGCCCCGTGGCGGTCAAGGGAGAGCCTGCCTCTTGCTGGAGTATGGCTGTGGACTGAGCCTACAACACTGGGATCTCAAGGTCAGATAAGGCAAGGGTATAGATGCCACTGAAATACACTTTATAGCTAATATAAATGATGCTTACCAGGCTTTGTAACTGGAAATTAGAGGTAGAGGAGTATGTTGGATGGATGTTGCCTCTGAAATGATCTGCACTGGATTACCATCGTGGATTCATAGATTGGCAGGGGCTGGCAGGGACCTTGTAGATCATCGGGTCCAGTCCCCCCGTGCTCAGCTACTTTGTGCAGTGCATTGTGGGAATGACGCACACCAAAATACAGCCTCCTGTGTGGATCTGTGCTCCTCCGTTGTTGACTGCAACATGTTTCTGTAGTTGCCATCCCCACTATGATAGTGCTTATGTGTACTGTCTGGTGTTGACGAGCACCAAAATTGTCTTGTAAAAGTGGTAGAAATGGGCCTGGGGGTCAGTACAGTCGAGGTCTTGGAACGTATCCCTATTTGTTGCTTTGTAAAGTGGGTTCCCTTTATGTGAATTCAAGTTATGCGCCACTTTCCAGGAACAAATATACAGCATGAAGCGAGGGAACCCTGTACACACCTCTAAGTGAAACACATCAAGTACACTCCAGTTCAAAAAGCAAGCTGACACATCAGTTAACATTTGTACAGTCCACCAGAGATAAATGGCACATATATTACATTACTGATGATTTCAGAAAAGACATGACCAGTGTATGTGAAAACAAATGAAAACCCAATATAAATTGATAAAATTTTCTGTGAAGAGACAGGTGATAATTCCATTGTGGCTTGGAAGCCAAGGTCTGAGAATCACTGCTGTATTGGAAACTGTGTTCTAGAATGACTGTCCCTACTGTCCAATACAAAACTAGCATTGTGCAAAAGTCAGCCAGCAAATAGCAGGTTGTTAAAAAAATAAAACATACCTCAAGTGAAGGGCAGCAAACAATTCTCTAGAAAGGGGAGAGCAGAGTTTTCATCCCCTCTTATTTGATTGTGTTCAGTGACTAAATTCAAGACATCTCTAAATATCTTACATGGGGAAAAGACATAATTAGGTTTCAGATCTAACAATCTGTCAATATGAAAGGGACAATTCACACCTCTCAGATTTAAACATTGAAACTGCTACGGACATACGGGGCCCACCTACATTAGAAAAACATCATTGCTACAAACTATTGGGTGTAATATCTAGCATCTCAAACTCCTTTAAAAAACATATCCATACAACTTGTGTAACTGTTAGAACAATTGATTTGATGCAGCACCTTAGAGCAAATCATTATCTCATATTCGCCTGCAATAGTACATTATATTTTACCCAAAAAAATGATGACAGGAACACACAGGCACTGCAACCAGCTACCTCCTGCAGTGCTGTAGAGCAGGTATGTCAAACCCCTCGTTGTGGGCTGGATCTGAACCCCAGGGCTTTTTGTAGCCTGAATCTAGACATAGCAACAGAGGCAGTAGGTGCTAATGCAGCTGTCACTCACTCCCTTACTGCTGACACATCCCCAACAGGGCTCTGTACCTGGAATTTTGGTGGTGGGCCCCACCACTGCTCAGCCTGCCCCCCAATTCCCAGTCCCAATGAGAGCCCCAGGCCAGAAAACATGGCACTGCAGGCTATATCTGGTTCATGGACCCTACATTTGACACCCCTGCTGTAAAATACTGGTAATGCTGTCTAGAGTGTACTGAGCGTAGGCACTCCAACTCAGAGGTTTCAAGAACAGAGTCGCTGCCCAGCTATACTGCTCATCAGTTGCAAGGATAAGTCTTGCAACCAGTAATTTAATGTAATTACTGTCCTTGCAATAGTGCACTTGCCTAATATAAACAGCTCCAACCAGACTGAAGGGCTCTGACTCATACTTGGATGGTTTTCTATGCAGTCAGAAAGGCTAAGGACTTAATGATTTTTATATAAGTTCTGCAGAAATTGTTGGGGCTACTTGGGAAGTGTTGGGAACAGCAAAATCACCTGATCCTGCTCACTTCCAGCCCTAGGAGAGAACAGGTATAAAGGAAACATGTTTATATGTTACTCATAGCGCAATAGGAAGGTTGAGGGATTTCCCAGTCATTCAAACACCAAGGAAGGGCAGGCTGGGGAGGGAAGGACACAGATCTCTCCTTACTCAGTTATTTAGTGCATCAGGAGAGAAAACAGATAGACTGGCATACTCTGCCTGACCTGGATACAGGCAACAAGGGCACAGCTGTGCAACTGGAGCAGCCTCTGGCTACTGCCCAGTTCAGGCATTACAAACAAGCTTGTCTCTTTACCAGTCTGGCCTGTAGGATGAATGAATCATCTAGAAGGAAAAGAGAGAAATTTTCCCCTACTGAGGTGGATTTAGCAACAGAGGCACTGGGCTGCCATTTGAGGAGTAAATGCATCCTTGTGCATAAGGGAGTTTGTGTTGAAAAGGAAGCATTTTGACAGGGACAGGCAGTGAATATTTGTAAAGAGGGAGGCCAGCAGAAGCATCTTCTCCTTCCAAAACGTCTGTCCCCTAATTCTGAAAGTAAAATCATGTCTAGCCCAAGTGGGACTTCATTTCTTTCATCCTCCCCATCTCTATATATGTTGTAGTTTGCATTAATACTTGCTAAATATACAATGACACATTTTTAATCTCAACCCACAATTTTGAGATGTTTTTGAGTAACTTCCTCCCTTCGGCAATTTGCCAGATTAATCACTAACGATAGGTATTCGTTACATGTAAATAATACATTTTATTTACAAAAGTGCCCTAACCCAGAGGCATCTGAACACTGCACAGACTCTCTGCACATTATTTTCTACCTTTACAGAATTGAAATTCTGAAATACACACATCAGAGTGAAAATGTTAAAATACATGTTTCAATTAAGAATGGATCTTTAATTAAAAATGAAAAACTTCAGTTACCATTCATTAAGCAGTTGTAAATCTGCCTTTAAAATGTCCCTTTCCTAATGCTTTGCTTCATACAAAATAATTTAAAAGGCTAATGTTAAGCAATTGCACACTTTTTATAACACCTTCTGAAAACCCTGGAAATTCATTTCCCACTAACAAAATTTATCCTTTTCTGTTGAGTTTCTTAAAAAATGAAATTGCAATTAAACATTGATGCTTTGGTTTCTAATTGCTTAATTTACAATATGCTATGGCAGCTTTGTTAGGGCATAGGATATGGAAGCAGCATTGCAATAGGGCTACATTAGGCAAAATTGCCTTTACCCTATTTTTGATTTTGTGCAGTTTAGTCTCTTGCAAAGGCAGTTCTGTGCACAAAAGGTAAAGGCCCTGGTCATCTCTTCTTCTCCCTCTTCAACCCAACCTTGAGGTCTGTGAATTAGGAAGACCCTTCTTGTGCAGATCACCTCATAAATAACAGAGGCTCAGCATCTTCTGCAGTGCCATCCTTGGTACCCCAGGGCCTACAGCTAATGTTCCATGAGTCCAGAGTTTAAAATAATGGAGTGGATGTGCTGTGGTGAAGAGTAGCCAGGCCAAGACTGAGCCAAAGGGGGGTGACAGATTCTTTCTTCTCCATCCCCACAGAATTCAACTAGAAGAGAGGGTAATACAAATATTATCTTTTCTCCAAAATGCTTCAGGTACAGTCACAGCCAATGGAAACTACTGCTAAAGGGCAGAATCAAGTCTAAGACTTAGAGTCTCCATGCAGATGGCACAGCACTCTAATTAGGCAGGTCTCATGGTCTTTTTACAGGCCACTCACAAGACAACTGTGGAAAGAGGGGAAAAGGAGAGGTGCTTTGTAAAGATGTGCTCATGGAAACCTCTTCTTCATGAACTCACTGCCTTGGAGTTTTACTGAAGAACCTCCCCAAATTTGTACAAAAATATGGTATGCGAAGTCATATATCATCTACATGTACAAATGTACAAGTGCATTTATACATACATGCTTGTGCATTTAGAGTTGTGCATGTAAATGATTATGGGCAGCAAACTGGAGGTTCCTTTGAAAAGCTTAGCTTTTGAATGACATGTTTTATGGATTGCTGTAGCAGAACCAGGAAAAAGGAACATAAACCATGTTGCCACCCCAGACATTTTCACAAGTTTGTGTTTTCTTTCTTTTCTATGGCATTATTATTTTTAAGTGGCCCAAACATATTTTAAGAACCCAAAGAACTTTTTTTCCAAATGTTTAAGTAACATCAAATTTTGGGTCTCCAAATTCCTTGAAAACAACCTGTAAGTAGTTACTTCTTTTCTTTTCCTGACAATATAATTATTTTTTCTCTGCATAAGAAGTCTGTGTCAAAATGGTAAACAAAAAAAACAACCAAGGAAGATATTCTAGGAGAGTAAATGTTTTCTGCTCTAGGGCAAACATTTAAAGCCAGTAAGGTTTCTTTTTCATTCTTTTTTCCAATAGAGTGACTGTATTGTGCTGTGTATATTGCTAACCCTTTTAAAATGACATTATGAGCTTACAGAGTGGTAAGATATGATTACCAGATATCCATACATTGAATTTCAGATGAATTTCAGACACAACTACAGATGTGGAACGAAAGGGTGAAGAAAATGCCTGACAGTGGAAAAATGGACATTCCAGCAGCTGAATCCTTACCACCAGGGGCTGACAAACCATGACAAAGGTGGCAATGTCTTAACCACCTATGTATGCTCCAAAGAACTAATTAAGTAGTGGAGCTATACCATTGATTCAACCAGCTGTGATTGTGGCGCAGAGCCTCAGTGTGACAGAGCAGATGGGGCGAGGAGGGACTGCTTGCACCCCTCTCCTTACCTGTTTGGCATCAGGAATCCCTCCAGCTGCTGCTCCAACCAGAAGCGGAGTGAAGCCCACAGAGCCAGGACTGCACTCCGGCCAAGCAGGCTGAGCTGACTGGGTCAGATGGTACAGACCCCAGGAAGGGAAGTGAGCTCCCCCAGCTGGAGGTGGAGCTCAGGGAAAGCCCTGGCTCTGATTAAAAGCAGCCTATTGGTGATTCACCAACGTCCCATCTCCCTCAGCAGGGATCCCATGTCTTAGCTGCTCAGAGGACAATACCCCTGACTGGAGGGAGGACCCAGCAGGGAGCTACAAGAAGCCCTCAGAACTGAGCAAGGTGGCAAGATGCAACTCTCAGTGGCTGAGAACCAGTCAAGCTGCTCGCCATTTTTTATACTTATTCAAGATGGGCTGTTCGATATCCCAGGGGTAAAGTCTGAGGTCTTTGGTACGGATAGGACCGGGTACCTCGAGATATGGCCCTGTGAAGGTCTGAGACTATAGTAAGACATGGAGCTTGAGGCAGGAGTGTAGGGGACAGAGGATCTCGCAATACAGACTTGTAAGGATCAAGCTACTGAGCTGTATCTCAGCAGCCAGCAGGAACTAGCTGTGATAGCTGCAATATCTCACCTGGACTAAGTCTGTTCCCCAACTGAATAATTCCTCCTTACTCTTTTTACAACTAAGTCATGGCAGGCGAGATTGAGTGAGGATGGAAATGTGCTAGCATTGAGGAGGAAAGTACAGGGCCATTGCTCCCCTATGCAGGCTGCTACAGGTCTGACTCATCAACACACATATCTTCCCAGGGTTGGCGCAGTGACATGGTGACACTCAGATTATGCAACACCTGCTGTAGTGCCTGCTGCTTGAAGGCACATGTACAATGAAAGATGCTGCAAAGTACAATAAATGAGCACAAATATGTGTAGTGTTCCACATTTTTGGTTTTTATTTAAAAAAAATTCCAGGAATTTTTCAGGGTTTATCTTCCAAACATAAAAACCGGGCTGAAATTGGGATAAAGGGAAGAAAAGAAAAAAAATCAGTTTAAATCAGGGAAAATAATAATAATACATTTCTGCAGCAGTGATAGAGGGAGAAAGGCAACTGAGGGGCAAGGAATGGTAGTGAGGTGGTTCCCCCCGCAACTTGAAAATTGCCCTGCTACTAAAGGATGCTGTCAGATACCTAGCAACTTCATTCACCGCAATTAAACCCCATCTACATGAAAGATAAAGCAAACAATGCAAGCCGGCCTCCTACAGGGCAGAATCAAACATTTGTTACCTATGTGTGTAAACATCCCATTTGGTTGTGAAATAGGTTGGGGTGTCCTCTTTCAAGTGTCTCAAAAAGCTGCCTCATCCTGCTCTGGAAGGCAATACTGCACCTGACATGAGAAGCAAGCAGCAAGCTGCACTCTTGTGGAAAAATTGCTGTGCCACCCAGGAGCAAGCATCCCACAGGGCTGAGTCCTTTTGTGTTGCCATCTGTCATCC
>NW_017728993.1:55604391-55609282 GCF_001723915.1 Gavialis gangeticus
AGGGAGGGACTAAGGCTGGGACTAGGGAAGGGGTGGTGGGAGGGGTGTGGGGTAACCCATTGGCCACTCCCGGGGCTGCAGCAGGGAGCAAAATGGAGGGAACTGTCAGTGGCTATGGGGCAGGGGGGGAGCAGCTTTTGCTGCTACATGCACCCTGGGATGGCTGAGGGCTGGGGAGCTACGCCAGGCTCTTCCCAAGGGGTGCGTGCCCCTGGATCTGTGTGCGGGATGAGAGTAGGCTGCAGCAGCAGCATCTGGTTCTTGCCAGCGCTTGGGGTGGGCAGCAGCCTGCTCTAGTCCCGTGCACAGATCTGGGGGCACGCACCCCCGGGAAGAGCTTGGTGCAGCCCCACAGTCTTTCTGGGGTGTGCACCCCACTGCTTTCTTCCCTGGCTGCATTCATGCCCCTCCCCCCTGCTGCAGCAGCCTGCTTCTGGGCTGCCCTGGCATTTGGGAGGAGGGGGAAGTGGCGTGTGGCTGGATGCAAGGTGAGGGGACCCGACCCTGGCATCAGCACTGGCACCTCCTGCCTCGCCTGGGGTCAGAGCCAGAAGCCTCACGCCCCCGGGGCAGTGGCTCCAGCCCTGCAGGCCCATGCAGAGTGGCTGGGTGCAGTGCCTGCCACAGGGAGCGGGGCCAGGCTCTCCTGCCTGCCTCCCTGGCAGAGCTCGCAGCTCCCAGCACCCAGGGCAGGGACGCAGCCGGAGCTGCTGGGGTGTAGCTAGGACTCACCCTCCCCGGGAGCAATTCTCATGGACCCTCCCACCCCATCTGGGGTCAGAGCTGGGAACCCTGTGCCCCCAGTCAGCAGCTCCAGCCACCCTCCCCAGGCTGGCAGAGCCCTTGGTGGGGCTGCAGGAGCACAGGGTCTGAGCCGGCAGGTGATGCAAAACCAATGATCTTTATTTACGTTAAATCCAATGGGGAAATGGGTTTCACCTAATGCTGTTTTGCTCAGTGCTCAGTTTTTCCAGAACCAATTAAGAGCGTTAAGCGGGGGTTGCCTGTATGCATAACAAAATGGTCAAATGTGGTGTAGAGATGCGAGAAGTTTTCAGATGTTACTGTCTATATAAGAACAGCATAAACTAAACAACATATTTTGTTTGTCTTCAGGAACTAATGTCTAATTTTCTCATGATGCAGATAACTAATGATCACAAGATAATTATTTACATGTAAATCAATGTTCTCAACCACAAATGCCTATCTTTTTAATCTTTTTCTATTAGTCTAATACAATTACCACTTCATAGTTGTTTCTAAAAGCATAAACAAATTGATTCCCTGTTTTCTTAGATTCTCTGTAGTAATTTCTGAGCTCCGGCACAGTTCTGTTTTAAGAAGAAGTTGGAAAATGATGAAAAGTGGAAGCAAAGTATTGGTGATAAGTACCTATTAAATGCTAATAGATATAATTCACCACCATCACCCACACACAGCCAAGTGCTTTGTCCCTCTCTAGTGCCCTATCTCTTTTATGAAACTGATAGGAAGAACCATGATCAACATCTCTTTTAGAAGGGACAAATATTCATTAACTAACTTCAGCCCTCCTAATTTGGAATACAGGCATGGAAAAACATGAAAGGAGAAGAGAGGAGGTATTCATGCAGGGAGAAGCAGTGGTCCTGGGTTTTATAGTTGACTGGGCTCCTCTGAAGGTAGCCCCACCTTGGGGATAGATTAATGCCCTGCTTCTATTTAAGACCATAACAAATCTGCTATTGATTTCACTAGTGTGACATGGTAAGGCCCTAAACCAATACAACTTTTGTTGAGGTCAGTGGGCTCTTCTACATGAGACACTTTACTATGCAGTAGATTAATCTACTGTGCAATAAAACAGCACTATGTAACTGTCCACTGAGCAGTAAAATAGGCTACTGTGCAGTAAATCTACCTGCAATAACAGGTAGTAGATTTACTTCACATTAGCTAATGCATAGTAGTTCGTGTGTAGATGCTGACCGGGAACAAATTTGCTACCAGTCAGCCAGACCAGCAGGAGATGAGACTCCTGCCAGGGGCAGAGAAATGTGGCTGGGACTCCCTCCAGCCACAGGACAAAGACAGCTCTTTAGCAGTCCCTGGCTGACCTTTAGACCCCTAACTTTACCCCTGGGTCCTGGGCCAGCTGATGCCTGTCCCTGGCCCCTGTGTGCTAGTGTGGTGGGAACATGCTGGTTGCAACTGCACTACAGAGCCCCAGCCTGACCCCCAGGTTTCTTCTGGCTGGACCTGGGACACCATGCCCCTGTGCTGCAGACATGTGCTGGCTCCAGCAGTCCTGCAGGCTGTCGTACATGAATGGCAGAGGGACTGGGAGGACTGCCCCTTCCAGGACAGGCTCCACACCTTCAAGGAGAGAAAGGCATATTGCCCTCCTCAGGAGGATGCTGGAGGTGCAGGAGAAGCAGGCTGCCATGGTAGCCCAGGCAGTGGAGGCCACAGAGGAGGACCGCCAGGCACTGAACATCATCTTAGCCCTGGCAGTCACATTTGTGCTGTCCAGCTCCTGGCTCTGGCCCTGCTTGCCACCTGGCAGCTGCCCACCACCCAGCTGCCAGCCCTTGCCCCAGCCCCAGCCCCAGCCCCAGCTCCATCTCTGGCTCTGCCTGCTGCCTCGCAGCCACCTGAGGCCCCACACCAAGCCCCCCAGTGAGCCTGGGAAGAGATCCAGTGGTGCCTGCAGTAGCCAGGCCCCCCTGCCCCTGCTCCTAAGCCAGGTCACCTGGCAGCCAGGCCACCTGCCTGGGATGCTGCCCACTGCTCCCCTGCCTACCATGTGGTTCCTGAACAGGAGATGGGCCCCACTGGGGCCGGCCCCATGAAGGAAGATGGGGAGCAGGTTGGACGGTGCCCCCTGGCCACACCCACAGTTGTGCTGGCAGAGGCTGGGGTGCCAGGCACTTCTCCCCAGGCTCTGCACCATAGACACTGTCTGCCCACCATTGCCCCCTGACTGCATCAACCACACTTTTGTAAATAGTTGTACAGGGAAGAGGGTGTTTTATTGGTGGTGGATGCTAGAGTTCAGGGTGGGGGCTGTTGTTGAGGAGGGAGGGTGGGAGACAGGGAGTGTGTTGGGTTGGAGGGAAATAAAGATTTTTGATTGGAAACTGTCCACAGTGCATGTGGTTTCAGAGGTGTACTGTGGGCTTGGGGTTTATGGGCAGCCACCCAGGTGCCCTATTGTGGGGGATGGGGGAACAGGTAGTCTGCAAATGCTTTGGGGACACAGTGCCCTATCTGCCACTGCTGGGAGGTGGGGAGGGGGACCATCCATGGTGCACATGCCACAGACTTCTGGGACAGCATCCCTAGCCAGGCTGAGCCTGCCCCACCTAGAGACCCCTGCCAGGCTGATCCTGTCCTCCCTAGAGACCTCTGTCAGCCTGAACCTGCCCTCATGGAGACCCTGGCACCCAGACAGCTGCATCCAGAGCCTGCAGCTCCTGCTGGCTTCTGCAGGAAGTCAGAATAGGGCAGGAGCAGGCCTGGATCTGCTTAATCCTATAAGTAGCAAATCTGCTCCCAACAGGGTGCACGTATAGACAGATGCTTTCCCAGGGCTGGTTTACTGCACAGTCAATCTAATTAATGCTAAATAATGAATGCTAAATAGTATTAATTGCACATGTAGACACACCTACTGAGAGTTTTATCTGTTTAAGCCTAGACTTAGCAAAGCTTTTTTCCCTAAACTTTGAGTTTGTGTATTTAAGTTCCAGTGAAGTCAGAGGGATTTAAACATATACTTAAGTGCTTTGCCGAACTGGGGTCTTAAAGACTGTGAAATTTCATGCCATGACAGATTATTGTTAGAAACAGTTTTTGTGCCAGTATAACTATTTCAGTGAGAGGTGTATTTTTACCTGTACAGCTGTGCTAGTACAATCCCAGGTGTGCATTCAGGCACAGCAGTAGGTTTTTTTTTCCCATTTTCTGTATAGATATGTACAGCTATACAGTTATAATTACATTCACCCAGTGTAAAGTGCACAACTTTAAATATACCAATAGAGTAAAAGTAGCACAACATTTTTTCTGCAAAGCAATCTTAGAAATCCAATCTACAGCCCACAGTGTTAGCAAAATAACCAACTATAATGTGAGTGTGAGGTGTGTAACAGCAGGTGGAACCAGGGGGCAGTCTGCAGAGCTGTGCTGACTGTTAATTTGGGCTACAACTCCCTGAACCCCCAGGGCATAGGAGGCAAGGGAAAAATGAAGAGGAAGCTTGAAGGTGGAGTAAGGGGAAGGGAGAAAAGCCTGCACGTGGAAACTGGTCAGCCTTACATAGGTACATGCACAGTGGAGCCAGAGATCTCACTGGCTCGGCCAACAAGGACTGTGTACTGAAGGAGCTGGACTCAGACTTGGGAGGCAGCTGTTTGAACTAGGGACTGAAGGCTTCTTTGAGGACACCTCTGGAGGTGCGTGGTGGGAAATTAAGGTACTGAGTGTTGATGTTTCTTTACCTTTTACCTGTTCCCTCCCTTTGGCCCGTTGGCTTGTGACCCTAACTCCTAAGGACAAACAAGTGCTTGGGGTAGGATCAAGGCTGGGAACAACAGGGGATACCAAAATTTACCAGAGCCAGTGACAGTCCACGTGCCTGAATCCCCAGGTAGAGCATAGTGAGTGCAGAGACCTCTTAGATGGCATAGGGACTACATTCTGTAGCTTTAGTTGGTTGTGGAGGTGCATCCAAGAAAAAGGGGGTATAAGGGTTCAAGGCAGAAGAGGGGAAAGGGACCTATTGGTGGGAGTCTACTATAGACCCCCTACCCAAGCAGAGGAGCTTGACCAGGAATTCTTGGGTCAGCTCACTGAGGTAGTAAAAGCTAGGGATGTGGTAGTCATGGGGGACCTGAATTTCCCAGAC
>NW_017728993.1:55610350-55613675 GCF_001723915.1 Gavialis gangeticus
TCAGGTCCCTTCCGACCCTAGAAACTATGAAACTATGAAACTATAATGTAATGTGATTATAATGTGTGTAACAGCAGGTGGAATCAGAGGGCAGTCTGCAGAGCTGTTCTGACTTAATTTGAACTCCTAGAAACCCCTAGGGGCTGAGGGAGGGGGAGACAAAGGAAACAGAACAAGGAAGCTTGAGGACGGGGTAAGGGGAAGGGACAGCAGTGTGGACCTGGAACTTGGTAATCCCTACACAGAGGAGTGCACAGTGGAGCTGGAGATCTCACTGGTTTGGTCAGCCAGGACTGAGCTGAAGAAGTTGGACTCAGACTTGGGGGCAACTACAGGCTGCTGTCTGAGTGCTTCAGGGACTAAAGGCTTGTTTGGAAACACCTCCGGAGGTGTACGAGGGGAAATTAAAGTGCTGAGTGTATGTTCCCAAAGTATGTTACTGCAGGCCCGTCTATAAAACATTTGATTTAATTATACTGGCATAGTGGAAATTGTATGATCACCCTAATGTTTCATAGTTTCATAGTTACTAGGGTCGGATGGGTTCTGAATAGATCATCCAGTCGTACCCCGTGCCCTAGGCAGGAACTAGTGCTGGGATCATAATATCCCAGCCAGATATTTATCCAACCTACATGTGGGTGTATCTATACCGGAAGTGGGCAAAATTTGGCCTGCCGGTTGGGTCCAGCTTGCCAAGGGATTTTGTCTGGCCCACAGCTGGTCCCTGGGTCCCGCCCAGGCCATGTGCCAGGGGGTAGCCCAGGCCATGGTGTGTGTGGCTGGTTCTGCCAGGTTGGACAGCAAGGCTGGGGTGGCAAAGTGGCTAGACTCACTTCCTGGCAGCCCTGGCAACAACGGTTCCTTCTGTTGGACCTGCTGCCACTGCTGGACCTGGCTGTGCTGTCCAAGCACCCCAGCCTATCTGTTGCCCACACACCAGCAGGGGTGGGATCTGCATGTGCTAGCTGTGTGGACAGGTGGATAGGATGGAGACGTAGGCGGGTGGGGAGCAGTGTTCGGGAGCAGGATAGATGGGCAAGGCTGAGATCATGGGCCAGGTTCTTGGGGCAGTGACAGTGCAGGGCTGGAGCCAAGGCCGAGGCAAAGCCAAGATCCACTCGCTGCATGCCCCTGTAACAGGTGCAGGTTTCATGGGCAAGGGCATGTGGGGAACGGATCATGGTTGTGCCCTGGCCCCATGCTGTCACTGCCCCAAGATCTCACACCCAGCCCTGGATGAAGCTCCCTGCCTGTCCATGGCCCCATCCCATCCACTTGGCTGCGCGCCCAGCCCAAGGAGGCTCCCGGCTGGTTTCAGTGGAGACCCTGGGATCATGGGGTAGTGACTGTGCAGAGCTAGGGCCCAGGGATCCGAGCCCAGCCCCATGCACCCATCCTGCTCCTGGATGCCACTTCCCTGGATTCCAGCCCTGGCCACATCCCAGCCAAGTGGGAGCAGAGCCATGATCCGCTATCCACACACCCTTGCAATGGGCACTGGTTCTGCAGGCAGGGGTGTGCAAGGAACAGATCATGACTCTGCTCTAGATCCTGGCCTTGTACTTTGACTACCTGGGGTCCTCAAGGGGACCAGTAGGGACCTGTCCAGGCAGGTGGATGGGATAGGGCCACTTAGGAAATTTTGGTTAGCTGCTGCCTGGTGGAGAGGGAGGAAGAGTGCTGACCCAACCCATGACAGCTCTCCAAAACTCCCTATGTGGCCCATGGGCCTGAATAATTGCTCACCCCTGTTTTATACCAATATACCAGTACTTATCTTGTTATAACTTAACTGATATTTCAGTAAGAAAAGGGGAATGTGCTAGACCAGCAGATGTCACCTTTATAACTGATGTAACTACAACCAGGCTTGGGTTTGTACTGGTGAAAAAAACCCACCATTCTCCTACCCAACAAAATTATATTGGCACAACAATCATGTGCATACCAGGCTTAAAAAGATATTAGTAATACATAATTTAAATCTTTTCTTTCTTTCTTTTGTGAAGGATACTGTGTCTTTTGATGAATCTCCACCTTTCAAAAACGAGAAGAATGAGAGAATTCCTAGAACAATTTACAGATAAACGGCAGTCTTTGCTGCATTTCCAAAGTGGCAATTAAAATTATTTCAGAAAAAATAAAATGCCACACAAATTTCAGGCAGGCATAACTTGGAGTTGCTAATCAATGACAACATCTAAATCATGCCTTGGAAATGTTAATGTAAACCTCTACCACAACAACACAAATGTTTTCCCTTTAAGACTTGTAACCAAATAAATGGGACCATTTTACAAATACTCAAAGGTATTCAAAGGTCTTTGTAAACATAATCTCTTGGGTTGGAAAATACAGTCACTGTGAAAGGATTCTTACAGCCTAGATGATTAAACCATAGCTCCATCCCTAAGGACTACAGGAAAACTCAGAGTTAGGCTTGTTTGGACTAGATAGCTGGTGCTGCTTGATAATGAACAGAGGGAACAAAAATCCACAAGCTCTGTAGGTTTAGTTTCTCCCATGGTTTTTCTGTGTACTGCAAAATGTAAAGATTTCACGTGCAAAAATTTTACAGCATAGCAAACTTGCTCAGGTCGCTTTTCTATTGTAAATCAACGAACTGCTGTTTAGGCTGTGCTGGTGCCAGACAGACAATACAGAAACAGACGTGTGAACTTCCCTGGTTCTTCTTAATGAAGCATTAACATCAAAGTCTAGCTTTGCATATTTAAATGATTACAAATTAGTGGGTGTTTGCTTTGTACAATCTGGCCTTGTTCATTGCATTCACAATAATTATTAAAAATTTCAATGCTGCTATAAAAAATCACTGAAAATCATGTACTAGTATACAGGATACTAGATAGTGAATTTGAACGAGTAAATAATGACCTCAGATCTGTCCCTGGAAGTGTCACCTGCTCTCATTTATTACACATATTAAGGAGACAGAAAGGAGACTAAAATATTTTAAATGAGCTATGGATTAATCTACATTATTTAGGACTGAATATTCTTGTGCTTTCATATTTGGGTTTGAACTCTAATAGGTTTATAAAACAAGTCTCAAAATGGGGAGCTCTGGAAACCATCTATAGATATGCCAGGGAATTTTCTACTGAGATTTTCTGTGTAGAAATTCTACTTACAATGTTTGTTTATTCTTTGGATCTTTAAAGTGGTCTTTAATGACCCTCTTGTCATCTAGGATTAAGCTGCAGCACTTGGGCCAAATAGGTCAAAATAATCTCCACAGAACACTCCCCCAAAAAACCAAAATCTCATAGAGTTGCTGGACTATTTGGCTACACCACCCCAC
>NW_017728993.1:55618675-55621193 GCF_001723915.1 Gavialis gangeticus
CCTTGAAACCTGGCAGGCTTTGTGGCCTCAGTAAGAGCTACCACCCCTGCAGTTTTCACCCCCCTGTGGTGTAACATACAGCCATGACATGAGCCTGGCTTTCAAGAATTTGGGGGGTACTGTTCCCCCCAAACCCCTATACCGATCTTCTTGAAACTTGGCAGGTTTCATGCTCTAAGCAGAGGCTACCATTTCTGCAAGTTTCATTCAAATTGGACAAAAAACAACAAAGTAATAGCTATTTCGTTGATTCCCCATTTTACCCTATGGCTGGATCTCTGAGGCAGCTCTGAAGCTTTGGAGCCACTTCGGCCGGATCAAGGCGGAAACCCTGTCCAGAGCTCCAGATCGGATCGCGGCCATCCGAAGCAGCTGGATCGGATTGCTGCCAACTTGCACAGACCTACAAAGTAGGTGCTTGAACCACCTCCGATGGCAGGCTGTTCCAGACTTTGGGGACTCAGACAGTAAAGAAATTCTTCCTTATGTGCAGCCTGAAATGGTCTTGCAGGAGTTCATAACCATCCGACCCCGTCATCCCCTGGGGCGCTCCAGCGAACAATTGTTCCCGCAGATCCCGGTGAACACCCCTGATAAACTTATAGGTGGCCATCAGATCACCCCTGAGCCTGCACTTTTCCAGGCTAAAACGTCCCATAGCTCTCAGCCTGTTGTCATAAGGTCTGTTTTCCTGACCTCTGATCATCATTCTTTCTGAAGGTCTCTGAATTGTACAATACCTCCATGAAAGTACTGCACTGATTTTGTATTGCACTCTGCCCTGGTCCATTCAATTCTGGCCTTGCTAACAATGGCTGAGATATTCAAAGGTATACAGTCAGGCACTGAGGTCCCTTTGGAATGCAGGTACCTTTGGAAATTTCAGTCATTCTGAGAACACTGCAGAATGCCCATAAACAGTAGCAAATTCTGCTGTTTATCTGTAAATTGTTTCAGGAATTCTATCATTCTACTTGTTTTTGAAATGTAGAGAGTCATCAAAAACACAGTATCCCTCAGAAAAGAAAACAGAAAGAGACATAAATTATTGGTACCGACAAGCTTGTGGCATCACTATAATAGCAGTTCACTTACTACGATAAAATCTTAACTGCTGATGTTGAATATTGAGATTTCTAGAGTATGAGATAGGCATTGTTAAAGTCTAAATAAATCAGTCATGAAGGGACTTAGAAAAAATACAGTTCCCAAGAACCTAAAAAGAATAATTAATAGCTGAAATATAAATTAGCATTTTTAAGTGCAATGATGAAAATGGATGATAATAATTCAAGCTCATAAAAATGGCCGAGATTCTAATTTTTAAAAAATATATCAAACTTGGCATGTGTGTAATCCTCAATTGTTCTTATCAGAAACCTTTAATGTCATTGCTGTATGAGAATGTTCACAGTATATATAGTTAAGCAAGCGTGTAAATCTTAACAGAACCAAGGTGCTAAGCCTCAACACCTCCATATTACACATGGGAAAACAAAGGTACATATGATTCAGGGCAGATCCTGTTCCACATATTAGGCATCTAAGGAGCGCTTAAGCATCTAGGTATCTAAGTGCAATCCTGTTTCACTCTTCCTGGATCCCTAAAAATCATTAACATGACTTTTTTGTAACACACCCTCATCTTAGACTTAAGACTAAATCACAACAAGTGAAGAAGAAGGGGCGACACTTTTTGTGTTAATGGTTTTTCAAGAACTTGAACAGGGGGATAAGGATTACAATTAGACAACTAATAGGTGGAGTAGGCCTCAATGAATTGCCTGAAGAGAATAGTGAAGCTGAGAATAGACACCAGCAGTCCTGCTTAATAGTCCTCTTGTTTAACTACTAGAACCACTTCCTATTATTCATCCACAAAAAGCAGTTATCAAGAGACATGCAAAACAGAATAAATAGAATTGTCAGAATAATTTCAGTTACCAGATGTGGAAATAAATGTACATCGTCCACTTCATTGTTCAATCTCTTAATATTCATTTACATTTCTAAACGAAGGAAATAAAAACACCCCATTGTTATGCCAACATTACAGCTGAACATTTAACTGCATTAAAATCAAGGAAAAGCTATGGGCCTCACAGACACAATAATGTAACTGAACACATTGTGCTAATTCATAAAGGTTAACACCATGTATATTAACAGAAAATATTACACGGTGCAATAGGATGGAGTTATAGGTGATGTGGGAATGATAACTTTATATTTAATGACTCATACAATAATTTTCAGCTACAGTGTTGCATGGCTGCATTCTTTTTTTTTTGTATATACTGTATTTACTTGAATATAAGATAACCCCCACTCCAAACAGTGTGGGGAATAAAAGCCCCAGATATTACATTCACATAGGAAGCAGAGTAGGGAGCAGGTGGCTGCTGCTGCTTTGACTCTGGCCCTGAGCCTAGGTCCAGGCCAGGGACAGAGTCAGACCCACAGCAGCCTCCTGCCCCCTGGCTCCACCACCCTTTTTCAGCTTCTGCCCCCCGCCCAC
>NW_017728993.1:55621452-55630658 GCF_001723915.1 Gavialis gangeticus
TTCCCTCCCCCTAAGTGTCAAGCAAAGTTTGGCTCAGGCTCAGTGTTGCTGGTAGGTGTTATAAGATTTTGGCCCCCTTTTGGTCAGTGCCTTGCCCCCCAGTGACGTCAGAGTGAGATCTGGTTTCAGTGCCACCTAGATGGTTTGGGTGCTGCCCCTTCTCACCTGCCACGTCTTTGATATTTGTAGATGTGGAGGCAGTTCCCTACAGGTAGCTGAAGGGGGTCTCGGCCCTGGGCTGTTTTCATGGGGCTCCAAGCCTCCCCTTTACCCCACCCTTACCACGTCTTCAGCCTAGGTAGATGCTGCTCCCAACGGGCCTTCCCCTGGGTGGCTCCACCTCATCCACACTGTCCACCTCGAAAGGGTCGGGTCTTCCTGGCCATCAGTCTTGGTGGGTCTGTCCCTCGTCTTTGGGTCAGCTTCCCCTCTCCTGGAAAACTAAATCTGCCCTGTCTGGGGTTAGACTTGTAACTGAAGAAAACTTAACTGAAAAATGACTGCCAGTGGGCTCCTGAGATTCCATCTCTCAGGGCCCTTGGTCCCTTGAGGAGATCTCTTTTATCCTAATAGGGAATGGGCAGCTGCCCTGTGCCCAGCCTCTGCCAGCTCCTCCAGCATGACCTCCCTGGGGCCTGGCTCACCTGTGGTTAAGCTGTCCTGGTCCTTCCAGCCAGCATTGTTCACTCCCCCCTCTTGGGGGCTTGTGATCCTTCCTGCTCTGTTTGCTGCAGGGCTGCCTAGGAATGGCTGTGGTCCTGAGGGGCCATCCCCAGCCATAGCGTCTGACTTCCTGGTCGGAGCCCCTTTGTTCCCCTGCATTGTCCCTTGAGGCTGCTGCTTCTCCATGGGGGTTCCTTGCCCCTGTCGGCCGCCAAGGCTGCTCTATGCCTCACCCGTCTGGGTCCTCCAGCAGGCACCCAGCTCCTTCCTCTGGTGTCTGGGGTTGGAGCTTACGAGCTGTGCAGTCAGCATCTCCCGGCCAGTGTTCAGCTCCCTGCTCCTCAGCACCCCCTCATCTGGGTCCCTGGCTGCCTTTTGAGCACCCTGCACTTTTTGGGAGCCACGCTCCCTGTGCTCGCCAATACACAGGCTCAGGCAGCTGCGGAACTGCCAAGCCTGCATTGGCGTTTCCTTCCAGCTGCTGCTCCTCCTGGCTCTTATGGTAAGTACTGGGGCACATTGGGTGAGGGTGTGGGACACGTTGGGGAGGCTTTTGCCTCCCCTCTCACATTCAGGCTCGGGCTGGGGTCTCTCCTGGGCATGGAGCACATGGAAACTCCTTCCCTTGCCTGGCTAATCAGCAGCGCCAACACTGCTGCAGGACCAGGCAAGGGCTGAGCTTCCACACACTGTGCTTTGGGACAGAGCACCCCAGGCAGCATCTTGATAGTAGGCCTGTGCGAAGCAGCTAGTACATGCTTTGAATTCAGATTCAGCTGATTCGGGAGACAGTGATTCGATTCGATGATTCGAATCATTGTCCCAAATCGATTCAGCCGAATCTGATTCAGAGATCTCTGAATCAGCCAGGCCTGTCCCCCGCCCACTCTCCCAGCCTTGCAATGGCTGCCCTGCCTGCCCCAGCTCCTGGCTCTTTGGGAAAAAAAAGCCCCAGCTCACCAGGTGTTGCTGGGCACGTTGGACGATCCCCATTGCCCCACACTGCATGGGGAGCTCTGCACAAGCCCCCCGTCCCCCCCACAGGTGCCCCACCCAGGCTAGCTCCTGCCCTTTAAGAAAAAAAAATGAGAAAACCCCGGACTCTCCGTTCCTGCGGGCAGGGGGTGATCCCTGCTGCTCGCACCACATGGGGGGCTCTGCACAAGCCCCCCAAAGCCCCAAGGCTGCTCCAGGAGTGGTGAGTCCCACGGCTTTTCTCCGTTTTGTTTTTCTTAAAGGGCTGGAGCTGGCCCAGGTGGGGCAGCCATGGTGGGGCTGGGGGAGCAAGGCAGGGTCAAGGGTCTTGTGGCAGAGCCCCCTATGCAGCATGGGGCAGTGGGGATTGCCCCCCCACCCAGCAGCGCCTGGTGAGTACCGGGGCTTTTCTTTAAAGGGCTGGGAGCTGGGACAGGTGGGAGCAGCCATGGGGGGGCAGTGGGGGAGTGGGCAGGAGCTGGGGAGGTGGGAAGGGGGCTGGTGGGGTCCCCCCAGCCCTCCTCCGCTACCCCTAGTACTTACCAGCTTTGAGTCTGGCTGTAGCTCCCTGCTGCAGCCACTGGGGACTGCCCGATTCATCAAAGCTCTCTGAATCTTTGGAAAAGATTCAGAGAGCTTTGAATTGGTTCGGACCTTTAAATTGGTCCCCTGATTTGATTCAGATTCAGAGATTCGGCCACTGAATTGGGCCAAATCTCCTCCAAATTGAATCACCACCTGAAGCTTCGCACAGCCCTACTTGACTGTTAGGGAGAGGGAAAGAGGCAGAGACGGGGGGGGGGAGTTTGGAAGGAAAGATGCAGAGGCTGTGGGGAGCTGGGGAGGAGGGGCTGCAGGTGTTGTGGGGCAGGATGGCTGCAGGGGAAAGAAATAGGTGAGGCAGAGGACAAAGGGGCCACCTGACCTCCCCCCAGCCACTGCTTGCTTTCCTGGCTGTAGCAGTTGGGGAGGGTTTAAGACAACTCTTCAATATGTATATTCTATACCTGGAAAATTATAACAAATATATAATATTTCTGTTTATGGAATCTAATTATTGGTCATCTTATATTCAAGGTCATGAGTGAATACTGTAGGCTGTGATTTAGAGCCTTCAGTGAAATTGTGTAGCCTTTACCCAGGTATAAGTAGGTTGCCTATCCTACTGGCTTCTGCAGGCAGGTTTTGCTCCCAGAAGACCTCCTCAGCCAGTCATCCCAAATAAATAGGTCTTTTAATCAAACAAAACAAAACAAGATCCTATCAGTGTCCCTCTAGTGAAAAGGATCAGCTTTGCAAAAAGAAATAATTGATTTTAATTAATCTTGGAGTCATTATTGATCCCAAAATGAACATGGGCCAGCAGTGTGGGGACACGGTCAGGAAGGCCAACTGCACCTTGTCATGGATCCACAGATGCATCTCAAGCAGGTCCAGGGTGGGGATCCTCCCCCTCTATGCGACGCTGGTCAGGCCGCAGCTGGAGTACTATGTCCACTTCTGGGCGCCGCACTTCAAGAGGGATGTGGGCAACATGGAGAGGGTCCAGAGGAGGGCCACTCGCATGATCAGGGGACAGCAGGGCAGGCCCTACGAGGAGAGGCTACGGGACCTGAACCTGTTCAGCCTCCAGAAGAGAAGGCTGAGGGGGGATCTAGTGGCTGTTTACAAACTAATCAGAGGGGACCAGCAGGCATCGGGGGAGTCCCTATTCCCCCGAGCACTACCAGGAGTGACTAGAAATAACAGTCACAAGCTGGCAGAGGGTAGATTTAGTCTAGACATCAGGAGGTGCTACTTCACTGTCAGGGCGGTTAGGATCTGGAAACAACTTCCAAGCAAAGTGGTGCTGGCTAGATGAACACCTCACTGGGGTCATTTGACCCAAGTACTCTTTCCTGCCCTGGCAGGGGGTCAGACTTGATGATCTGCTCAGGTCCTTTCAGACCCTAGCTACTATGAAAGTTTAATGTTGCTGAGCTAGCTAGATACAGTTCCATCAAATCTGTGAACTCACATCAGGATAAATTCAGCCCATTCATTTTACAGTCTATTAGAGTTACTAGTTTCTTTGCTGTCTCCCATCTTACCTCAGCCAAACTAGCTTGAATGGAACATGGCTGACAGATATAGCTACTTTTCTGGATAAAGAACAGAAAACCTATTTTGTTTTGTTTTTGCTATGAGTGTTTGGTTATGTAGTTAGGACAACTGAAGGCCTGATTTAGCTCTCATTGAACTTAAAAAGAAAACTTTAATTTCCTTCTGAAATACCCTCTTTCTTTGGGAAAGGATTAGTCACTTGGTTGTGCAAGCTTCTTTTCATTTTTTTACCTAACTGACTCTTCAATTAAGTTCACAGATGTTTAATATATCTTTTAAATAGTGCATATGGTTTGGAACAGTGATGCTCAACCACCAGTCTGAAAAGCCATGTCATCCTCATGGGTCTGGAAATTTGGAAACAGAGCTCCTCTGGGTCTGGAAATTTGGCAATGGAAGAGTGGCAGCAATTATCACTTGCATTGTTTTCCTGCCACCAATTTTCCAAGCCCTGTGGACCAGATGGCATGGCCTTGTGCATGGGCTGGGGCCACAGGTGTGATATGGTGTAGGGATTCAGTGTGCTGGGCAGGGCTGGCTGCACACACCAGACTGAGCCCCATCCCTGTGCTCCATATGGGATCTGCAGACCAGATCCAGTCCATGAATCAACCCTGCAGCACTCAGCTGAAAGGTTGGGCACCACCGGTTTAGAGCAGTGGCTCTCAACCTTTTTAGCCTCTAGGCACCTTCCATAATTCTAAGTTCAGCATCACCCTGGTTGAGAATCACGGAGCTTGAATCTAAATTCAGAAAAGTTATTGGTGGGGGGGTGCTGCAGGCTAAAAAGGTTGAGAACCACTGATCTAACTGATGCCAGGTAAGGGCAAGACCTTACTCTGCCGCATCCCGCTCTTTCCATTATCTGTCCATTCCATGCTCTCAGTCTGTACCCAAGGGGGCAAGGATGCCCCTCCACCAAGACTGCTCCTCCAGACTCTCACACAAGCAACCAGAGCCATCTGCCTCTGTGACCCCTTGTGCCAGCCTTGGGAGCATGGGAGGATGAGCTGGCTCTGTGACCTCATGTCTGTCTGCCAGCTTATGGCAGTGTACTGCTCAGAGCATCAGGGAGGCTGCCCCAGGGGCTACTAGAAGTCAGGGGAGGATAGCAGTGTTTTGCAACATAGACGAGCAGCTACCAGAGCCATTTGTCTGCAGGATACTGGGGCAGCACAGAGTGCCAGATGGGGGGGAGAGGGCAAAGAGAGTGCTTACTTACTCCCAGAGGGACTGGGTATTACAACACCCTTAAAATGAGTGCATAACACCCCAGTTGAGAGCCACTGGTTTAGAAACTTACCTCTGGTTTTCTCACATAAAATGAACACACAATTACTCCTGGCTCTCACTTTTCAGCAGTAGATCTCAAAGCTCTTTACAGAGAAGGTCAGTACTGTTATTGCCATTTTAACAACAGGGATACTCAGGAAGAGAGAAATGAAGTATCTTCTGCCTGTGCCTGAACTAAGAAAGCAATGTAGGTTCCCCGAGTCCCAGTTCAATGTTCAAGTTAGCGTGCCACACTAACATTTTAGGCTGCAGGAGATGTTCACATCTGATACTGATTGTATTAGATAGTCATATTTGTTTGCTTTTTAATCATTGGTCAAACTGAGGATAATACAGCTTATGCAGTATTTCAACCAGGTTTCAGGTGAAAGGAGCTGCATAGATGCAAAGTAAAAATAGGAAGTAAATGTAAATTTAAGTTTGAATTACTGTTGATTACGGTTTAAAAGCATTTACATTTTAAAAGGTTCTGTCAAATTAATAACTGCTTTCTATTGTGGAAATGAGAAATTCCACTGATCAAGTAACAGTGCTCACAACAAGAAACTTTTAAAGTTCAACCATGAAGTAATTTAGGCTGAAAATAAATCTACTGTTAAAAAGCTTGTACTAGAAAGTGTCATATGCTCAGGTCTCAATCCTGCACTGAGAACCACACAACCTTTATTTTCAAATGCTGGGCCTGACAATTAACAGCTTGTTAAATGCTTGTCTTTACTCAATATCTTACAACTATTGTTCAGTCATCAGTTCACAGGGGAAAAATATATTGTGCTGACCACCACTACAAATGAATGAGAGAGATTTATATTCCTTTATCAGTGTCTTACAAAATTGTCAGGAAAATTGAATAGCCCATGCACAATTTATTCTTCTCCCCATTACAAAGATAAGGATAATGAAAAGTCTGATATTTTACATACCAATTGAGAAAAATCATTCTCTGCATGTGAGTAGCATTTTGCACAGCTGCTGCATCATGTATTTTTATGTCAATCTAAATCCTAGATTTCTTTCTAATGGCACCTGGATTTTTTATAAGCCTTACAGACTGACAGCTGACAGAAAGGGGTGGAAAAGCAAACAACCAACAAACTCACTAGTATATTTTGCAACATACCAGGCTTTTTCTGTCAGAAAAATTACACTAATACAGTACTTGAAGGTATTAATTTTGACTTATAACTTCTTTAGATTCCCAGAGCTGTAGTCACTTTAAGGGAAACTACTACTTGCTTTTTCAAGTGGTGGTAGATGCCTCCACATGATTCACTGAGAGGGAGGCTTCTGGCCATCTGATCACACGAGCATCAGGCTGCAGCTGTTAGAGCTGTTGAGGAAAGGTCAACAGCTTCTTTCCCCTCCTCTACCACTGTCAGTGAGGCTTTCATTGTTTTGATCCCTGCTGGGTAAAGTCTGCATTCCTTTTTTACTTGGTTTGATCATGTGGATGGGTGTTAATAACATATTTTATAAAATAACGCATTTATCACCTACTCCTTTTGTGGCTCACTCTTTTGATGAAGCTGTCAGTGACTCTATGCTGGTTCAGGGGGACATTGGTGATGGGCACTTAGTCACCTGCTTAGACAGAGGGTGAAATATCTCATTTATTTTCTAGGTCAGATGGCTTGCAATCTTGGGCTTTTCAGTCAATTGCAGTAAAAGATTAAAACAGTAAGGATGATGTCAGGGTAGGCATCTACTATACAGCACCAAAGCAGGGGGAGGAAGTAGATGAGGCTTTTAAAAAATAAATAGCTAAAAGTACCCAAATCACAAGACCTGTTGCGTATTTGGACAAGGGTTAATGACCAATATATCTGTTAAGAGGTAACAGAGCAATGCACAGATAGTCTACAAAGTTCTGATATTGTGTTGGGAACTACTTTTTACTACAGAGGAGAAACCAACTAGAGGGGAACTCTTCCCAAACTCTTTCTTTCCCAAATTAAAAACTCGGGTTTTGATCTAAAATAGACACTTGGACACTCTTGAACATTTAGGAAAACATTTGAAAAGTTTTTTGCTTTACACTAGTGCAGAATACAAATATGTTTAGAAACCTAGAAAGCTGTTATGAAATAAACCTGTCATTGTCTAGACATGCCTATCGATGACTCAGAACAGCAATACTGGAAGTGGTATCGGGCTGAACCATTAATGTGCAATACTGTCTTATTTGTTTCATAAGAACAACTTTTATTCATTGCCTTTTACTGGTTATTACATTTCAGAGTGCTTTTACTATTGTTTTTAACTAGAAATGAGGTAAAATCATGACCTCTTACATGATTGCTTGGCAATTTAGAGACAAGAACTGAATTTTAATCTGTAGATCCAAATTGGTCCTTATTGTTTCCAGCTTTAGCACAAAACTACAAAGAGCCTATTCTCTGAGCAAAAGTCATGGGAACTGTTTGTGTGGTTCTGATATTGTCTCATTAAAATTCTATCCCTAATTTGGCCTCAGACCCAAATTGTAATGAATTATCATACCGAATCTAATCTGAAATTCCATGGCACCTCTCACATTTTTTAATCAGCATGGTTTCTTTTTTGGTTTTATTTATACAGTTGTAGCTTCCTTTTTAAAATGTGATTTTCATACACCTGCATTTTCATTCCTCAGTTCGATATAACAGCTTGGGCAGTGTCTTATTTATCAGGTACAGTTTGTGTGGATTCACACAAACTATATTACTAGACAGAAATCTTTTATGTCCCTTCTCATAAATCTCACAACACTGTAAATAGCATTAAACATGATATATGCTAGGGGTCAGCAACCTATGACCTATGGCCCATGGGCCGGATCCAACCTACAAAGAGGTCAGATCCGGCTTGCAGAGGTCCAATCTGACATGGGAGATTGGTCTCACAGAGCTATGCTGTGCTTTGGGTTCCCAGAGCTCTGCAAAAGTTTTGTCTACCACAAAGTCAGCTGCTCTGCAGCATCTGAACTATCCCTTGTTTCAGAGGGGCCAGGAATGTGGCAACTAGCTGCTTGGATGGGAGAAGGAGGGGGTTCAGAGCTGGAGACTTCTGGCCTGCAGAGATGGCCAAGTCATAAGCTCTGGTCCCATGACAGCAAAAGACTATAGACCCCTGATATATGGAATATTTCTATTACAGCTGGGGTGCTCAACCACCAGCCCGTTGGCCAGATCTGGTCAGAGCTATGTCACCTGGCTCACAGGGCTCCCCACAGATCTGAAAATTTGGTAGTGGGGGAGTAATGGCACCAATACATGGAGAGCTCCACAGTCTAAACAGCATGGCCCTACATGTTAGATTGGGTGACTTGGGGTCCAATCCCAGCATGCAAGGCAAGGTAGGGGTGATGCAGGGTCCAATCCCAGTGCACAGGGCTCAAACCAGGGTCCAATTGCAGGGTGTGGGGTTAGCACAGGACCTGATTCAGGCACACAAGGCTGGGCAGGGGCAGCATGGGGCCTGGTCCTGGCACCAGAGGCCCAATCCAGCCCACAGACTGGTGCTGTGCCACTCATCTGACTCACAAGGCCAAAGGCACCACTGTACTATGCTATACAACAGGAGACTCCTCAAAGAAAGGTGCTAGAGCTCATTCAGCCATCTTCCTAGTAGCGCACTTCACCATGACACTGGCAACAGAGCTCATTGGTGAAAGACAATAGGCAATACCCTATCTTTTTTGGAAGCAAGATCCTTTTTGCCCATCAACTGTTATTTCCTCTTGCTGCCAGAGGTGGTCTTTCCATCTACCAGAGAAAAAGTCTTATTAAGAAAAAGCTGGGAACTCTTTTACCTTGATTAATGAAGGGACTATTATATTCTCTTTCAACAATCTCTATGTTCATTTTGGCACCAGTAATGACTCCAAGATCCTTTTCTGCCTCTGTGCTGATGAGAAGGGAGTTCCCCAGCCTGTAGTATGGTGCTGGTTCTTCCTCCCAAGGTTCAATACCTTGCACTTGCCAGTGTTGAAACCCATCCTGTTCTCATCCGCCCACCTCTGTAACCTGTCTAGGTCTGATTGTAGCCTATTGCTCCCTTCTAGCGTGCCCACGTCCCCCCAACATCTTAGTGTGGTCTGCGAATTTGAACAGGATGCTTTTTACCCCCTCGTCCAAGTCGCTGATGAAGATGTTGAACAGTGCAGGCCTGAGGACCGAGCCCTGGGGGACCCC
>NW_017728993.1:55635658-55656053 GCF_001723915.1 Gavialis gangeticus
GGATGTCCTGCGTAACACACTTCTTTTCCTATCTTGTATTAAGGAATGGCGACAGTTCTCACTGCAGGATTAGAACATTCATTTGATGGGAGAGGCAATACTTAAGGTACCACAGGTTTTTGTTTACCTTGCAGGACCATTAGACCAAAATGGACATAAAACTGTAAGCCAAGATCTCCTGGGTTCTAATTTGGTCTCTGCTCCTGACTTGTTTATTCATGGCATTCATAGCCTTATTGACTCAGTTTCCCAGTCCCCATAAAATAACAGTAATGCTGCTTGTCTATCTCACATTGGAGTTGCAAGGCTTAACATTACATGGCTTTAAAGGATGGTAGTATTTCAAGTAACCACCATCCTTCAGAGTTATGTAAAGTATGGAGAACTTGGTGCTTTTGAAGCTGGAAAGTAAATTGGTTAGCTACAGGACTGAGATAACTAAAAGTCCCCCTTTGAAACATGATTGATTGAGCAGAAGCTGATGCTTGGCAAAGATAAGATATTTCAGTTGGAAAGGAAATATAGACTTAAAGGCATAGACATTTCAGGCCTCAAGAAAAGGTTCTCTTTAGAAAATCGCAGGTTTAAAATGCATTTCTACAGCAGTGTGCAAAAAAGGGTTTTGATTGATGCTGTAAGTGTCATTGTGAATTTTCAGTCTCTCACTAAACCATTTACTGAGTTAATTGCAAGTCCATCATGACACAGAAATGTTTTAATTCAGTTTAGTATCTGCATCCTTTCAAACAACAACAGCAAACTCAAGTACCCTCAGTGTTTGCAATTTTGTGACACTAAATGACAACAAACAAAATTAAAAATAAATGCCAACATATGTATAATGAAGCACTTGAATTTTCCTATCCACAGCTTAGCTGTTATTCCACATTTCTTGCACTGATATCTGTAATGGCTAAATAGCTAAAGGGCAGGTTCACAATGTGCACAGCACATATGAAGGAAGCCAGGGTTTTTTTCCTATCTGAAACCAAGTGACACTGTACATAGAAAGGAACCTTGCACTGGAGTAAACACACAACATCGTCAAGGTTGGAAATTTCAGGTCTGCTGTTCACCTGGATATAAGCATGGGACAATCCCAAAACTGTGCAGATGGATTCAAAGGAGATGCGTGGTAGGCAGAAGTGCACCGTAATAAAAATAGGAATTCTGGAAATGATGGGGTGAAAAGTGCACTGAGGCATCCTGTGCCAGGAGCGTGCCTTAGGCCCTGGGCTGCCTGCTCCCCCTGTCTCCATGTACCTCGGTATGGGGGCTCCACTACAGAGTTCCTGCTCTGAGAGCCATGGAGCACCCAGCCCAGGGCTGCTTGGTCCCCCATCTCCACGTGCCTCAGCACAGCACAGAGGAAGGTGGCTGGCTGAGGCACAGGGTGCCTCAGTGTGGGGTTAGCGGGCAGACAGCCCCTGCACTGGGGCAACCTGTGCCCTAGCCAGCCAGGGAGAGAGGCACATGGCGACAGGGGTACAGGCAGTCCAGGGCTGTCTGATCCCCCGTCAACTCACACTGAGGAGCCCCTGTGCTGAGGCACCCTGCACCCCAGCCAGCTGCTCTCTGGCTGGCTGGGGCACAGAGTGCCTTGAGATGGGGGAGCAGGCAGCCTGGGGATCGTGACGCATTCCCCTGTCTTGAGTGAGCAGCTCCAGAATTACATGGAGACAGGGGGCCAGCCAGCCACAGACTGCCTGCTCCCCCATCTCAAGGCACCCTGCACCCCAGCCAGCCAGGGAGCACCCCAGCCATCCCTGGATGGAGCGGCGGGCTGGGGTGGAGCTCTGCAGCCTGCAGAGATGGGGAACCAGGCAGCCATGGACTGCCTTCTCCCCCATCTCTGCCTTTGTCCTCGCACACACCACTTTGGCGTGGTTTATGCTTTTTTTTCCCCAGGGTTTTTTGTTTTGTTTTGTTTTGGGTTTTTTCTACTGAGAAATCACAGTAACAAATGTTGCCCCAGCACTGCAAATTAGTGCTGATTAACGTGCAATTTGTGGCGATCGGCAGGCACACGTGGTGTGTGGCACCACAAACCTCTTTGCAGTGTCACGAACCACGTGTGCCTGCACATCTGGATTCAGCCAGAGTGGGTATGATCACCTTTTAAAAGAATGTGCACGAAATGAATATTAGGTAGAGTGAAGCACTTTTTAGGCTAAAAATCAACATTGGCAGAAAATCAAATGGCTACAAACTGGCTGCAGATCATTTAGCTTGGAAATTAGATTTTTGTGACAGGATTAAAGTTTGGAATATTCTTCCAACAACATAACGGGGGCAAAGAATCTTCATCTCTTTAAGAATGAACTTGCTTAATTTATGGAAGGGAGGGGAATTGTAGGGCAGGGAGTTGTAGCCTGACAACCAGTGTATGTGATATGTGGAATCATGCATTTGGAACAGGGCTAGCAAAACCAGCCATGCAACACAGGCAGCTGCCTAGGGTGGCAAATTGAAGCAGGGCAGGGGAATTACAGGCAATTCCTGCTTAGCGCTGTTAACTGGAAACACTGAGCACTAAGCAAAACAATGTTAAGCGAAACCCATTTCCCCATAGGATTTAATGTAAATAATATAATGTAAAAGGTGGCAACATCCTAAGAGATAGCCAGCATGAGTTTGTTGTGGGTAGGTCTTGCCTGACCAATCTCATCTCCTTCTATGACCAGGTGACATATCACCTGAAAAAAGGAGAACAGATTGACATCATATAATATCTGGACTTTAAAAAAGCCTTTGATCTGGTGTCCCATGATCTCCTCTTTGAAAAATTGGCCAACTCTGGCCTCGGCTACACCTCAGTCCAATGGCTGAGGAATTGGCTCTAAGGCTGGACTCAGAGAATGGTGACTGATGGAAGAGAATCATGGTGCGCCGTGACCAGTGGTGTCCCTCAAGGCTCAGTCCTTGGACGTGTTCCCTTTAATGTCTTTATTAATGATGTGGATACTGGTGTCAGAAGTGGACTGGCCAAGTCTGCCGACGACACCAAACCCTGGGGTAGAGCGTCCACACCAGAAGATAGGCTGGTGATGCAGGCTGACTTGGATAGGTTGAAAAAGTGGGCAGATACAAAGCTGATGACATTCAATACTGACAAATGTAAGGTACTCCACCTTGGGAAAAAAACCCTGCAGCATGCTTATAGGCAAGGAAGTGCTATGCTTGCTAGCACCAAGGCCAAAAGAGACTTAGGGGTCATGATTGACCACAAGATGAACATGAGCCACCAATGTGATGTTGTAGCTGGTAAAGGAAACAAAACTCTGGCTTGCAGCCATAGATGCTTCTCAAGTAAATCTCAGGATGTCATCCTCCCACTGTACTTGGCCTTGGTGAGGCTGCAGCTGGAGTACTGCATCCAGTTCTGGGCTCCACAATTCAGGAAGGATGTTGAGAAGCTTGAGAGAGTTCAGAGGAGAGCCACACACATGATCAGAGGACAGGAGAATAAGCCTTATGAAGAGAGGCTGAGAGCCATGAGACTCTTCAGCCTAGAAAATCGCAGGCTCAGGGGTGACCTAAGGGCAGTTTATAAGTACATCAGGGGTGTTCGTGAAGCTCTGGGGGAATGGTTGTTCACCAGAGTGCCCCAAGGGATGACAAGGACCAATGGTCACAAACTTCTCCAAAGCCATTTTAGGCTGGACATAAGAAAATACTTCTTTATTGTCCAAGCCCCGAAGGCCTGGAATAAGCTCCCTCCAGAAGTGGTGCAAGCACCTACTCTGGACTCCTTTAAGAAGTGTTTGAATGCTTATCTTCCTGGGATCCTTTGACCGTAGCTGACTTCCTGCCCTTGGGATGGGGGGCTGGACTCGATGATCTCCCAAGGTCCCTTCCAGCCCTAATGTCTATGAAATCTATTAAATAATTGATTCTGCACCACCTGCCAGCCTAGACCCTGCGCTCCTGCTGGCCCTGGCCCTGTTACTCCTGGGAAGGCTCTGTGCAGGCTTCACCAGGGAAGGCATTGGCTCCTCCCAGCCTCATTATTCCACTGCCGTGATGGCCCCTGCCAGCTCGCACCCACCAGCCACCAGCACACCCAAGTGCGGCCTCAGCCACCCTGTCCGCGGGGCCTGAGTTGGGGACCTGCCTACCCAGGGATTTACAGCAAGAAGGCAGGGGGCTCTGGCCAGTGCGGGGGAAGCAGTGAGGCCACCCACCCACCTACCCATTCCCTGCTCTGCCCAGTGTGGGCTTCCTCCAGGGCACCCAACACTGGGACTATCCACTGCCACCAGATTGCTGCAGGCTCAAGACAGAGTCTGCACCCCGCGGATGAGTGCATGACTGGAGCGGAATGGGGCATAGGCTGCAGCCCCCTGCCTGCCCCTTCGTGCCACTGCCACTCCTCCCCACCTGCCAGCCACTCCAGCATCATGTGCCAGAGTGGACCCTGCACTCCTGCCACCTCGCCTTGGGTCCCGCCAGCCCAGGCTCCCTGGTCACGCTGCCCGGCCCCCCACCCGCCCTTTCTCACTGCTGCTGCTCCTCCCCACCCACTTCAGCACCATGTGCTGGAGCAGAACCCAGGCTCCTGCCACCCCACCCTGGGCCCCCACCGGCTGCCACTCACCACTTCACTAGACACTGCCGACACCACCACTGCTTCTCCCCACCCCTGCACTGAGTGTTATAACAAAACGTGCTGAGAGCTATGTGAAACCAGGTACGTATATTAAAGGAGCACTATAGCGAAACTGCAGTAAGCGAAACTGCATTAAATGGGGGTTGCCTGTATATGCACATTCCTTGCACATGCTCATTGGGAGCTGCCTCAGGAGTCAGGGTATGTGCAAAAGGAAGTAGGGCAGCTCTGGCACTGCCAAGCTCTTACTCTGGGAGTCTGTCTGGTGCCTGCCCTTGCCAGGTCCCTGGTATGTTATGAATTTCATTTTTTAAGGGTGGCAAAAATCCTTGGGCCACTCCTGATTTGCAGCCCTCATTCTGGGTTATGATGTTAACTCTTTTATAGTGTGGCAGGTCTGTGGTAATCCCATGTTTCAGAGATTTTGCTAGTCATCTGTAGGGGCCAGGAAACGTTCTTTTTCCCCCTCACAAAAAACACTGGTTTCTAGGGGATTTTTTTTCTTACCTTTTTCTGAAGCTTTGGGTCATATTTGTTAGAGCTAAGGATGGGGTGTTTTGATTGGCATGCCCAATGGTTCCTGTCTAAAGGGTCTTGCTTTTCTGCTCAGCATCATACTGATCACCAGTTTGGGATCAGGAAAAAAATTTTCTGTTAGGTCAGATTGGCATGGACTGTGAAGTTCTTCACTTCATTTGTAGTGTGGGCCATAACTATCTACTTAGGATCATCCGAGTATATGATAATGAACTACACCCCTGTCATTGCAGGGCAATGGTAGGGCATTGGCTGTGCCCATCTCCACTGTTTTTACCTATATATTATAAAGCGTTCTTGGTGTTTTGAATATTGTGCCTTGTGGTTTTGCATGGGGTTTGAAATAGCGATTTTGCGTAAGTGCCTAAGTTTGTGAATACAGGGGGCTGGACTTAGTGGCCCAGGAGATTTTTCCAATCCTATGCTCCTATGTTCTAAACATACAATAAAATTAGATATCAGCAGGAAGTATGACAACGGTCAGAGCAATTACACGCTAAGATTTATCTAATCACAATTTATAATCCTTCAACTATAGTGGTATGAGAGTTATGAGAGGTAAGGATTTCTTACGGTGATATTTTTTTTGAACCAACTGTGTAGTTGGGATAGAGTTAGACAAGCTTTCTAAAGCAAGGCATTCTTTCTCAGGTCTGATCATGATGAACCTACGCTGTGCCTGCATTAAACAGCTTCTCTCTACCTATATCCTCACTACATAGCTAGTCCAATAAGATATCACCCTATGAAATCCTTGCCCCTCACATAATTTTTGGACCCACGGCTACAACATCACTCTTACGCTGCCTTCTACCAGTATAGTTAGTGCCCACCCAGGAAGGGAAATAAGGGATAACATTATAAGCATGTTTATACTACTCCAACTGTCCTTAGTAGGTTTTGGACCAATATAAACGTACTGTCTAAAATAATCACAGCCTTAACCAACACAGATGTGCCAGTCCAAGAACTATGCATAGACCAACTCAGCCCTTGAAAGAATGAAAGAGTAGATAAAGCACAAAATAACTAATTACCATCCTGAACCAGAGCACAGCACTTTATATGATACTCAGCATCTGCATCGGGGGTGGGGGTGTTGCTGAGGTTTGAGCTTTTATTTTTTTACAGAAAATTTTCACCTTACTCCTGTCTAAAAGAAACTTATTATAAATGTAAAACTCCTACATTCAACTGCAGAGCTGATTCATAGAAACAAGGATGTTTCCAATTGCAGAACAGCAGAAAGTAGCTTTAAAGTGCACCGTTCCAAAAATAGTAACAACTTATTAACACAAGGAGGAAGCTTACATGAACATGAAGTACTAATAACAGTATTTTGTTGGAATGGATCAACATATTTTTCTTGAATTTTTTCAATGAAAAATGCCTATGGACCAAAACAAAAACTTCTACCTTTTTTTTTTTTTTACAGTTTTCTTCAATTTTCCATGTTTCTACTGAAAAAATGGAAACCAAAACTAAAATTTCAGTATCATTTTTAAGGTTTTGTTTTTCTAAAATGAATGGGATGAAAATGTATTTCAGTTGTATTATTGCTCAGTCCCCTCCCCCGCCCCCCTCCACAAAAACAAGCAAACAAGCCCCATGGCTAATTTTGAAGAAATAAATGAAAAATAACTATTCCCTCAAAATCTAATCAGTTTAAATATTTATACTGAATATTTCATTTTCCAACTTTATAATACCCATGCAGCCACTGGTGTAAATTGTAGCAGCTGTTTAACAGCATGGTTGTTACAGGCACAAGCCAGATGGGGTATCAGGACTTGGTAGCAAGAGTCACAAGCCAGGAGTCTGGGAGCTAGGCAACTTAGGAGAAGTAGGAGATAGGCAGGAAGCAAGGACTAGGAGTAGGAAGCCAAAAACAAAAAATCAAGAGAACTGTATCTAGACAAAAAGGAAATGTTTTGTTGAGATCACATATAAAATTGCAAGGATTGATTTTTATTGGTGTCTGTACAAGTCAGGAGGCTGCTCTGATGCGCTGTAATTATAGCGTGTCGGAGAGGACTTGATTAATCAATTAATTGAGTCTGCTGGAGTGTGGTAACTAATTACCACACTCCAGCCAGCCTTTGTGTCTCATGTGCTTCAAAATGTTGGTGGGGGCACTTTAAAGCTCATTCGACAAGCTTTAGATAAAGTGCTCCTGTCACCATTTTGAAGAGCAGGGGTGCTGATACACAAGACACTCTGGGTGCTTTAATTAGAGTGGTTCTTGGAGCTGCTCTGATTAAAGCACTCCCCACCCCCACCTCCCATCCCTGGAGCATGTGTAAAAACACCCTATGTACCAGAGGCATGCACCCATGCAGTTTAACTGGAGCCAGCTGGGAGAGCTCCGGCAGCTGTCACCAGTCCAACCCAGGCAAGCAGGGCCACTTGGGGGATTTATCAGTCTGCCTGTGACTGGGGCTCTTGACAATGGAGTAATGTTCTGCAAGCATTTAAGTACTGAAGAAATATGCTAGATTTCTTCATATACCATATAAGCATTTTCTGTATTAGGTTCAATCAACAGGCATGCACCAATCAAACATCAGAATGGGAAAAAGTTGGGGAATTTCCTACATAAGGGATGCATGTGATTACATTTTAATGATTGTACAGCGTTCATGGATAGGTAAGAAGACTGAGCATTTAAATGTGGGCATTTAATATGACAATGGAAAGAAGCTGCTAGTAGAATAAATCTGACAATCAAGCATGCCAAGAGCTTCACTAAGACATATTCAGGATTGCTAATTCTTAAGATCATGTCACGTTATTCACCTTTTGTCAATTTAAATTAATCTCTTTCCAGGGACCACTTGTCTCTCAGCTGACAGCTGAAGTTTACAGCATTAGTATCACTGCATAACAGAGAATGAAATGCAGGTACAGTAGATCTGGTGAAAGATGTAGCTGTTGCGTCAGCATTAAGGTCTATTCTATTGATCCCAGTCGAAAAGGTGAAAGGCTAAAGAGAGAGGGGGAGAGATGGAGCTAATAGCTAAGAAATCCTGCAGCAGCTCCCTTGGTCAGGCAGTCAACACTTGACTGCTAGGCAGGAACCATTTTGGGCTTTTAAAACACTGCAGGCTGAGCCCTCAGACTGTAGGGGAAAAACGCTACTATCAGTCATAAAGCAAAGGGGCATGGGATTCATTTCCTCTTAATTCTCTGTCTCAAATTTTTCTTAGGTCTTCAGGGAAAACGTTTGCATTTTCACTTTCATACCTTTTTTAAAATGCTCCTACAAGAAGGGAAAATACCATTGTGCTGGTTCAATGTATATTACATATGTAGTTATGTTACCTTCAGGCACCAATCTGAATGGCTACATAAATAACTGTAGCCTGAACAATGGTAGCTCAGGGACAGCTACTCAGATACGAGCTTCAGCTAAATTCTGAAAATGTGACCCCAGTTATATGACTGGGGTCACATCTATGACAGTAGATGCCACTAATTCATTTGAAGGAATGTCACTGTATCCCATATGACAAACAAAGTAGTTGTGTTTTCATAAAGAGTTGTATTTACATAGCACTCTTCACATAGAGGGATTCGCAAGTACACAATAAATTGTGCATACCTACAGTGTGTGAATTATCTCACTGGCGGGGGGTCAGAATGTGTCAAGTGTTTAACAGTGTAGGTTGTAGCCATGTTGGTCTAAGGACGTAGGCAGACAAGGTTCTTTGGGTAAATCTGATATTTTTTATTAGACCAACTCAAATATTTGGAAAAATTCTTCTTTGCAAGCTTTCCAGCACAAAAACCCTCGTCAGGCTTAGGAAGCTTCAAAATGGACTGAGAAAGCTCATCCTGATGAAGGGTATTTGTGCCGGAAAGAAGAATTTTTTTTAACTATTTGAGTTTGTTAAATAAAAGATATCAGATTTCCCCAAAGAACCTTGTCCCCAAGTGTTTAACAACCTCCAGCAACACACTATACAACACCTACGACAAGACGTAAGAAAGACTAATCTTCTCCAATTGAAACTATCAAAGACTTTTTATCTAAGAAGCTACTTAGATGTAATTTGTCCCTGATACTTGGACTAGGCTTCTTAATGTTGTGAAAGGATCTTTAATAAAAAGTGGTGCCCAGAAAGATCTGTGATTTTACAGGAGACTTTCAAGCTTGCTCAGTCCATTTTGAAGCTGGTTTTCAGGTTTAGCTCACAAGTGCCTGCCTTCCAGAAAAAACATGTCTACTTGTGATTCTTGTTCAAGTTCTCATTAAGCATAAAGTCATATTGCTTTTACAGGAATGACAGCTCAGCTGTAAGTGAAGGGCCAAATGCAATGATAGAGAGATTTCACATGACAAGGCCATTTCAGACAAAAGAAATGTTAAGCAAAAAGACTTACACAATGGGAAGTCTTGAACTTTTGCTGACCCCTGATGATAGCACTGTGCCAGGAAAAAGCTCGAAGCTACCTAAATCCTCTGTTTTGGAAATCTTTCTGGCACAACAATGACCAGTGTTTGTACACTGTTTTAAGTGGAAAATGAAAAATACTTAATTATCTTTCCAGGGTATGACAGCTAATAAAAACTAAAATGTTTGCCTAGAACTTCTGTATTTTAGAGTCTTTGGAAACCCTGCTGATTCATAATTCACCAAAAATATATACAATCATAAACCATGAATGAATAATGTGCGAGACATGAAGGTTTTGCAACATAACATTAGTGTCATCCTGGAAAGAAAATGGGAAAGTGCATGCACATCAACTTTCATGAGTATTATACCTTTGGACTGCAATCTGTAATCATCAGTAGTAACAACCACGATGGCCTGAGACAGGTTCTCAGCCTCATCTGTTTGGTTATACAAATGTGCTGCAATCCCCCTTCCTAGCATAAATCAAATCCTGGCTACAGACATGAATTCTAGGTGCCAGAAGGAGGCTCTGACAACCAACTACCTCATGTGTGGCATTATTTTTTAATAATTTATACAGAATTTCCTTCAGTTGAAGAAACATTGCACTGTAAGTATTCTAATCACTACTGTCTCCAGAAATTGTAAGGGAGAAGAAATCACTTAAAGAAAACCAAGTTTTTAAAAAAATAATTAACAATTAAAATGGAAACCTGCAATCTTGACACTCTGATGATAGATTAAAGATTCAGAAAATGCACTTCTGCATTTGAGACGAGATAAAAAGGCAGGAGGTGCAAATTGGTTCTGTTAATTACTCTTTTTCAGTACAGATTGATCTGAGCTTCAAAGCTGAGCTGCAAATTTAAATGTTCTGACTCTGGATGGCATTTTGATAAATAAGTTTGGTTAGAGCCCATCTCTACTCTTAAATGGTTTCTTTCATTCTCCTGGTAGCAGAATTAACCCTTAAAAAATTGGACAGTTCAGTACTGAGACAATCTCATGAGTAATTGGGTATACATAAAGGCATACAGTGTGGCACTGTGCCCAGGGCAGCTTCCACATGCAGAGGCAGTGATAACTTCTGGTTGCCGCTTCTGCCGCTGTCTTGATTGCATGGATGTGGAGATGGCAGGGATGGAGGGAAGTGGAAAAAGCCAGCTAAGTCTGCACCCAGGGCAGCTGCCCTGGTTGTCCTGCCCTGTTTATACCACTGGTTACAGAATTTCCAAAAGGTCAACAGTTTGATGAAACACAAATCTCTCTCAGAAACCTCTTTTCCTTCTTTCATGATTTCTGTAAAACACTTGGCAGTGGCTATGGAACCAGCATGCTTGTAACCATTACTTAGCTCACTAAATCAGTATAATCTGACTATTACCTTGTGCTTCTCCTGTTTGCAGTTTCCATATCTGTCATTCTTTGGGAGCAGGAATCATAAATCAAATTATAATGCCCACATTTTCTGCTAAATTGCATAATGCTTTTGACCCACTCTACCCAGGTATGCAACTACTTATCTAAATTACATCTCTTCTGCATGGGATGCAACGTAGCCCAGTACAAAAGATGTCTCAGGGATTTAAGTACTCAGATTCCACTGTACTTCATTGGGATTAGGATACCTACAGTAAGTATGTGAGGCTTCTTTGAAAATGTTGGTCCAAGTGGGTTGTAATATACATTGCATAGGGATCTAAATGATAAGGAATTAGACTTGCCACTGAATTTAGCTAGCAACATGCTGAGGAGGGAAGACGTGGACTAAAATTTTGTTACTAAACGGAAGGCACGGTGGCATGATTTTCTGTCTTTGAATAGAGTTAAATCCCTCTTTGATTAAATCCTCCATGGCAGAGATGGCTTATGTTATAAAAATATAAAGGCAATTTCAGCTTTCAAACAGACCAGATTACACCAAATAGCACATATTATAAACCAATAAATAGTAGAATCCAGAGACTCCTACAAGATAATCACACCCCTCCTCTACTTTGAATTACACCAGCAGAACTCTCTCCAGTGCTGTGACATAGCTGATACCGTTTTTAGGAACAAACTGTAAACATTTCTAGCTTAAGACTAAATATGACATTGTTTGCCAAATGTAGTCGAATATGACAAAGTATTTATGTTTCAACAGGAAGACAAATGAAATGCTTCCCTAGCCCATAATCCTTCCTTTCTACAAAGACATCCACCCTTGGTGCAAATGCTTTATTGCAAGCCAAAACAGCACATAATTTTTTCCATGGGAACCAGTTGTTAAAATGCTATCCTACTCAGAATATTCATTGTGGGCATTCGTGTCTTCTAGTCTCATATCATTTTCAGCATTACATGTGCTTGGTTTACAGTAAAGAGATGCTTTATTTTTTTGAAGCAACTGGCCTTTGCAAACTCAGCTTGAATTCTGAAATTCAAATTAGGTTTCTTCCTTTCTTCCTCCTTTTATTAATGATTTGGAGCAGGGCTCTTCTACTGGCAGCTCATGAGGGGTTAATTTGTGGCCCTCAGACTCCCACAGGGGCATCATTCCCCCCAGCTGCTTTGGCAGCTGCTGCTACCAGGGTCTCTAGGCTCCCTTCCCTTCTCCAGTTTCCATTTCCTGCTCCTGTCCCTGGGGGCAGAATCAGATGGCATGATCGTGGCACCCAGAGACCCTGGGGCCCCCATGAAGTGAAGGAGTGCCCACATGCTGTGGTGAAGCAGGGCGGGCACCTCTATGGCATAGCACAGCAAGGTGAGGAAGGGTGCCAGTGGTACAGCCTGGCAGGGGTGCAGCAGGGAACCGAGGTAGTGTGGGGCCCATGCATGTGTGGCCCTCAGCTGCTTGGAAGCCGGAGAGCCCTAGTTTGGAAGACTGCACACTTACCTGATTGAGTGCACACTTACCAGATTTACAGAGTACCCCAAGCTGGCTAGAATTGCAGACACTCTGGAGGGAAGGATTATGATTCAAACAGACTGGAGAAATGGTACAAAATCACTCAAATGAAATTCAGAAAGGACAAGTGTAAAGTCCTGCACTCAAATATACAAATACAAACTGGGGATCAACTGTCTAGGCTGCTGTACTACATAGAAGGACTTTGGGGTTACAGTAGATTGCAAGGTGAAGAGTGTGCCCTTGTTTTTTTTTAAAAAGAACCAATGAATGTTTGAATGCTTATCTTGCTGGGATCCTTTGACCCTAGCTGACTTCCTGCCCCTGGGGCAGGGTGCTGGACTTGATGATCTTCAAGATCTCTTCCAGCCCTAACATCTACAAAATCTATGAAATCATACTGGTTTCTGTTAATAGGAATGTCTCTTGCAAGTGAAGGGAAATTATTTTTCCACCCTATTTAGCACTGATGAGAACTTACCTGGGGTATTGTCCACTTTTGGGCACTGCATTTCAAGAAAAATGTAGACAAATTGGAGAGTCCAGCAGAGAGCAACAAAATGATCAGAGGTCTAGGAAACATGACTTTCAAGGAAAGTTGGAATAACCGTCAAAGAGAAGACTATGGAAGGATCTGATAACAGTCTTCAAATACCTGAAGGGTGGTTGTAAAGAGGATGGCAGTAGACTGTGTTGATACAGAAGACAAGAGAAGAAGTAATAGTCTTAAATTACAACAAAGGAAATTGTAGATTAGCTATTAGGAGGAGCCATCTAGTTTGAGGCTGGATGGGCACTGCAACCTAGAGAGGCTGTGGAATCTGCATCCTTGTAAGTTTTTAAGAACAAGTTGGACAATCATTTGGGTAAGATGATTTAGACAGGGGTGATCCTGTCTTATGCAGGGCATGGTTGTAGATCTGTAGTCTCTTCCAGCCCTTTTTTCCATATTTCCAAGATTCTGTTTGTGTATTACCATAATAAAAGTGTTATATGCCAAATTAGTAGTTCACTTGTTCAGTTCTGACGGTGTTTAGTTTTCCAGTTCTGTTGAGAATGCTCAGGACGCAATAGAAATGCATTCAAACTCTTAGTTGTTTTGGTTCTCCGGGGCTACAACATAACACAAAAACCTCAGCAAAAGGCTTTATTTTCTGTCACTGAATTTGACCCTCCATCTCACATTATGATGACATCTGGTGATATTGTAAATACAACAGATCGTATTGATGCCAAAGGCTATAACATGACACTGACAATTAACTACAGTTGGTATAATATATAAGGATGAAAGGCAGCTTTAAAATGGGGGGGAGGGTGGAATATATTTTCTATCAAAAGACAATACTGTTCCACTGCTTGTTTCTCCTCTGAATGAACAGGTTCCAGTACAATATGCATCAACAAGATCCGTGGAGAAATATTAGTAGTAAAACTGAGAGCACAACTCTGAACAGGACTATTTTGAGTCTGTGAAGTTTTATAACCCTGGTTATTTCAGAGTAGTTATTTTCTGAGTCTCTCTCAAGAGGGTGAAATTTTAAAAAGTTTAAAGTTAAAGGCAAAAATGTTATAAATTCCGCCTTAAAAGAAAGAACTATCATCTTCTTCTGGACTTGCCATCTGTCAGGTTGAAAACCCTACCTTGATACTCTGACCACTGGAGAACCGTTGTGCCTTTACTTGCAATTATTTTTCCACGGATCCTAAGAAATGAGCTTTAAAGGACTCTTGATCTTCTTGCAAACAAGGCATTAGCAGCACTAATAGGAAATCTCAGCAAGAAGCAAGGGCTCAGGTGTGATACATACTGTATGCTCAAAGCATTGTTCCTATACCAACCGGCTCTGAAGTGAAGAAGAGATATTGAGTCTAGTCACTGATTACTTGTCCCATCTCTACTTCTAGGTCTGAGCAAAGTCCAGCACTCAGAAGTTAGGAAATGCTTAAATTAAGGTTACCTGTTGTAAATGAATTAGGTTCTTTTTCATATCATTATAAACTATTTTTCTTCAACCCTCCTGCCTCATTCAGTGCACAGGATGGACTGTGATCACTTAAATGAGCAGTTCTTTAATATTCTTTCTCTTCATGGGTCAGTGTTTGGTCCCACTCCTTATTTATGGCACTGTAGTCAAACTGGGCTCTGAAGGGAGAATTATTAATGTTCTTTTCTATGCCACTCATCATTCCAGTATCTGAGTGTTTCTCAAACATCAATGGATTTAGCTTCAAAACACCGCTATAAGATGCAGATTTTTTTAGGTGTGGAGGTGGTAGCATAGTCTCTGTTTCACCAGTGGAAGACCCAAGGCACAGATGCTAAGGTCAAAACTAATTTCTGATATGAGGTAAGCAATTTGAAATACCTCGGATGTGTCTACATGAGACTTTTACTGCAGTTGACTAATTAGCTCCGCAGTAAACCTCACATCTACATTAGCAGAGCCATTAGGCAGGAGTAAACTAATTAATTCCACAGCAGGATAGTATTTGTAAATACAAGTACTATCCTGCTGCGGAGTTTTTTATGCCATGTAAACATGGCTCCCAGGAAGCAAAAAACTGGTGCAATAAGTGCTGGAGTTTATTGGTTTGACTTAATTGCACGTGTAGACATGCCCCAAGGGACTAACTTTTCTGAGAAATTTGCATTCTATAACACTTTATATATACATTTTAAGGCACACCTCCCCTTGACCTCAGTTGCAGCTGTGAGCACTCAGCTTTCTGCAGATCAAACCCCAAAGTCTCAAATCATTGAGGAATTTTATGGCAGTCGCAGATAATCTAGGTCTACAGAGCAGCATTCCATTGTCTTAACCAACCCAAGACATTTTTTTTACTTACAAACTGCAAACTTTTTATTGACAATTAAACATTTTTACTGACAAATGTTTTTACTGACATATGCTTTACTTACTGTAAATGAAACCCTTCTGCCAAGCTCTGGTCAAGGGCAGAAATCAGATTGAGAGGTTTAACACCAACCACAGTAAAAAAAGAACAACAAAAAACCCACCATATTGGCTTGGCAATCTTGCTTGACTGCAGCAATTGTTTTACGTTGTGTTGCCCCTACCCCAGGAGTCTACTATTTACCCCCATACCTTGATATCCCCAACCATGTCCCACACCATGCTGGCACAGATCCCTGAAGGACTACTGCTTGCCTACCTGTGACCCAACAATGTCACAGGTAGGGGATGGGATCCAGCAACAACAGCAGTAGCAGCATGTCCCTGGGGGGGGGAGGGCGGGGGAAAAGGGGCTACCGTGGCTTCTGTGGGCTACAAAGCCCTTAGACAATGCTGCATTCCCTCTCAGACACTAGGTGGCACTGCCCTCCTCCAGTTTCATTCTAAGGTTAAAGCTTCAATCAAGCTCCAATTGTCTAGTTTTTCTTTTACAGACAGCTCAATTTTTTAACAGACTTTACAGACAGGCGTGTTTAGTCTGTTTTTTAAACAATCGGTCCGTGAATTTATGGACAGTTGACAATGCTGATGAGATCATTTTTTCTCTTCTTGCAAGCCAGTGCCTCATTTTACAACAAATAAAAGTCAAAGAACCCTATAAACAGTAACTGAATTAATGTATTATAGCAGGCTCACCTTTCAGAGCTTGAGATCCTGCTGTTTTGATCGGTGGAGCCCATCCACCAGCCAGGAGGCAGCAAGAGAAATAAAGGCATGCCCCTTTCCTGAGGGGAGGGGGGAAGAGCTCCCCCAGACCTGGCTGAAGACTGTAAATCGTCAGGCCTGGAAGACTTCAGGGGTGGAGCCCTGGAGCATATAAAAGGAGCTGCGTGCCCAGCACAAGGGGCAGATACAGTGAGGGACTCAAGAAGAGCAGAGCCAAGAAAACCTGGGGAGCACTCCCTCAGTGGGCAATAGGCCCAAAGCTATTGAAGCTGCCACTAGAGGAGCAGCCTTGGGAGCAGTGAGAGACCACTTGGGCTGTTGACAGTGCACAGGGATGGTGAGTGGAGACTCAGCCCTGGGAGCAGTGTGAGACTGCTCGGGCCCATCACTGTGCACAGTTCGATGCATAGAGCCCAGGCTTTGAGAGCCACAAGTGGCGGCTTGAGCCTGCAACCCCAGCAGGGCCTTGGGGCCCGCAGTGAGGCGGCTCAGGCCTCATCTCCCAGCAAGCAGCCAGGTCCCACGGTGCGCAGGGCGGCGCACGGGCCCGAGCCTTGGGAGCCAGGGTGCAGCAGAGGCTGCTTGGGTTAGCCACCTGGTATGAGGATGGCTGGCTAGAGCCTGAGCTAAGAGAGCCCTCAGTGCCGAGCCAGGGTATAGGGAAATGGTAGTGCTGCAGTGTGAGGCTCAGCACCCAGGAGCCAGCAGCAGCTGAGAGGAGCTGAGTCCTTGGTGCCCAGAGCAGGGCACAGGGTGGAGAGGAGCCCAGCAGTGCAGGAGAGGCCTCGAGAGACGGTCCAGCAGAGGAGACCCCATTCAGTTGTGCCCTGACCACCGCCACCTGAGGGAGTGTGAGTCATTGGGCCCTTGGGTCTTACAGGGGAAAGACATTTGGGGCAGGCAAACCCAGAGAAGGGGCTAGGTGAACAGCCCCTCCTCCGCCTAGTCAAGGCCTTAAGGGGAGGGGCCCCTGGTGCTTTCTGGACACCCACGCCCCCCGAAGGGACCCCATTGGAAGGAGGACTATCTCTTGCCATGGGTCAGGGACTACATTAAGGAAATAGGTGTTATTAAGATTGTTCGTGTTTGCACTTTATATTTTGCGATTGAAATGTTGTATTGTGATGTTGTAAATAGTGTTATTTAGGGTTTGACCTTGGTTATTGGTTAATGTTCACTGCAAATATATGTATATGATATCTAGTTTTATGTTTATGTATATTATAACTCAGTAAATTGTATATAATTAAGACCTTTGGGCTTGGGCTAACTCTATAGAGGAAAGAGGGATCTGCTCGAAATTCTGGCATCCCTCTCTCAGCACTCCCTCCTGCCTACCCATCCCATCCTATTGAGAATAGGGCACATGCTTGGGTGTACCCAGGTTACATATTATGAAACTAAGACTTCATCACAGAGTACATCAGATCTGTCTCTCCTTTTTACTCCTTCTCCCAGCCCCACTGTTTCCTTCCTCATGTCCTTCCCCAGCCAGTACTAGTATCTCACTAACTTGTGATCTGATCTCAATCTTTTCCCAGCCCACTGACTCCCAGTCTTCCCTATTTCCATTCCTCCCCTCCACAACTCTCTCTCTCATTTTGCTTCCCCAAGCCTGATTTTTATTCCCTCTGATTTACACCAGGCAGTTGCCTCCTCCCTACTGCCTGGGATCAATGACTTTGGAATGAGAGGAAAGGAAAAACTGGCTTATTGTTCTCATCTCTGGTGTTTGGCCTAAGTACAGCTCCTGCAGCCTACAGCTGAACTGGAGGAAAAGGCTTTTTAAGTCCTGGGTTTAACATGTCCAGTAATGAGAGAATCTTTGGGAAGTTTAGCTGCTAACATCTAAGAAGCCTCTTATAAGTATGTGTTAACGATGATATATAAAAGGCCTTTTAACCTGACATACTTCAGGGTAGATTTTCATAACAACTCAGGTGGAGACAGATACTTGGCATGGAGAATTTCAGTCCAAATAGTTAAAATTTGGCAAAATTATAAGCAAATGAAAATATGATCTTATACCATAGGCTATACAGTAAGCATACAGATAAACATACATGAAAAAGTGGTGCTTCTTATACACAGAAAAGAGTGAAAGACAGAAGATCCTCTGACTTTCACTAAGTGGCCTCTGTACAGATGTAGTTTATCTCTGCAGTGCTTGGGTAATAAAGTGATTATTTCATTAGAGTTGTACCAGCATAAAATTGTTACATTACAAAAGAGAATCAGGCCCCTAAAATGCAAGGTGCTGTCTTGGAACAAGTAGAGCAAGTCAAGAATAGAAGGCAACTCTGTTGATCTAATTGACAGCCTTTTGTTCTTGCTTTGTACAAATATCTCCAAGTCATTTGCCTATTTTTATCCTTTGACAGATGCAACCAGGGATCTTTTGCCATTTTTTCCATAAGGCCTTTCCCAGGCAGTGAAGTCACAACAATAACTTGTAGGAGCAAAACAGTGTTGAAAAAAAATCACACTCAGAACCCTTGGGGATAAATTTTCCAAAAAGCTTCAAATAAATCCTTAAAAATCAAAGGCTTTGACATGTTGTTGTCCCAAAGCTGGGACATCATGTTACAGTGAGATGGAAATTACCCAGACAACTTGGCTGGGATCTGACTCCAGAGTGAAGTAAAATGAAAGCCCCAGATTTTTCCACTGCATCACAATGTGCCACTACAACTGTGGTTATAGTAACCCTCTACTCAGACTGAAGCTCTGTAAAGAAGACTTGAGTAGAAGAGGGTTCCATTCTGTTGACTGGCATCTCTTTATATTTTTCTGCATGTACTTACAGGGCACGTTTACACATGTGCCTGACTGCACAGTGACCACGGGTACTGCACAGTCCCGGTGTGGCATAGGTAGTTTCCGACCCTACTGCACAGTAGCAATGAGGTACTGCATAGTAGCGGTAGCATCATGGTTCATGTCCGCTGATGCTACACTGCCATAGCATCCCATGTACATGCACCCACAGCTATGTATTTTAACATACAGATATGGTTTTAACAAACCATAGCTCAATAAGATTTGTAACTGGAGCAACTTGTTCCTTGAAGGTAAATATTAAATTAAGAAATATACTTCATCCTTTAAAAAAACATATAGAAATGGCTTTCCCCCCCTCCTTTTAGCATCTAAAAATTCTTAAGCAGCATGGGAAATTCAAATCTTCAGCTGCATAGGGCAGGCAGGCAGGCAGGATGAAAAATCCTCTGAAATGCTCTGTCCATAGCTGTGACAACCTCACCTCTGACTGGCATAACCACCCTCTTAACGGTAAGAGATGAGATGTGATATGCATGCTAGATCAGTTAGCTTCCCTAGGAGCCATCTTGAGCAGTGAGTGACAGGAGAGAGACATTTCACTGAATTATTCAGAGATATTAACTAGCATCCCAACTAGGGTAAAACCACATGACTCATTTCAATTTTGAATAGACTTAAACCAACTTCCTGGTAAATAAGTCCACTGTTTTAGCTACTGAACACTTTAATTACACACATGTACCCTGTGTCTAAAGCTTTAACAATGTATTTGCTTCAAGTTTCTTCAGTCCACCATATATATGTTTTCGTTTCCATCATTGATTATTAAGGAATATAACTTTGTAGAGTGGAACATTAGAAATTATATTGAGTGTGAAGTTATGCACTTAGGGACTAAGAACAACTTTTACTGTAAGTTGGCAGCTCATAGACTGGAAATGGAATTACAGAGAGACCTGAATATTCTGGTTCATCCTAGGATGACTATGTGCCACCAGTGTGATGCAGTTGTGAAAATAATTAATGCAGTTCTATGGTACATTAGTCGGTGCATATTCAATAGAGACAGGAAGGTACTAGTATCACTGTACAACATATTGGTAAGACTCCATTTAGAATACTGTGTACAGATCTGGGTGCCAATGTTCCAAAAAGATTAATTTAAACTGGAACAAGTACAAAGAAGGGACACTACATTAAAGGTATAGAGGCGCTATTTTAGAAGTGGAGATTTAAAAAGCTTGCTTTATTTAGCTTAGCAAAGCAAAGGTTGAGAGGAGATATGATTACTTTTTATAAATATATTCACAGGTTATATATCAGGGAGGGAGAAGAGCTAATTTAAGTTACTGAATTGACATAAGACCAAATAGTTACAAACTGGTTATGAAGAAATTTGGATTGGAATTAGAAGATACTGCACTATTAGAGCAGTGGAGTTTTGGAATGGTCTTCTGAACAAAATAATGGGAGCAAAGAACTTTAACTGCTTCAAGATGGAGCTTGCTAAGTTTATGAGAGAAACTATATAAAA
>NW_017728993.1:55661053-55670149 GCF_001723915.1 Gavialis gangeticus
GAACTTGAACTGCTTCAAGATGGAGCTTGCTAAGTTTATGAGAGAAACTATATAAAATTAGGGGGGTTTTGGATCAAGAACTAGCTGGGAGGGTGGAATTTTTACCTTTGAAGCATGATGTGTGATCCTCTTCCTTGGATCCTCTGAGCATTTATTAACCTAAATACTCCTCTGCCATTGCAATGGGTAAGGCATTGGTGATGCCATGGACTCCCCTGCTTTAGTTGCATGGCACACTGCAGAGTGCTTTTGGAAAATTGTTTTCAGAATACGCTGTGGTTGTGTGCTGGGTTTCCTCCCAGTTTACCTTAGCACTGCAGCCCAGGTGGACAGGCTGCAATTAAGACCACTGACACCATGTTGCCAGAGAACACACCTCTGTTTGGCACAGAGCTCAGAGGCCACATGCTTAAAACAGGCCCAGAGGCAGAGGTGGGAAGTGTCCAGGTGCAGAAATGGAGCCAGATGCTCTCCCTGCCACTGGAAGAAGCTTGGTACTTCCCCTGATGGCTTGTGTACCTGCAGAAGCAGCACACATTCGCCCTGTGGCAGAGGTGGACAAGAAAAACCCAGACACACTCCTGATAGCTGGCTGGAGGTCGGCTACATTCTCCAGGACTGAAAAACCCAGGCGAACCCAGGTGGTCTCCTTTGTCGACAGAGGCTGGAGGACTGGAGTGGATGTCAGCCCACCCAATGCAACCAACAAGAGGCTCAGCATGGATCTGAGCCCACTCACAACTACAGATCGAGGACCACCTGGGAATCCACAGGTCAGGTCGGTCTGGGAGAAGGCAGCCTAGTGGGCCTCTGGGCACCAGACAAGGAGTAACCCCGGCAGGGAGTCCTGCAGATTTCACATGCCACGTTAGTGAAGCTATGAGCCCAGAGTGCACCAACAGGGGACTGGTGGAGTGGCAGGTCCCACACCAGCACAGTATAGAGTGCCACAGGGCAGTAGCATACCTGGTCCGGTGCCAGAATGGGAAGAATCTGTAACAGGAAGCAGGGTCACTAGGAAGACTATTAAGCTCAAAGTGGGGAGAGTGAAGGGTGCACTGGGCCCCAATCTCCCACACTCAGAGTTGACCTAGTTGGTGTGGGGGGATCATTGCCCTGCCCACCACCCAGTCCTGGCTATGCAGATTAAGTTTTCCTGTTGTGTTGGGACTTTCTGGAAGCTACACAACAGCGGCGAGAACCCTGCCACATCCCTTCTCACTGGGCCCCAGTGTGGGAAAAAGAACCCCATGATCATGCCAGGGTACTGCCTGGATCCACTGTAACACCCAAGAGGAAAAGGGTGGTGTGTAGGGGAAGAGGAGCCCCACAGAAGACACACCAATGGAGTTGCTCCTGGGCCCCTAAAGGAACCACTAAGCACCACCTCCAGGGGTATACCAGGGAACAACAATTCATGGCAGGTGAATAGGCTCAGGTGGGGCGTGGCCTAAGGCAGCAGGACATACCCATTGGCCCATACAGTGGACATGAGCCTGTCATGCTGTGGCAAGTGAAGGGCTGAAGTGAATGATCTGTAGGACTCTTTGGACAAATACTTGTTTGCAAATACAGGAGAATGGACCCAGTGAATTGATAGTCCCTTTCTTGCCCCATGTTCCTATGTATGACACTGCTTCATAATTCACTTCCTCTCTATTCCTCATTCATCATTGTTTTTCCTTTTTATACATCAAATATGCTTCTAGAGTAACAAGCTCCAAGTCTAAGGTCTGTCCCTTCAGGCACATTGAGCTATGGTTAAGGCACATTATGGTCTCTAGCTAATAGCCTTCAAAGGACAGATGTGACTACCATCTGGCTGGCTTGGATTCCCTGACTGATGACCAGGTGGGTACTCACAGCTGGGTCAAATGGGGACAGCTTCAACATAAGTCCAGATCAAAGTCTGAATTTGTGTTTCTGTGGTATTAGCTACATGTTTTAACCAGTGACAAAATACAAGGTCAAAAATTGATAAATGCGTAGTAGTAGGAGGCCTGCTTCAGTGATTCAGTCAGTCTACAGCTGACTACCAACTCTATTCAACTTACTTTTAAAATAACACAGGGGGTATCTATACATGTGCTTTACTGACTAATTAGCTCTGCAGTAAAATATCATCATCTACATGTGTGGTGCTATTAAGCCAGAGTAAATTAATTAACTCTGCTGTAGGATTGTGCCTGACATAAATACTATCCTTTGGTTATTTAGTATGCTGCAACATATGTGTAGATGTGACCGGGCTGGCTGGGGCACAAGGGTGCTACAGTGCAGGGATGCCCACTGGCTAGCCTTGCACTGTAGCACCCTCATGCCCCACCCAGCCCCTCCACATCACATTGAGCTAGGGTGGAGCAGCTCTGGGCTGGCAGGCTGCAGTCCTAGGTGTAATATGCTGTGGTCCTGGGGGCACATGTAACTGCTGCACCTGGGAGCAATAAACTCAGGTGCAACCTGTGCCAGGGTTTATTCAGCAGCACTAATTGCATGTGTAGATACGCCCTGTGAGATGCTTAATGTGCAGTAGACTAATTCTCTTGCGTATTAGCACATCACAGCAAAAAACATGCTAATGCATAGTAGAATTAGTCTACTGCACATTAAGTATCACAAAAAGACCACGCACCACTGCTACTATGCATTAGCTCTGGCTACTGCACATTTATGTAATACCTCATATTAGCGGTACTAAACTTAATGTGCAGTAGCAATAGCACATTAATGCACAGGTAGACATGCCCACAGAGCGTTAAACCCTCCTGCTGCACCACTCCCAACTAGCGGCTTTTGCCAGCGATATCCATAAGAAGGAATTTTCCCAGCTGTCCCCTGCATAGACACATATTTTTTCAGTAGCTTCTTCTGCAGCTCTGTGGACAAAATTGTGCCTCCCGCTGTACTCCTATTCCAATCACTGTTAGATCTCTACAGCAACAGTTTCACTGCTTCTCTCAGACAGAAAGAATATGCCAGTTCCACTGCAACTGGTGACCTACCTGATTCTGGAGGAAAGCCAGGCTTATGAAGGTTTTAGAAGCTGCACACTGAATTATTACCGTATTGTTTTTCTCAGATCAATTGTTCCTTGATCCATATCCCCTCAGGGACATGACATATTGTGAAATAATGTTCTATTGGAACAGTTCATGATAAAGGTAGTATAGTGCAGTATAGAACTTCAGAGTGGAACAGACACAGGACAAGCACTGCAAATAAAGAGTTGTTAATTAATCCACATCCAGTTTAACCCAGTGGTATTCATGAAAGGGGGAATATTTCTTTATGCAGTTCCCTTGGGATTTGCCTAGCCTTTAATTTCTATTTACAAACTCATATGGTTCTGCAAGATGCACGTGGGGTTTTTCCATTTGCTCAGCATGCCTGAGGCATTACAGTTAAGTTTTAGATCTGTCCAGCATGACAAAACATTTCTCCAAAAGAAAAGAAAAATTTCATAAGCCCCGGGGACAAAGCTAAGATACATGCCTATATTTATATGGTTTTATTAATTAGCAGTGTGTCAAGGGAATCAACAGGGGCACATAAGAGCACGTGGCTGATCAAAGACTATACTTGGTATTTGTTTTTTGCTGGATAATATTTCTTTTACTGTGCTGATGTTGAAAACTAAGCTCAACTACCTGGGGCAATTGGAACAGAACACTAGGCACTGATTTTCATCAGTGGAGGTGCTCAGTCGGTTTGAAGGGAAAAAGATGCTGGCAGAATGTTCTCAGTATGAAGTTCTCATTTGTGCAACCAGCTTCTCCATTGGTCTGAAGCACTCTGATGTTTCTGCATTCCAGCAATGCAGCAGGATCTACCTGCTGGCTTGGAATTTTTCAATGCCCCCCGCTCCTGCCTCCCCGCATTGATTTCAGAGGGAGCAAAGTTAGGCTAATGGTGAGTGGTTTGAAATTCCTGCCCTTTCTCCCCCTCCCCCCCCAAGGAAGAGTTAGAGACTAGACTGTGATATCTAATGTTTGTAAAGGGAAGACATTTTTCCATTTGTGGTTGCATATTTATGTCTGGGGAACGTCAAAGTGGTTGCTGAACCCAGAAGGCTGCCTTCTGAATGAAACAGTAGCACTGTTCTCTATGCACTTTTCCAGGCTTCTGCAAACTGCAGTTTCTTCTACGTCTAGCTGTCCTGCAGTACCAAGCTCACCGTTATTAAAGCATATGAGTAGTTTATATTTCTCCTGTAAGCTGACAGACTCTCCAAAGGGAGAAGTGTCTTATAAGCATTTATCAAGAGCTGTGGATAAAAAGGTTTAAAACAAGTACAAAGGGCTGTACGCAAACAGGAAGCAAAATATCAACCTCACCCTCACAAAACCCAGCATTTTCACCTTGCTAGGTTAGCCCCTTTTTTCCACTAAGACTGAGGTAGGTCCACTAATACCCCCTACCCACCACCCAGCTATTTTATAGAGCACCCTAGTTTAAATAATTAGGTCTTAATTAAGGTGTAATCCTTCCTTATCACATCAGCTCTTTTTAGGGGTTTTTTGTGTGTGGTCAGCAAGAGCCTTTAGCTTGGAGTTAATGCCCCAGTCTAGCAGTGTCCCAGTCAGGGAGGCAGCCTCTGCCCTTTGTTTCTCTGAAGTGTGATTGGGGAAATGTTACTACAGCCCTAAACCATCTTCACCTAACCTACTCCAGAAGGGATCAACTTAAAACAGGCCTGAATATTTTTGCTTTTCCACTTAGGTTTCCACCGCATCTCTCTTGTATGTTGGCTACCTGAAATTTTCTCTTACATCCTGCTTCTGGTTACATGTAGAGTTTTGCACAAGCCCTTGTTCTATCTGCTATTTAATTCTTCTGCCTCTGCTTTCCCTCCCCACCCAGACACCTGCAGAAAAGTACTGTGGTATGTGAAAGCTTGTCTAAGTCTCTTCCAATGACGTAGTTGGCAGATAAACATACCTGCTGATTAACTGACGTTGGTTTTGTATAGTAGTATGAATTACACCATGATCAGATAGACTTGCTTTTATCCAAGGATAGCTCACACAGTGGGCAGCTATTTCTGCATCTTATTAATAGGCAGTTGGGGAATAGGTAATAATCTGGGCTTTAGCAAAGCACTACCACGGGATGGATGCGGACAGCTGCAATCTAAACTTACATAACTTACACTGGTGGAGTCTTAGCCCTGATTTTTTCCAAGGATAATTCTCCATCAGATAGTGAGGGGGAAGTTACTTCCATTCAGGACTCTGTATCAAGTGTCCCCTAATGTTTTACACCAGCATAAGGCTAACTGCATCAGCATAAACATTTAGTTTGTCCAGATATTAGACAGGTCTACAGATATTAGAAAAGAAATTAGTCTTGTCACTTGCACCTTCTGCTCGGGTCTTACATGCGTTTTGTATACTAACTATAACCCAAGTGCATTTAGGCCAACATGTTGCTGTTTGCTACATGGAAGTAGCTCTCACTAAAGTCATAGATGAATAAAAGCTATAGCACAGGATTGCTCCCAAAGTCACTGGGTGGCTAGTTCCTAGCAGGAAGCTAATGCCTCAGCCACCTACACAACTGAAAAAACAAAAAAGCTGGCTTCGAGTTTATGTTCTCCATCACTCAAAGCTTGCAGAGCTCCCTTACTTCCACTCCATCATTTTCACTAACATTGTGGAATTAGCACCTTCTGTGTATGAGGTTGTCATAATTCCATTATGAGCACTACTTTCCTTCTTATATGTTATATTTGAACTACTGTCAGCAGAATTTCTAAATCCTCAGCTCTGCATCAGACACTCCTCCTTTGCCAGGTTTGGGGTTGGGAGGGGGAATGTTTGGGGTAGTGTTGGTCTAAGAAAGTTAGGCAAGAAAAGACAGGAGAACAGGAAAGATTTCGTGGCAAAAACACTGCAAGAAACTTGTCCGTATGCTGGACAGACGCAGTGCTGGGAGGGGCGCACATAGCCAAAACAAAAGAATATTATGAGACAGAATACCAAAATAGCATAAGGGCCTATTTTCCCTTCAGCATGCACACAGCTCCAATCATCGCTAATAATAGGAGTTATGCCTGTGAATAGAGGTCAGAATAGATCCCTCTGAAGGTAAACAGCTTAAATTATAGTTCACCTATTTACTGATACCAGCTTCTTAGATCAGCTAAATATTTGGAAATGCTACAAATGCCATTTTCTAGGACAGCCTCTGAGTCATTTCCATTTTTCATGTCTCTATTCCCCAAGGACTCTGGAAACAAATGGTGAGTATTTTTCTCCTGATGTTTTTAACTTTCAGATGCTAGGAAGTGACGGGAGAGATTGAGGGCATTATTTTTTTTTTTTTGGAGAGACTCTGTATGCAACTGGGAGATGGTTCAGGACATGAGAAGAATATTGTTTTCTAGTCCGCTCTGCACAGCATATCAGAGCAGAGCTACTGCCAACATTTTAATGAGGATTACTTGTGCTCTCTGGAGCCACTAATGTGACCAGCTTTCTCTGAGGCTCGCCAGCGCCAGTTGTGATTTTGACCTTATGTTCTAGTCTGAGAGCAAAAGGGCCTATTTTTTCCTTTCTGTTAATTTTTTAAGAGATAAATATAGCCAGGAAAATGACCTCCTACTTTCATGGAAATCTGCTAAAAGTATAAAGCCAAGAATGTGAAATTTAGCAGGACTTCTCTTTATTTATGGGTTAGCCATCACTTAGCCTAGGGTGAGATCATGCTATGTGACTGTCAATATGGTTGATTAACACCATGTCAACTAGCTTTTAAAAACAATGGCAGATTTATTTATTTATTTTTGTAAAGTTAAAATCTGGTTTACTTTATTTTAGCAGGAGATTAAAAAATATTCAGCCAGCTTTGCAGTCCATGAAGTTCCCCACATACACATTTCAGTTTAGTTTTAAATAGATATTTATTTGCTTAATTCTGGCCTCAGGGAAATCAAAGAGAGATTTGCTGTTGATCTTGTTGGAGCCTGAATTTTCCCCTCTAACTATTAATGTGAGATTCTGAGCATGTGCAAATCATTGTAGCTCCAGTGAAATAATTCATGCCAATTTAGAATTGGGCCCCACATGGATAAAAATCATTTAATAAAGCTCCGTAGGAATATGTGCTTGTCATTGTCATAGGATGAGCTGGCCTTTTAAGAGGGTGGAGGCTTAGCTGCATCTGTGCCAGACCTTGCTCACCTCCTCAGATCCAGGTAATATGCAAAGTAATATAACAGACATGTCACGGGGCCATTCCAGGCCTGCTGGGGCTGGGGGAAAGGAATAGTTTGTGAGGTACTTAGCAGAACGGGAGTTTGCAAAAAAACAATCCTGGGATCTGAGAGTCTAAGACAGTAAGGACCAACCTTCTTGGCAGGTGTGCCACAAATTACACCCCATACTGTCCCTGTATGCCTTTCCAACCCCTTTCCTTGTCTGATATGCTGCTCTTTTTGTTTCTACCCACCTGCTCTACTTTTTGGCTTCCTGCCCTGTGCTCCCTGCCTGATCTGCTGCTCTTTTTTTCTTCTCTCTGTCATATTTACAGTTGTGCCTGCCCCATCCCAGCCTGCCATGCGCCATGCATGGAGGCTATCCATGCCACTTATGGCATGTGTGTTGTGGGTTGGCCACCCCTGGTCTAAGAGGAGCAATGTCTTTTAAACTTCTAAGGCAGGAGTCAGCAACCCCTGGCATGCGTGCCGAGCATGGCACGCAAAGCCATTTTGCTCGGCACACCACCGCCAGCCCGGGCTTTAAGCAGCTGCTGTCAGCCGTGGAGCCCAGGCTGCTCCCAGCAGGCAGCTGGGAGGCTGCAAGCCCCGCTGCAAGCAGACTGGGCTCCGTGGGCCGGCTGCAGTCAGGAGGCTGCAAATAGCTGCTCCGGGCTCCGGCATGTGGGCATTCTGGCACCTTCAAGGTAGACATTGTGGTTTTTCCGGCACTCCAGCCAAAAAACATTGCCTACCCCTGTTGTAAGGACTAGAAACCAAGATTGGGGTGGGTTTCCCTTAACATTTCCACTCAGCAAGGTGATTAAAAGCTGGTGAACAAAGTATAGCTTGGGAAATAGGTCTATGAGGGCACAGAAAGAAAGAGAGCATTTTTTTGGCACAGAAGACAGGTTCTTAGGAAAGAAAGGCTGTTTGGGTATGTGCAGATGAGAGCACATGTGCAGTTTGCAGCACACATGCACCCCTTCACAGTACTGCTAATTTGCAGCGCAGTAGGGTTTTGTTGACACTGGGAGATCCGTGTCAAAAAAATGCTGCTGAAAAAAGCGGTGCAGTGCACACGGCAGCAGCATGCACTGCCAGAAAGGGAGCTGGGATGGCCAGAGCCATGCCCTGGCTGCTGGCCAGGCTCCAAGCAGCTGGTTGGTGCTGTTGCTACCCCAGAAGGTCCCCAGAACCCCAGGTAAGAGTGCTGGCCCCACCTTCCCTACCCCACCCAGCACACTTTACTGCGTGCCAGAGCATGTGTGCAGGGGCATGCTCCAGGACAAATAGCAGCACAAATATGTGTCACTGCTATTTGTCCTGAGGGAAACATACAACCCTGCATGTGCATGCTGGTGGGGATGTGCCCTTTGACACCAACCCTAAAACTAAGGTGGAAGACCCTATTTGGACTGTGCTCTTCTGCAAAGGTGGCTAGGCTGCAGAGTCAAGTCACCTCAGCAGCCCCACTCTGCTGGAAATTTGAGAGACCCAACCTTTATGAGGGGTAACTGAGGGAGAAGATGGGTGCAAAGCCCTGCTGGGTAGGTTCCTGTTCCAGTATCTGATATAGATACTTGGGACTAAGTCTTGGGAAGCTTAAAAATGCAGAGTGGGTGCATCTCATTTTATTTTGTTGTTGCTATTGTTTTTAAATTAAGTTTCATAGTTTCATAGTTTCATAGATTAAGGGTCGGAAGGGACCTAGTAGATCTTCTAGCCCGACCCCCCGCCAGGGCAGGAGAACAACAAAACCCCAAAAACAAAAACGGGACTCAAATGAGTCCAGCCAGGTAGGCATCCAGCCTCTTCTTAAAGACCCCCAGGGTAGGGGCCAGCACCACTTCCCTTGGAAGTTGGTTCCAGCTCCTAGCCGCCCTAACTGTGAAGTAGTT
>NW_017728993.1:55670562-55675424 GCF_001723915.1 Gavialis gangeticus
TCAAGAACTTGGAGGCCCCTTACCAGGTCGTCGCCTGCGGCCAGGACCAGGTCCAACAGGGCACCTCCTCTGGTGGGACTGTGCACCTCCTGAATCAAGTGGAGGTCCTGCATCTCAGCCAGAAACCTCCTGGAGCGGTCCGTCCCGGCTGACTGCTCCTCCCAGCAGATGTCTGGGTAATTAAAATCGCCCATGACAACTACATCCCTTGCTTTTAGTGCCTCTGCAAGCTGGCCTGAAAATTCCCTGTCCAGCTCCTCCTCTTGGTTGGGGGGTCTGTAGTAGACCCCCATCGTCAAATCCCTCTCCCCCTGCCCCCCCTGAATCTTGACCCAGAGCACTTCAGCTTGCCCTTCCTCTGACACCATTCTGCTGGCAGAGGATGTGTAGTGCTCCTTGACATAGAGTGCCACCCCCCTCCCCTTTCCTACCTAAGTAACTGGAGTTAATTAGCTTGGTGTTCAAGGTTTTTACCTTTACCTTTGAAAAGGCTGCCTTGGTAAACCTTACTCCAAAAAAGAAAGTTTTGATTGTGATCTCTGAGCAGAAACCATTTCTCTCCACTTACCGTAGACAGCACCTAGCACAATGGGGCTATGGTATATGGAATGTAGAGCTTTAAGGGGTCAGCAGTGGGACGACCCAGTCTCTCCCCCTGATGCTCTGTGGGTACAGTTTGTGGTGGTGAGTAGTTGTGGTTTTCCCTGCCAGCTGTGAGCATGTGAGTTGATTGATCCTGTTCCTAATAAAGATAAAGCTGTTTACCACCCCACCGGTCTCTGCTGAATGGTGACTTGAGGACAGAGTCCCAAAGGCATGGAGGTCTGAGTGAGTGCCCCATCCCTGGAACCCATGGGCATAGAGTCAATATTATAGAGGCCTCTCTGTGCTATTGCAATACAAATCAAGCTGAGAAAGATGGAAACAGCCTAGATTACAGCTTTGTCACTTGGGGCTCATCTAGTGGGCAAAGGTAAGTAATCGCAAAACAGCTTCTCGGCTTCAGAGCTAGGATACAGGAGATTTAATAGGAGATTTTCCCAGTGCAGTAATCTTAAAGAGGGACTGATGATGGAGTGAACTGCTAAACTAAGATGGATGACAACATAGAAAGGGAATGATACTACTTTGGAATATAGAGTTGTCTAGGATTTTCCTCTGATTGTGTCTATAAAATTGAAGATGCAAGCTCTGTCTTCTGCAGTATGTTACTCTAGCGTGACTTCAAATGCATCATACCCTGTCAAACAGGCATGATGGCGCCTAGATAATAATAGTATTAACATTAAGATACTCTGCTACTGGAGTTAAAACCGTCTTGGGGCTTCTTGCCTTCAAGTGTGTATTACCTGGCTGTAAACTTTCTTCATAAATTTTCTGCCAGCTTGAATCTCACTCTAAAAGACCCCAGTGAAGAGGCACAGTTATCATCCTTCATCACTTAGGTCATATTGTTCTGTGCAGAAAGACATTAGTGGCAATATGTTTCTAAGGAGCTTTGATTAAAACTTGGGCATCCACTGTGGCTGTCCAACTTCTTGGTGGCTGGGAGAAGAAGCCAGGGAGGGGAAGCCTGGAGACTGCAGCTAGAGCTGCAATAAGGGAAGTGGTGGCCATACAGGAGCCTGCAACAACTAGTTGGACAGCCGTAGGCCATTACATTATATTATGATTTTGTACTTTTAAACAGTTTGTAGAAAACTTTTAACACAAAAGCAACAACTTCTGTCTAATATTCTTCACAGGCTATTGACATTCAGATTTTGAACTTATGTGTGGCAGCAACATTGTTATGACTCCACAAACAGTCTTCACATTATTCCCATATTCAGCTTCCTTCTGCCTTCCACCTCTTTAAGTTTACTCCACCACTAGCCTTTCTCTTGGAAAGGAAGCAAAAATTATCAGGGGAATCTGATTTATGAGAGAGCATTCAGAACAAAGTACGCATACTATTGTGAAGCGCTAAATCAGGAAAGTGTCTTAGCATCTAGTAAAATCAGTGACATTTAAAAATATGCTGACAGTTGACTTCTAGATTGGAGCAGACTTAAGTATGTGTCTGAATTTACACCTAATCAAATCTGGCAATGTTAATGCAAATGAAGAAGGATCAGCACCTAAGGCAGGGAGGTCCAACTTCTGAGTGACTCGGTTCTCCATGCCTCCAGTGCCGTTCTGTGCCATGTGTTCCCCACCCCTCAACCCTCCCACGTCATGCTGGTCATGGGCTCTCTCAGCCTGTGAGCCACACTCACCTGCCCTCCCTGTCCTGGCCCCAGGGAAATGGTACCTAGGAGCCTGGGGACCTCCAGTTAACCTCTTGGGTGCTGCATGTGCCCCGGCAGCATCAGTTGGACAGCTGGACCTGATCTAAAGGGATGGAGATTTTTTAGGAGTGAAAGGATAAAATTAAGGGGGTGTGAATCCACACAAATTCTCATAAAGCTTTGTGGGGACAGCAGTTTATTTGCAGAGCTGTGAAATATGTTCTTGAAGGAAGTGACAGCCATTCTATTGCTAATGACTTCTTGAACTACCCTCTTGAACTGTTGTAATTTTAGGAGTACAATGATATCAACTCTGCCCTCTCTCTTTTTGACTGCCTGTTTCTGAGGTAGGCCTTGGTGTAATACCTTGCAGGGGTGAGCTATTCATCTCTGGTCCTGGACCATAGTACTCCCATTTCTCATCAGGACTCTGCAGCAAATCCAAATGAGCCCATAATTGTTAGACCCCACTCTTTCAGGAGCAGTGCTGGCCAATAACTATTTATTTATTGTTAACTGAAATTACGGTATTTAGGATTGTATGTTAGAATGGAACAACACAAGTATTGTGCTTAGTTCCACCTGTGTCTTCTTGTTTCTATGTGCCCCCTGCCTTTGGCAGCAGCAAACTTTAATCGTCTTTTCATACCCAGTGTATTTGTCTCAAGTCCTTGCTTTGTTGATATGCTTAGCCTCTTTTTCTCCTGGTCAACCCCCACCCCCCCAAGACTTGGGTATTGCACTTTCTTTCCCTTGTCTCCCCAGGACAGGTTATTCGTATGTGTAGGCTCTACTCAGTTTTTAATAGTGCATGTGTAGCAGCCCAGACAGCCAGCATGCCAACAGCTTTGCCTCCTGTGATGAAGAGAAATCTCTCCTTAATTTCCAAGGGGTAGGAACTAAAAAAAAAGCAAGTGGGAAATTAACTGCATGCTTGCAAACTGCACACTTGCAACTATGTAAAAAAAACCCCAAACCTCCTGCATTCTTCACAGCAAGTACCATAAAGAACAACTGGCAAATGCAGGCAAGTTGAATAGAAAAATCTTACGTGGGGGAGAAGTTTTTGTTTCTTTGCTTGTTTTTTGATCTCCCCCTGCAGCTCCCACCCTGCAACTCTGGATTGTAGAAGAATGAAACATCAGTATTCTCCTCCTCCTCTTCCTTCACCTCTCCCCACACTCAGTTCTGTCTAGGAATAGCATTCAATAGTTTTGAGCTACACCTGTTGTTTTATGTTTCTAAAAAAAAAAATTCAGGTTTTCAAAACTACACGTAAATAGCAACAGGTTGATCTTTTTTCAGTGACTCCAAGTTTGCTATTGCTGCTTCATTATGTGCTATTATGACTTCTAAAATGTTATGGGTTTATACAGATTCAATAAAGGCAGGGGCAGATCTGGGGGTGGAAGGAAAGCAGTGGAGCAGTTGTACCCCCTCTTTGATTCCTGGTCCACCAAGTTTAAAAGCAACTACTGGCAGTAGCATTAGTATTTCTATTTAGGCAACAGTGAGGGAGTCTCTTGACTTTGTGGGTCATTTAAAACAGATCCCTTCCTCTGTCTCAGGGGTTCTGAATCCCCAGGCTGTGGCCAGGTGCCAGGCTGCAGCAGGTTGGCTGCCGGTCTGCAGCACAATTGGCTGCCGGACCGGAAGTGGCCGCGGGCCAGCAAACCATGGCCCCCCAGAACCAGGTGGAGAGGCGGTGGCTCCTTCTGCAGGGCCCATGGCAGGTCAGGGTTTGGCTCACCCCCCTGCCTGGGAGGATGGGGGTATTCTTACCTGTCTTCCGGCCGGAATCACCAGGTGTGGTTGGCTGTGACTGCAGGGCCACGGTTTGCTGGGCCATGGCATCAAAACTTTGGGGACCCCGATCTATCTGACTCCTTATCCCATGGGTATTAATGACCGTCTCTCCTTTTTTAACAGTTTTGATGTTTCATTGATCAAGCTATTTTTTCTTCTGCAACTCTGATATTAGCAGCTCCGCTTAAGGTAGCTCGTATTTCAGAGCCCTACAGACTGTTTTTAACACTAGCTAAAAACATCAACTTAGGTGAACAACAGTTCAAACATTAACTCAAGTGAACATCAATTCAGGTGTGGAAATAACTTACAGTGAAGCCCTTTCAAGATGTTCAAGATGGCTAGATTTTATTTTATGAATCTGAAAGAGATGTACATTTAATTCTAATGATAAGACCACTAAAGAAGCAACATCTTTTGGTTATTTTTTGCCTAATTTGTTGTGTTTGTATATATAGTACACACTATTGCAAGATACTGTACATTCCCATAAAGCTATATTTGTTTTTCCTTTGATCATAAACTGAATAATATACCTCATAGGGCTATAGCATATTAGGAAAGCTTCTAGTTTCTTTTTTACCTGGAAAAAATTATGTTGTGTCATAAGTGATGATGTACCACAGGGTCTGCATCTCCTTTTCAAAATCCTAGATCCACCCATGAATAAGATCATAATGCTCTCACTTTCCCATAGTGTGTAGTTACAGTACCTCTAATTATTGCAGCTGACCTGCGGTTTTGCTTTTCAGTATGTAGTTACTACTAATTCATATAAACAAAAAG
>NW_017728993.1:55680424-55683305 GCF_001723915.1 Gavialis gangeticus
CTAATTATTGCAGCTGACCTGCGGTTTTGCTTTTCAGTATGTAGTTACTACTAATTCATATAAACAAAAAGTTAACTGTGTGACTGAATTGCTACTGATTAGCCCTCTGGGTAACTCCTAGTTGTTATGGGTGGCCTTACAAGGGTGGTCTGCCTGCAGCAGCACTAGAAAACCATTGTTTGCATATGGTGCAGCAGCACCCTTAAACTCTAATTTCCTTAAGTCTGCAAGATCCCTAATTAGATTCCCCTGTGTTGGGAGAGGAGGGAGAATAATGCCAGATTGTCTGAAGCAGTTATACTCAACAGAACATAAAACTGCTTTTACTTCTGCTGGGCTAAAACAAGAGCCAATGCTGTCAATCTGATTTTGCACTGTGGTCCAAGTTCTCTGTTAAATGTGTACTATGAAATTGTAAGAAAAACCCAAGAAGAGGTTGGAACTGCTAAGGGGTCACTGACAACAGTCTGTTGGGAGCAGTAGTTGACCACTATGTGTGTTCATCATCCCCAAATAGACCTTGAGAGGGGCCTGAGTGGTACCCAAGGTACCCTTAGAGGCAGAGCTGAAACAGTGAGGAAGATGTCCTGGGAAAGGGAGTGCTTTAGTCTGAGAACCCTTCTAGGCAAAGGAAGTGATAAAGGGAGCATTTCATTTCTTTCTTCCTCCCTCCTCTCTCTCGGTCCTTCAAAATGTGCAGACAGCAGTGTTTCCATAAGCTAATTGATGTCCATTCACCTTGCTGTAGCTGTTGGGGAACTGATTCCATCCTGAGATCAGGTCTGGCTAGATTTTGTTACATTTGGACTTTTTTGTTTAGTTACTTCTGATCCTTGTGACAGACTGGTCTACAGTCAGAAGAAGCCATTGGGATAAGGGAGGCAGGAAAATTTTTCTTATTAAAGACTACAGGTAAGGGTGATAAATAGGTAGATTGGTCCTTGTGTTTTGGTTTTGGGTCTCTCACTTGTTTTACTTTGGATACTCTGGGAGAAGCAGAGTTCAATTTGATGGGAAAATGAAATAGTCTTGTTGTTTTGTTTTTGGATTACAGAAGAAATCTGTGAAATAGTACAAGCATAGCCAGAGCTATGTGATGTGGTTCAGGTATATTGGGGAAATGTTCATTCCTCTCAATAAAGAGGGAACATAATATAAGGGGGGTCCCCACACCTCCCCATCCTCCCTCACACCACACAACTCCCACATACTTACACCCTACCTACCTGATCTTTGCATTGCTGCTGCCACCTGGGGTGCAAGCTCCACATTCCCACCAGCCCCACATTCTGCGCTCCTTCCCAGTTGCAGCTCTGCCTCCCACCCCCCTGGTTTCCTCCTTCCTGCCTGGAAGGAGCGCTACAGTGAGCGCTGGAGGCTGGGGAAGCCAGTCAGGTCCCCGACTCCGCAAGCTGCTGTAGCAATGGCAGCAGCAGCCATGCCCAGGAGCCTAGCATGTTGGTTGGTGGGCCAGGCCTTTCTGTGCATGAGGGTGGGAGTGAGGTGCTGAGGCTGGGCAAGGTACAATTAATTGGTGGGCACCCGTGGGCTGGATGAAATTGCCTGGCAGCCTGGATCTGGCCCGCGGGCTGTATTTTGCCCAGTCCTGTCCTAGAGCAAGCCCTTGTCTGTCCTTTGGCAAGCAGGTCCCTCCCAGATCCCACCGGTCCTCATCTTGCCCTCGTGAGCCTTTGCGACCCATCCATGTCTCCAGGGTACCTGCTGCCTTAAAGGCTATTTGTGGCCTTCTTCAGTCCCTGCAGCCATGCCCATGCCTCACAGATCTCAACAGTTAATCACTTCGGTGGATACCTTGCTCCAGTACAATGTCAGATCTCCACATCCTTGTCAGGGTCTCTTTCTAGTTTCTGCCCCTTTCCTCTAGCCATGTCCATAGGCCAAGGCCCATTGTTGTGGACCTCCACTCCTGGGACCCAGCCCGTCTCACTACTCTTAGGCTGTGGGCTCCTGGCCCCTTGTTTTTGCCCCTCTCAGGCTATGGGCCCCTGGCCCTCCCAGCTTCAGGCTGCCTCTGTTGCCTTTCTGGCTTCCACCTGCTGGCATTTTGAGTCCTGCCCCCGGCAGGGCTCAAAACCACACGTGACACTCGGACACCTCTGTGGCTTGAGCCTCAGTATGCCCATACTCTGTCCTAACTGCAACACACCCTTTAGGTACCTCTCTGTGGCTTCCTCATCAACAAGGAACCAGGTTTTCAATTTGCTGCAGAAAAATGTGGATTCTCTCCATTAAAGGAGAAAAATAGGAAACCACGGGTTTCTCCTTCCAGAGTTCCAGCCTGGAAGGGGCTGCTTGGGGCTCTGGGGAGTGGGAGGAGGGTAATCACAGGCAGGAGGTGCCCCGTGCATGTGCAAGCACAAAAAATGCACATGGCAGCCAGGCAGCGTGGTAGAGAGCAACTCCTGCAGGTAAGTCTACGGGGAGGGTATAGGCAATGCATGGTGGGGGTGGGCATTGGCAATGTGTCAGGGGAGCATGGGGAAGCATGTATCCCCCCAGATTTCTGCACCTACAGTTGGGCACAGGGCTGCAGCTTGGCCAGACTGGCAAGGGCAGAAGCTGCCTCCACGGCCCAGCAGGCGGGATCTGGTGAGGGAGGGCAGAGCAGGGCAGCAAGACTCATTGTTACTGCTGCCATCACTGGGACTCCCATGCCAGCTGTGCCACTAGCAGCATGAGGAGTAACAGACCAGGATGGGGGGACTGCACTGACCTCACCTCTCCCATCACCAGCTGCTTGAGCACCGGGCTGTGTCTCTACCCCACAGCCATGGCCCAGCTGCCACTGCTGCAGCCCCACCTCAAGCTGCAGCTTTACCCCAGGAACCAGCAGCACACTTATACAATGGGGAACTCCTTA
>NW_017728993.1:55683316-55685346 GCF_001723915.1 Gavialis gangeticus
GTCCCTTCCGACCCTTAATCTATGAATCTATGAAACCCCAGAGGGGAGGTGGGGGGCAGCAGCACACATGAACAATGCATGCCCCTGGAGGCTGGAGGGACACAGCACCTGCCCACAGGTGGCAGTGGCAGTGTCGGCGGCAGTGTCAGCAGTGGCAAGCAGGGAGCTCCTGCAGGTAGCTGTGGCGGTGGTGGTGGCAGGGGTGGGCCAAGTGGGGAGCTCCTGCAGGCGGCTGCAGCAGTGTTGGCAGTGGAGGGGGGGGTGGCAAGTGCCAACCAGTAGTCGGTGACCACCTGCAGACACTGGCAGCAGCAGCAGTGACCAGTGGTGATTGGGGACCACCTGCAGACGCTGCCAGTGGTGTCAGTGGCAAGGGGGGCGGGGGGGGTGGGAGGCGACTGCCCGCAGGTGCTGCCGGCATCATTGGCAGTGCTTTTCACGGGGGGTGCACCGCCAATCTCGGGGGGTGCCCATGCACCCACGTGCACCCCCTATGTGTTGCCAATGGCAGCACAAGCAGCATGAGGGGAGCAGTGGTGGCTGGGCCATGATAGCGAGGTAGAGCTGCAGCCCAGCATGTGAGCAGCTAGTGGTGGGAGGAGGTGAGGGCAGCACAGCCCTTCCAGTCTGTTATTTCGCATGCTGCTAGTGGTTGGCTGGCATGGGAGTCTCAGCAGCAGCAAAGGTAATGAGTCTCACTGCCCCACTCCATCTGCCTGTACCAGGTTCTGCCCAGTGGGCCACAGAAGTGGCTCCTGCCTGTGCTGGTCCAGCCATGCTGCAGCCCTGTGCCTGCTGCAGGCACCCAGATTTGGGGTGACATGTGTCCCCCCAGTACATTGCCTATGGTGTCACATATGGCTGGGCACCCCCCCACCCCACACACCCTCACCCCGCCACACATACTCTTGCCCAAAACACTGGGAGGCTGGGGCCTGGGGGTGAGGGGCAGTGGGTCAGGAATGAGGGACACCAGCAGGGATGGGAAGGGTGGGGGGCTGTGGGTTTGAAGAGAGGGGTACAGACAGGGATGGGGGCTGCAGGTTAAGAATGAGAGGCACTGGATGACAGCTGTAGCTGGACCTACATCTTGGTGAGCTCTGATTTTCTATGATAAAAAACCCCAAATCAAATGCCAAAATATATTTAGATATTATTTTATTATAATTGTTGAGGCTCTGGTAGGCTTCCAAATTGCTTTAAAATTGTGTATGTATCAATAAAACATTGTGTTCAACTAATACATACATATATATATATACACACACACACATATACGTATACATGTGTGTGTGTGTGTGTATACACACACACACACACACACACACACACACACACATATAGTGGCATTTCATTTTAATCATGGAATATATGCAGATTTTGGGGGTTTTAATCTCAGAATTTGTGGGGTTTTTAAATCAGAGAATTTTTTATTTTTAAAACAGAGAAAACCAGGATCTCTGCTCATTACCCCTTATGGCCACTCCCAATCTGCTGGTTTAAATCATAAAGAAAAAACCCAAGCATGCTGGCTGTAACTAAAACTCCCTACACTGGGTCATACTTTCCTGTAAGCTATAAAATCTGTGTGCCAGTGCCTCCCCAACAGGCTTCTTACTCAGGAGCTTATATCCCTTCTGCCTACAAGGCAAGAATGACTGCCTTCTCTCAGGCACTGGCTTTATGTGCCTCTTAAGCCCTGCCCCTTCTTGTCAGGTGACTCTCCAGCCACCCACAGGGCTTTCCATTCTGGACTTGATGACCAGCCTGCATTCAGGTCGACTTATTGCTACTCATCTTGCTGCTTTATTAGTGTCATTGCTGCTTAAGCTTGTCACGGGGCGGGCCCTACGAGCGGCCGTGATCCCGCTAGCACCCCCTGCCGTGCCAATTAGGAGATCCAGCACCCTCTTATTCTCGCCCACCACGTCTTTGATCTTATGTAGTTTAATATGGGAGGCTGCCTTTGGTCTCCTAGTCTCTATGGGTGACCTGGTGCACCCCAGCCTTATGGGCTATGCGTGCCTCCT
>NW_017728993.1:55685608-55696812 GCF_001723915.1 Gavialis gangeticus
CTCACGCGCTCTGCCCTTCCGGGCTCTTTAGACTTGCCCTCACCCCTTTCAGGGACTTCCCAATCAACTCGCCCTTGTCTAGGGCTTCTCCCGTATCCTCGTCCTCACCAGACGCTCTAGTCTTATACGTGCCCTTCTCCGGGCTTCTAACCACGCCTTTCTCCTCCTGGCCCTGATCCGCACGTCCACCCCTCTCCAGGCTTTACTCACGGACCTGCCCCTCTCCGGGACTCTTAACCGCGTGCTCACCCTTCTCTGGGGCTTCTATACAAAACCGGTACCGCTCTAATCTTATACTAGCCCTCACCGCACTTTACTCTCGCGCGCTCGCCCTCCCTGGGGCCTGTGCCTCGCGCTTCTCGTGCTCGCCCTCCCTGGGGCCTGTGCCGTGCGCTTCCCACGCCCATGCTGCCTGTACTTGGATCTATGCTCGCACCTCTGCGCTCATCGCCCTCTCTGGACTTGTCTCCTGCGCCCTCGCCCTTCTCTGGGGCCTATATCCGCGCTTCTCGCACCCTCACCCTTCTCTGGGGCCTATATCCACGCTAAACCGCGCTCAGGGCTCAGGTGGGCCGTAGCCGTGCCTGGCCCCCTGACTCTTCTTGGGGTCCTCTGCCCTACTGGGCCGAATGCCACCCTCACGGGCTGGGGTCTCAACCCCCACACACCGCACCACACCGGCGCCAAACAGCTGTGCCTCCCAGGCACTGCTCTGTGTCCATACAGGGCACCCAGGAAACCCCCAGACTACTGGGGATCTCCTGTGAGGCCTCCTCACCCCCTTACAGCCTCCCCCGGTCCTCCAGTTATTTACACAAACCAAAAGAAAACTTAAAGCCCTGAGCCCACCGGCTGCAACACAAAATCAGCCTACCGGCTATAACGCAGATAAGCCTCCTGGCTGGTCCTACATAAACCAGACACAAGCTATAAGTCAACTGGCTATACCCTCCATTAAACGCCTCCCTGGCTACTCTCCGTCTCCCAGTCAGGGCTCTCTCCACCGCATACCATAATGCCGATCCTCAGGCTGCCCTGCCCTGCCCTGCCCTGCCCTGCCCTGCCCTGCCCTGCCCTGCAGCAGCGCCTCCTGCTGTTCTGGCTGCCAGAAGGGGACTAACTCCAGCCTCAGCCTTCTCTGTTTATAAAGGCCAAGCCCTGCCCCCTGGCGGTCAGCTGACCCACTCTGTTGCCTAAGCAACCTTCAGCTGTGCTGCCCTACTGATTGGCAGCCAAGCCTTATTGCCCATGCTAGCAGCAGGCACCCTAGTGTCCTGCTACACACCTTCCCCCCCCGGGGTTGAGCCTCTTTAGGAGCGGGGTGCGGAAGTGCCCCGCGACAGTCCTATAAGCCTATTGCTGTGCAACTAGCCCTGCAATAGGCACTCATAACCTATGGATCCCTGACTACTTGTTCCCCTGCAACTAGCCTATGATTGGCAGAGTTTCCTTCACCTGGGGATCTGCTTTTCCCTTAAAGTAAGGGGTGCCTCTGGATTCATGTTATACATGGACCATATCTCTTATCCTCTGCTAAACATCTTCAGCTCCTATTGAGATTAATAGGAACTACACTATATTAATATGGAGAAAAGCAGAACTTGAACTTGAGTACTAGTTTGAAGTACCCTTCTTCTAGCACTTCATTTTCACTGCATCAATGGGAGCTGTGATGTTTCATCATTGATTGCAGAGCCTGGTAATTAAAGAAGGTCAGATCCATTCCTTTACTTCCATTACTGATCATGACTTTACCTAACCCCAGGAATTTATACAGTTTCTGGACCTCTGTCAGGGAGCTGAGCTAGCTAATACTAACTGATTGAGTTTGGTTCAAGGGCACTCTTAAATAGTCTTTCTGTTTTTCATTAAAGACTTAATGTACTGAATTATTTCCAAATATACTTGGAATTGTAGTAACTTCTAATTAACAAATTGTATCTAACTCTTGTACTGATAGTCTACTGAGCAATTTTTTCATCTGTGCTCCCTCTGTCCTCTAGCACTCAGACACCTTATACAAATTAAATGAAGTCTTACACAGCCACAGGAGTCCTATTAAAATAAGTAGCACGCTACAAGACCCTAAAATTTCAGGTAAGATTGAAATTGTCATTCTTGTCTGTTGGAGACTGACACAAAAGCACAAAATGTATCAGCTTGGGAAGCACCAAAGCAATTCTGCATCTGAAAAAATTTGCCATTTGCTTCTATGACAACGCGGGAAACATGCAAGAAATAATACTTTGCATCCCACACATCTGAGAGAGACAAAATTGCCTGCTGTCCTGAGGTGCCAAAAAAGTTTTTCCTTAATGTTAAGACCCCCCCACCCAAATCCTGTATTCCTCACCTACATTCCTCATGCCTACAGCATTCTCTACACAGGGGAGCTCTATGCAGGCATGGCTCCTTCAGACATCGCACTTACTCTAGTTCTACGTCAGGTTATGCCAAGTCATGTCCACCTCTTTTCTGAAAATATTTCCCAGTTCTTGGACAGGGATTTTGGCTATGGCCCTGGTGCAGTTGCCTGGGGTGGGGGGGAAAAAGCCTCTGCTTTTGTTTGAAAGTATTCAAGCAGAGCCTGGGAGATATTACCTGTTACTTGAGGAGGATGCATCTGGTGCCCTCTACACCCTTAATTAGGTGGGTGGAAGACTGTCTTACATCCAGACAGAAGAAAGGTATTGTGGTCCAGACACTGGTCTGAGACTAGGGGTTCAAATCTCAGCTTTTCTACAGGCTGTGTGGTCTTGGGGAAAATCATTTAAACGCTCTACCTCAATTTTTTTTACATGTAAAATGGCAACAATACATCCCTTTTTGTAGTGGCTACATATCAGGGCAATGGGGGCAGTTTTATCTCTAGTTAAAAACCTTAACTCAAGTGTGGTAATATTAATTCATGTGTAGAAATGACCGACAGTAAAATATTGGACATGCTGTCAAGATGCTCAGGAAGACTAGATTTTGTTTTACAAATCTGAGTGAGAGGTGTATATTTAACCATAATTACCAGAGGAGCAATGAAACATTGTCTTTTGACTATTTAAACTTTTTTTGCTTAGTTTGTAGAGTTTTTTAACTAAATATATAATCTAGTAAATCAGTGCGTATTGCAATAAAGTTATATTTGTCTTTGCTTTGATCTTAAAATGAATAATACAGCACTATGCCCCCAGCATATTAGTAATGCTTGTGGTTTGTTTTTAACTAGAAAAAAATATGTTGTGCTATATTTGGTGGTGCACCACACCAGGGGCAGGCAGCCCCCAGCACGGATGCCAGAGTGTGGCATGCAAAGGCATTTTGTTTGGCATGCGCACCTCAGGGCAGATGGTGGGGGAACCACGGGGTGCTCGATCCTTGTTATGGCAGCATAGCCCTGGCATCTTCCATGCCATCTGCCTTGAGGTGCATGTGCATCCACCGCTGGCAATGAGCTGGGCCCGTGGAGCCCACTGCACCTGCTTGCAGTCTCCCTGCCACCTGTTGCAAGCAGCCTGGGCTTCGTAGTAGGCAGCGGGGGCCTGCCCAGAGCCCAGGCTGGCTGTGGCAGGTAGCTGGGAGGCTGCAAATGGCTGCGCCATGGTCTGCAGGGCTCCAGCCTAACTCATTGCAGGTAGCAGGTACAGACATGCCTCAGAGCAGATGGTGGGGAAGGGTCCAGGGCTGTGCTGCTGTAACAAAGATTGAGCCCGTTGCAGCTCTCCTGGCGTTTGCCTCTGGCACACCAACATCTTACAAGTAGAGGTTACGGGTGTTTTTGGCACTCGTTGCAGACCCCTGCACCACATACCATCTGCATGCCCCTTTTTGAAAATCCTAGATCCACTGTACTGTTGAGGCAGAGGTATGACGGAAAGCAGAAATTGAGATGGGGTTACATGATATGAAATGGTTCTTCAGAAGGTCTGTCACCTATCCCCTCCAGTTATGGAGCCGTAAACAGAGTCCTAAACCATGAGGAAGAAAGATTTATTGGCTGTGTCGAATTCACTTGCTGTGAATGGATTACAGTAGGAGTCATCAGTGATCAGCTCTGTGGGCCAAGTTCCTTTTGCTATTCCAATACTGACCACAGACATTTAATCTTTCAGGCCTTAAATTATCCTTATCTCTAATAGATGTAATAATACAGTACTGGAAGGGATGTGTGTAGTAACCTTTGAGATTTCCAGCTAAAAGACCATACGTTATACATGTAGCAAGGCAGGTACAAAACTATACTTTTACCTGGATGAACTGCACAGTTAAAAGGGCATCTACACTTTGATAATTATGAGTTTTGCCAGCCAGTAGATTACTGCAAACACCAACACAGATGATTTAATCTGTTACAGACTACCTGGAAGCAATGCAGAGGGGAGATGAGTTAGTTAATTAAACCAGCACTCATGGATCCTAAAGCAGCCCACAACATTTCAGCAGAGAGACCCATGCTTCAGAGAGCTCAGCAACCTGTGAAGCAGAGAAAGCCAACGATATAAATTCTGGTAATTCTACCGGAGGCAAGGAGGGTCACTATTTTCTTCTTGGTTTTATCTGTCAATTCCATCTCACTGCTGAATTCATGGTTGTCATGAGGAAAGATCTGTAAATTATGAGACCAATTTTTTTAATGTAGTATCTGGTTCAGATAGTTGTTGATGAAAAGGAGATCCTTGGACAAGCCTCTATAGGACAATTTAATAGATGGATCTTGGAGCAGCACATTGTTGTGTCTTACTAAACTTATGACTGCTGTATATGATCAGATATTAATTTATGGTGCGTGGTCAAAACCCTAGTTGCTCACTTCCTAATGTGTATAATTTTGAAGATTTCTATCCTGTTTCAGAATGGGGAAAATCTTAGTGTGCTTCCTTAAATGTTTGTGAAGGGGTTGGTTTCTTTTTTTTCCTTCCTCTAATACTTGATAATCTAGCCTACTTGAAACACTATACTTGTAGAAGCATCCATAAAAGTAGTTTTACAGCACAGTAGCAACTGAGTCAAAAATCAATTTGATAAATGGTAATGCAGTTGTAACAAGGAACCTGTCCCTCTTTGTATTCATACTAAAGGTTGGGAGAGACAGAGTGGGAACCTGTCAGCTGTCACATTCTTTTATTTTATTAAAAAATTAGATTTTCTTTCACTCTCCAAAAGTTTTAACTCTCATTTGAAATGTTCCAACTTTCAGAGCTTTAATAAGTAGGTCTTTGAAACAAAATCCTGACTGGAAGGCAAAATACTAATTTCATTTTTTTTTAAAGCTTATAACATGTCATTAAGGGAATTTGACAGAAGAGGAAGCAATTTCTTCACCCAAAAAAAGGACTTGCAGAAGACCAACACTGTTTTCTCTGATCCTTTGGTTTTGCCACTGGATAACACGCTGAATCATTGACCTAGCTGAAGCATCTCATTTAAAGTCCTTGCAGGAATAAGTGACCACTGCAAAGACTATCATGGAATAGCTGATCAATTTTCAGTTCTGAAAGGTTGGAGATATTTTGACACAACTTGATTCCTGTGTTTCAGACTCCCTGTAACACTATTTCCTACTGCATTCTTTGGGACTGGTGAGAGAGTCTTGGTAGGTAAGAAAATCTTTGTTGTACATCTTGATTTTTTTTCTGGTAATCAAAAGTGGACATGGAGAAGCCTGGGGGGAGGGGGAGTATAGGGGTTAGTTAAAACTGTGAAGGCACTCTAAGAATGAAAAAGGGATGATATTTGAATGACCAGTTTTCATGTACCTTATACAGAGACACTACCTAATATTGAGAACAGTCATTGACAGGATTGGTTTAATAGAAAGAGGGTTAGTTTGGACGACCTGGTTTCTGTTCCTTATTCTCCAGCTGACAACACTACATCATTAACAAGCTATTTCACCTCTGCCTCCATTTCCTCTACCATCTTTTGTCTAACTTTGCAATTTAGGAAGATCCTTGAGGCAGGGATTACCCAGTTTTACCATGTGTCTGTACAGTGCTTAGCATAATCTGATCTAATCACTTTTCTCACTTAGAATAAATGTGAGTGCACAAAGTGGTAAGAGTCTAAACTCCTGCTATCTAGCTCATAGATTTCATAGATTTCATAGACATTAGAGCTCAAAGGGACCTCGTGAGATCATTGGGTCCAGGCCCCTGCCCAAAGGGCAGAAAGTCAGCTGCAGTCAGATGACCCCAGCAAGATAATCATCCAGACACTTCTTGAACATGTCCAGAGTAGGTGCTTGCACCACTTCTGGGGGGAGTCTATTCCAGACTCAGGAGACTCAGACGGTAAAGAAGTTTTTTCTTATGCCCAGTCTAAAACGGTCTTCCAGCAGTTTGTGACCGTTTGACTTTGTCATTCTTTGGGGTTCCCTGGTGAGCAGACATTCTCCCAGATCCTGATGCACACCCCTTATGTGCTTATAGGCTGCCACCAACTCCCCCCGACCCTACACTTCTCCATGCTGAAGAGTCCCATGCCTCTCAGCCTCTCCTCTTTTGACCTCTGATCATGCACGTGGCTCTCCTCTGGACTCTCAAGCTTCTCCACGTGCTTTTTAAAGTGTTGAGCCCAGAACTGGCTGCAGTACTCCAGCTGAGGCCTCACTAAGGCTGAGTAAAGCGGGAGGATGACATCTTGAGTCTTGCTTGAGATGCATCAGTAGATGCAAGCCAGGATTTTATTTGCTTTGCTGGCTGTGGCATTGCATTGGTGGCTCATATTCATCTTGTGGTCAATCATGACCCCCAAGTCTCTTTCGGTCATGGTGCTAGTGAGTGTAGCACTGCCAAGCCTATAGGTATGATGTGGGTTCTTTCTCCCGAGGTGGAGCACCTTCCATTTCTCTATGTTGAATGTCATCAGGTTTTGATCCGCCCACCTTGCAAGCCTGTCCAGGTCAGCCTGTATCCCCAGCCTATCCTCTAAAACAGAGGTGGGCAATTATTTTGGGCAGAGCGCTGCTTACTGAGTTTTGGCAAGCCATTGAGGGCTGCATGATAGGCAGCTCAGGGCAGATTAATATTAATTTTCTAAATTTTTGGGCGGCCCCACAGGGCAGATAGAATGGCCTGGTGGGCCACATCCGGCCCCCAGGCTGCATTTTGCCCACCCCTGCTCTAAAATGACCACTTTTCCCCATAATTTGGTGTCGTCTGCAAACTTAGCCAGTCCTCTTCTGACACCTGAATCCAGATTGTTTATGAATATATTAAAGAGTACTGGTCAGAGAAATGAACCCTGGGGGAAACCACTGGTCACCATGCACCATGTTGACTCAGTTCCATTGACAATCACTCTCTGGGTCCAACCAGTTCCCCAGCCATTGGACCACAAGGTTGTTGAGGCTGCAGCTCCCCAATTTTACCATGAGGACATCATGGGAGACCAAGTCAAAGGCTTTTTTGAAATCCAATCCATGCAATCATATGCAAACTAAACAGATAACTGTAACCATTTATTTTTTGTCTTGGCATTGCTCTGTCCAAATTTAGGCTAACTACCCATTTACATTACCAACAACAATTTTCTTAGTTCAGTTTATCATGCAAAACACTTTTCTGAAGTACATTCATGTCTTCCAGTATAGCTTGCTCTGTATGAGAGTACACACACATTCATCTGTAACTCTGATACTGAAGTTATATCTGTGACGCTTGCAAAATCCTTACATGCGCATTAGAAGGTGCTCATCTCTGAGTTATGTGTCATACCATCCCAATCCTCTTCATTATCCTACAGTGCCAATGAATTTAATTTGAAAGAGGAAAGCAATACTGAGAATCTAACATTGGTTTCTTAGTATTCATCTATGCAAGGAAGCTTAATGATATAATTTATACAACAAGTAGTAAGTCCCATGTGAATGTTCTTAAAAAATGAGTGGTTTGTTTCTAATCTAGCTTATTGCTTATAAAACAGCATCATCTATCTAGATAAGAAACAGACACTATCCACTTGGAGAAGGGTTCACATGGGGAAATACAGCACAATAATTGTCAGTATAACTATTCTGGGAGGATTTTCTCCACGTTCTGGAAATCCTTTAATATCAGTGCTATAGTAAACTCTTCCCCGCATGTTGTTTACTGTTTTAAGACTTCACATACAACTAAGCCAAATTCAGTAATACTTCTGGCAGTTTCTCTCTGGTGACTCAGATTTTTCATACTTGGGAAACTCGATGCACTTTTTCCACATAAATAGATTTTTCCCCTATAAATTAATAATTGACATTTATGTGGTGTCATTTAGCCAAATGAGAACAGAGATCTTGAATTTTAGAAATGACAGATTACACACACACACACACACACACACACACACGCACAGAAAGTGGGGGAGGGAAAAGGGGAAAGGAAAAGAAAGAGGGAAACAAATCATTCTACCCAGTTTTGGGATAGAGGTAGCAGCTGATTAACAGTTCACATCATCACAACTGTTTGAGACAAACTGAAGAGTACTATATCCACTGGAAGCTACATAGACAGCTGTATCTGTTGAAATTTAGGTAGGAAATTTGAAATGCCATACATTGAGGATTATACACAGACCTGTAAATAACTAAAATTTCATGCAGCTTTTGACTTGGACTACTACACAGCTGTGGAAGGCTAACACCTCTTCCAGACTACCTTAGACTGTCTGCACTGCTGATTATACCATAGTATAGAGATACCAGAGGTTGCTTTAAAATGCAATTAGCTCTAGTGCCAGGAGTGGTCTAGCCTGAGAAGAATGCAGCTAATATATCCCACCAAATAAACATACGGAGGATACTTAGTACTGAAAAAATAATATTTGCTGTATCCTCTTTTGCACTTCTTCCCTCTTTCCAGGTAAAGATGACTCAGCTGCTTAAGAGCACCAAACCTGAATGTTAATGGTTTTTGTGTCTGAGTGAAGCTTCTGAGACCTGACAAGGTGGCTGCTGACTAGTACAGTCCAACACTGGTTGGCATGTAACATGATTAGTGTTCACTTGAGAGATATATAAATGCCTCAGTATAACTTTACTAGTTAGAATCAATTAGCTGTACCACTTTCCTGTCAAAGAAAGAGAGACTTGTTCTAAGGCAGGACTGGGCAATTATTTGGGCTGGAGGGCCACTTAGAGAGTTTTGGTGAGCTGTTGTGGGCTGGGTCAGCACCACTGCCCCTTGGCCCATGCCAGTTTACCAAAACTCCCGAAGTGGTAGATTACTATACTACTCTGGAGGTGCTGGATGAAACAATTGGGTGGGTTTTCCATGGAGACTGACCCAGGACCCCACTAGACACGGTCCGCTTGGCCGGGCAGATGGGAGAGGGCTGCAGGGGGGTGAGGAGCGGCAGGACAGGTGGACGAGGCCAGGGCTGGGACCGTGATGGGGTGGGGCCAGCGCCAGGGGCGGAGCCATGATACATTCTCTGCACAGCCCTGCACTGTCATCACCCCACAGCCCCAGCCCCAGCCCCAGCTTTGCCTGCCTGTTCCACTCCCAGGCACTGCTTTCAACCTGCCTGCAGCTCTGTCACATCTACCTGGCCAAGTATGCCCTGGCCACAGGGGTCTTGGGATGGTCTTCATGGAGATCCTACCCACCCACTGGCTCCATCCAGTGCCCTTGGTGGTGGGTGTGGGGCACATGAACCGGGGTGCCTGGGCAGCAGGATACGGTCCTGCAGCAGCGATACTGGTAGCAACAGTCAGAAGAAGCTGCCAGGAAGCAGAGTCTGGCTGCTGGGCTGCCCCACCCCCACTGCACATCTCAGGGTAGCGGGACCAGCTGCATGCACCACAGCTTGGGCTGCCCCCCACACCTGGGCCATGTGGGACTGAGGGACATGGGCTGGATTAAATCCCTTGCAGGGTCTATCTGGCCCATGGGCTTTATTTTGCACACTCCTGTTCCAAGGATAGCCCAGGAAATGATATTCAGTTTCAACTGATAAACAGTAACAGTTGCCAATAGAAGAGATTAGTTGTTATGGTAAAAGGACTGCTCAGCATAGCTATGTGAAATGGTTTTAAATTTCACTGAAAACAGGATTCACCTGGTGTGGGGTTTCATTGCAGGCCTAAAGCCCGACTCTGGCTTGTTTAGAATTTGCAAACCTTTCAAGCAAACATGGGCCCAGGTTGAAGAAACTGTTTGACTTCTTGAAAACAATTCAGATCTCATTATTTCTCACACTTGAGAACCAAGTAAAACTTGTCAGGCTTCATTTGGCCATGAAACTAGTAGATCTGACTCCACGTGGATCTAAAGCAGTGATTCTCAACCAGGGTGCCCTTGTACTCAGGGGTGCCATGAGAGCTCTTTAAGGGTGCCACAGAGTACCTACCACACAATACTAACATTTATGTTAGGTGTGCAAACACCTATACATGATTTACAATATAAACCCAGAGATTTCAAATAGGAATCTATAGTGTCAATAGCTCTTGATGAACACAACACCCTCCCCAGAGAGTCCAGTACCTTCACTTCCATCCTATTTTGCTACAAATTATTTATTAGTGCAAGTTGTCCTTTTTTAAACAAGTGTTGCATAAAAAAATGACAATTTTAAAAAGCATCTTTTGCCAAAGCTATTTTCCAGGATTAAACCAAGTACCCTCAATTAAACAGGCATAGGCTTCTTATAGGACAGTGGTCACCAAGCAGTGGATCTCAATCCATCAGTAGATCTCGGAGCCTCTTGTGGTAGATCATGGAACCTCTTGGAGTGGATCTGAGGCTGGGGTGGGGAGCCTAGTGCCTATGTGCATGCACATGCACCCCAGCCCAGCAGGTAAGTCCATGGGCGAGGGAAGGACCGGGGGCTAGATCGAGGCCCCTGTGGTGAGGGACAGAGCCGCAGAGGCAGGAGAAGGGCAGGGGCGACATGTAGAGGATGCATGGGGGTGCCCGTGCACCCCCTAAGAGCTCTGGTGCACCCCCTGTCAGGCCACACTCCCTGTTTAGCCAGTGGGCAGGAGGGAGCACCAGTGCCCCCCCCATGAGTGCCAACCTGGGAACGGGGCCTGCAGCAAAAGCAGCCGTGCTGCTTCCAGAAGTGGCCACGGGACTTCTGGAAGTGGCACAGCCACTTTTTGGTCAGTGGGATTGACTGCCAGGGGACTCAAGAAGCACCAGTCACCCATGGAGCAAGGGTGACATTTTTTATCCCTCTGCCTCGATCTGCCCTGCCCTTCCTTCCCCATGGACTTACCTGCTGGGTGGGGG
>NW_017728993.1:55699224-55703785 GCF_001723915.1 Gavialis gangeticus
AAAGGTGATCTCCTACTTAAAAAGGTTGGAGACCACTGTGCTAGAATATGTTCACTGCATTTGAGGGTTTCAAGTCTCCACAGTCTTTGGCATCTGTTTTGTATTATCACTGATAGATGAGCATCCTGCAGAAGATGGAGGCCAATAAAACAGTCATCCAGATTTTGCATTACTGAACACATTGCCATGTTTAACAACAATAACAAAAACCCTCATTGCTCTGGCATCTGCAAGTCAGGAGCTCTACTCTTATTTATTTAATGCACCATTATTTATCTGACTACCCTCTCTAATAAATATCTATCTGATTTGGATACATCCTTTTATAAATTATCATCCTTTCTCACATATAATATGCACCTTTCCCCTCAAACCAGCCCCCCAAAATGGCAGTGCATGTAATAAAAGAGTAATCTGTTTTCTTCATTGGGAAAAAAAACCAAACCTGAAGATGGCTGCTACTTGTGCCTGGCTCACAAAGCTGAAGAGGTATAGCCCTCTCACAGCCATAGCTCTTAGTGTGCTCTAAGCAGAGAGTGAGCTGCTGTTAGTAACTTGCTGAGGTTTGTGATGTGGGAACAACACTTTATTTACAGGAACTTATATAAAGAACTACTTAGAGAAAAGAACTAGCAGTCTTGCTATTGCCATGGCAAGAGTCTGAGGACTAATATTGTAGGACATACGGCACGTCTACACGTCGCCCTATGGTGACATTGTTACTGCACTGTGGAAGTACTAAAGTACAGCACGGTAACTTCCTGTATTGTGCTGTGTGTGTGGTTGTTTTTCGCCGTTACTTTGCTGTAGCAGCACACTAAAATGGGGGAGCACGCCACTACAGAGAAGTAGTGCTCGGTCACATGTAGATGCATGTGGTCACTACATTGCTACAGGGATACATTATGGCAATGCACTGTGCTGCTATGGCAATGAAGAGTGACATGTAGATGCACACATCGAGTAAGCCCTCTTGGGAACATAGAGGTCTAGAAAGTGTGGCACCACAGGAGACAGTCTGCCATACCAGGAGGCTCCTGTTGCCTCATTGGATTGTCTTCTGGATACACTCTGTTCCCAGGAGGACTTACTCTTTGTCCCACCAGCCATGACTCTGGAAAACTCTTTTTTTCTGTGTTCCACCTTCCAAAAACAAGGCACATGTTTTATTTGGGACCCTGTTTTATGTGAAAACATATGGTAGTTGGGCAGCAGTGCAGGCCTAGGAATAGAATGGCCATTTTGCACCTTTCTAAGAAAAAACAGGGAGCCTGGCCCCTCAACATAAAGTACTATGCACAAAGTGATCCTGGTTGAAACTATGTTTGTTGTATTTTTCCTGGCTGAAACTGTTTGAGCTGTCTGCCTTCTTTGTGAACAAGTGGCTTGCAGGTAAATGTATTGTTCCATTGTTCACTGCTTGGAGAATTCCATCTGGTGCTTCCTTCAAATAGCAGCCTGCTCAGTTTGTAATTTGGAGGTAATTTTAGTAGCACTTTATTAATGCTAACATTTAATAAATATATACCTGAATTCATTTCTTCATGCAGATGGTATCTTTAAACTAAAGCAATTACAACTTAATTGCAAGGTTTCATAATTTGAGGGTCTTGTTTAGGATCAGCTCCTGGAAGGATGTTATTACATTGGACTCAGTTTTTTTGGTTTGGAAATAAATTTTCTATTCTTCATATTTATACAAAAAGCCTGAAATGAATGGTAAAAAATAAAAACCTAAAAAGCAATCAAAACCTCAAAACAACAACAACAACTACTACTACTTTCTTCTTCTTCTTCGTTTTCTTCTTCTTTCTTCTTCTCTTACAACTGAGGCCTGACTCATAATTTTAGAATCTTTAAGGAATAGTATCAGTTTCCTTCTATGTATCTAACACAAAGTTTCCAAGTAATCTAGGAAAGATGGTCCCTGCTTTGAGGAACACATGGTCTAAGGGAAGGTTTCAGGAGTAGCAAGTAAAAGGGAGGCAAAGAAAAAGGGACTAACTTTTATTTAAGATTGCCTACAGAGAAGGTGAGGCAGAGCGGATATTTTTTTAAGAGGGACTTAATTCTGGGCAAAGCAAGGGTCCAGGTGAGGAGCTCAGGGAAGACAGAAGCTCACAAAAAACAAGCATGACCATTTTGTATTTTACTGGCCTCTTTCAGTAATGCCTACTCACTAAGAAGACCAGCATGCTCAGGTCTGTTTTATGCCCAATTGCTGTTTTATGCCAAAAATTGATAGAAGAGGTCATACATGAAAACTGTCTAGTACAAAGGTGCTAAACCCCTGGCCTACAGGCCAAATCTGGCCCACAGAGCTACGTAATCTAGCTTGCGGGCCTCCCTACTGGTCCAGAAATTAACACTGCTACTGCTCTCCCACCTCCAAATTTCTAAAACTCATGAGGCTGGGTCAGCTCCATACAGAGGGATCAGCCCTATTCCTCTGTGGCTGAATTCAGCTGTAACCTGAAGCAGCTGAATGGGAATGGCCTGGCTGGATCATGCCGCAGCTGGGCCTTTTCTGCGTGGCTGGACTGGGTCCCCACTGGGCAGCACCATTTGCTGAGTGGACTCACAGACTAGATCCAGCCCATGGATAGATCTAGCACCACTCACGTGGCCCATGGGCTAAAAAAGTTGGGAAACACTAGTCTAATATTTTGGAATGAAAATAATTACAAAGTCTATCTGCTCTATACCATAGGATTGTAGGCTGCAATGCACTCAACAATCTGATTTATATGAAAGGATGAATGCCAAGTTGCTATGAGTATTGGATATGGTTCTGTAGACAATCAACTACAGAGCTCACTTGTTGATACACAACTTCTTCTCATCCTCCTTTGAGAGGTGGTTATTGAGCCAGTTCCACAGTTGGCTGAATATCCCTGTTTTAGAACTGTACAGCTAATCCTGATATGGTTTGTTTGGGTTTGGTTGCTAAATCTGCTTCTGAAAAGGTGATTTGTCAACTGAAGGTTTACAGAGGCAGTTGCAAATCAAGATTTTAGCAAATCTTGCTCTGAGTTGGCTACAAGTGCACCTTCATCTGCAAAGAACACTCAGATTAAAGCTTCCAGCCCCTTTGTTGATGCATGCAAGTAGATGAGATTAAAGAGTTTGCCTGAGCAGTATCTAATCTTTATTCCCACCTGCAGGGCACAAATTGCTTCATCCCAGAGCTCAGCAAACAAGAGCTCAGACTAGTGATTGGGTAACGACACACCCTGCTTAGCTTCAATTGTAATGTTTAAAGGCTATCTGCAGAGCCTGATCATAGGCGATTTGTAGGAGGGGCCGGGGGGGGGGTTGGCACATGCCCCCCATGAGAGTGCTGGTGCCCTCCCTGACAGAGAGTGCTCTGGCTGGTAGGGGGGCACCAAGAGCCCTACTGTCCCTGCTAAAATTGGCTCCATCACTGCTGTGCCACTTACGGAAGTGCTGGTGCTGCCACTGCTGTGCTGCTGGCATGCTCGGCAACCGGCAGCTGGAGCGCCTCCCCACTCCCCCCGGTCACCGGCTGGCTGCTGGGGGACCCCTCCCATACTCGTGCCTTGCTGGTGCCCTGCCAGACTAGGGAGGCACCAGTCACCCATGAGCCTGATTGTCTTTTTTGTCTGTCAATTCTGCCAACTTGTGATTACCGGACAGTGTGGGTCACTGTGTCTGGGCCTCTGAAGCCTCTCTGACTCTCCAGGAAAAAGGGTGGCTGCAAGTATTAAAGGCCTTATCAAGCCAGTGAGGAAAAGGACTGTGTAATAGTCTCTATTTTGTACCTGTAGGTTGCTCCCCAGTCAAACTGCAGTTGTTGAATAGCAACTCATTAGTGCTTCACTGGCACTGAAAACAGTGCAGGGGCTATGGGAATATGACATCTTTCTTTAGCAGCCAATTGAGGAGAAGTCCTTTATGGAGGGGGAGTGACAATTAGACATGCCTTATCCTTTCTAAGCTCGGGACAGACATTCAAAAAGCCTGAGCCTGAATTGATTCAATTTTTGTAGGTTAGTTTAACCTGGCTAGGCTAAACTGGTTTGTAACTGCACAGACATTCCAGATATGCAGGCACATGCCTGCAGTGGCTCAGGCTAGAAGCTGGGGTAGGTGCTACAGCAGCTCTTGCACAGCACTGAACTGAGGTAGGGGGGGAGGGGGATGGTGGGCAGGATGCTCTGATTAGCCCAACAGGGAATTGATAACAGTGTTTATCCCCCCTAATTCAGTGTTTATCATCCCATTAAGAAAACAACATAGAGACATTATCAGCTATCCATTGATTCTGCCTGTTGATTCAGCATGGAGGGTAGCCAGCATGTGGTCTGCTAGCTAATACATAGACACCTCTCTGCAGGGCAGAGGGAAGCAGGGAATTCATGCTTAGCAGGGAGTAGTGAGGGGGAGAGGGAGAGCAGTCTCTCTGCCCAAGCTTCAGCCAGGGAGCAGAGGGGAGGAGCCAGCCCTGCTGCAGAGCAGAGAGCCCCGCCCAGCCGAGAGAGCATGCCAGGATGCTGGGGGCGTCTGGTTTGTCTTAAACCAGCAAGGGGTCTGGGACAGA
>NW_017728993.1:55703796-55707081 GCF_001723915.1 Gavialis gangeticus
CTGGGTCTGGTAAGGGGGCACACGTGTGTGTAAGACACAAGTGTGCCTGTGTCCTTCCTCTCCCCACTGCTCCTAGCTCCCGAGTGCTGGAAGCTACGTCAAACTGCGGCTTTTAAAGTTAAGTCCCATACTATATTGAAACAGGTTTATCTCAAAACCATTTCAGCCATTTTCAAACTGGTTTATATTTACTGAACATCTGTTCTGTTACCGGTTTAAACCAGTGTCTGATCACTTAAAATAATTTATATGTAATGTCTGTCCCTAGCCCTAGAGTGCAGGGGCTTCCCAGCAAAACTGTTCCTAACATTTTAAAATCCTGGTTAGTAATATAGTATAGAAACGGGTATATTTGATTCAATGAGATAAAAGATGCCCTTATGCTGAGTTTTTCTACTAATACTAAAGCAAATAATTAAGGTAAGTTTTTTTTTCCAGTATTATATAATCTAAGTATACATGAGGCAGTCTGCAATGACCCGTCACTGCAATTCATTGGCAATTTTAGACTGAGCATGTGGAATAAGCATGTTGCTTTCTGCTTTTTTTTCTGTCTATAATTATTTCATAACTATCAATGACCTAGTTCTTTTGTGTGCACCCACATTTCTTGGGTAGAAGCAAATGCCTGGAAGGGGACAGTGTTGTGTTATAGATCAGGTTTTCAGGATGATTATTTTCTTCGATCTCTGTCAAAAATGTTTTTTCAAAGCTGAAATATACACAAAACATTTAAAAAGATGGATGACTGAAGGGCTGGTTTGGTAAAGCAGTTAGCCTGCACATCTTTCAAAAGCAGAGCCAGTAGGAAATGAAACTCTGCTGCTGCTTAAATTTTTAATAGTCAGTGTAAGTAGTTAACACAGCTGGAAAGTCCTGAGCTAGTTGGTCTCTCTCCATCAATTATTCAGTGATGGCAATCTTGGTGTAAACTGCGATATGGGGATGAACTGATAGATTTGGTCTTGAAATACAAAAGCCCCTCTTTCAAGCACAAAACTCTCCATTCATTATCCCATCTCTTTCACTTTCATTTTTTTCTATCTTGTTGTGTTTCAGTCACTTGTTGGCAAGAAAACATGTTCAGAATAAAGATCAATAATATAATCACCATAAAATAGCAAACTGGTAACAATTAGGATGCTAAGGTTAAAAGCCACCGTATTACTTGCTGACACTGACCTGCCATGTAGATGCTAATACACTGTATGCAGAGAGTTTGTATAATAAGCAACAAAATAATTGGTTTTCGGTTCTAAAGTTTAAGTTGTTACTGGAAGCAGGAGTGTGAAAAGGCCTAGGCACTGGCACAGCACATCTACACTACAGGTTCATAAAGGTGTAACTATCAGGTTAAAAAAAGGCCAAATAATGGTGTAGATGAAAGCTAAGAACACAAAGCAAAATGTGGCTTGAAATTGTTCTATGGTTCAGGTAACACTTTTGTCACCAAACTCAGGATGATCAGGTACCATTAGAAGGAATATACACTAGGATATATCCCCCTACTGCAATGTCACCTCTCCTAGCTCAGGATTAAGAGCAACAGAAACTTAGATTTCTTTATATATGAATCATGTGAAGAAGGATGAAACAGAAGCTGTCCCTCACTAGATCTGTCTCCTCCCAGCAAGGACTACATCTCTGGGGGTGAATTTAGGCTGACCACAAAGTTGCTTGCTTTCAAGGAGCATTGTGCCTACAATTGCTGAGTGATGATTTTGAGTATATTTAAATCTGATCAGAAACTTGTTACTATATTCATTTTTATCATAGGCTCTATATTCTTGTGGATCGCTTTTAGAAGACTTATGTTCTTGAACTCCAGGGCTGTAGCATATCACTAGTGTTTCCGGACATCTACTATTTGAAATATAGACTTAACATGAATGAATAAATCCCTATACCTCTACAAACTATACTATTAGAGTTCTAACTATGGGAGACCATTTTTAAAAAGGGCCACTTTCTCTTTTCCATTCCCCCTCCCTTTCCCCTATTACCACTACTTGTCTCTTTTCCTTAAGTCTTACAGAATCTAAAAATCTAGGCTGGAAGGGTGGTCAGATGGTTATCTAGTCCAACCCCTGGCACAAGGTGGAGATGTCTAAATCAGCCAGACAGAAGTTTATTTGACTTGTGCTTAAGCTTCCTGTGATGGTTAATCTACAACATCTCGAGGTAGTCTGTTCCACTGCTTAACAGCCCTCAATATGAGACATTTCTTTCTAATATCCAACCTAAATTTTCCTTGTGACAATTTCAGGCCATTACTATGTGTCCTTTACTTACAGAATGTATTAGGGAAGAAATTGAATAGACAATTCCAGCAGTCCAATTTTAAAACTTACTGAATCTGAGAGAGTATTATTAGAGGTAGTTTAACAATCCCCATGCCCCCTCCTCCCCAATTTCCACAACTGAATGAATGAATGAAATTTGGTTTGGTTTTGGGGAAAACCAATATGCTGATGTTTTTCATTCTTGTGGATCCTGCTTTGTCTTCCTTTTTCTCCCTCTGTTAATAGCTGAGGGAGGGCAGAACCTTCCAACTTCATTCCACTATATTTTTTGTCCTGCTAAAATTATCCCAAATAGCCTAAATCCTCCCCCACACTATTTTTTAAATTGTTTTTATTTTTACATTTGTAAGACCCAAAATAGCTTCTTTTGCCTCAGATATTCTTCATTAAATGGAAAAAGATGGAATTTCCTGTAGCTAAACCCCTCTTTTGCCATTTAAAAGTAAAAGAACTGGGCAAAAATAACACCCTGAAGCCAGCTCTGACAATTTGATTCTTGTTCAACAAAACCATACATGGGTTGATGAACTCCATATAAGGCTTTAGTTCTCGACAAAATTATAGAGGACTCTTCCATGAGAAGGTCCCTGCCGTTTAGTTGTCACAGGAAAGGTTTTTGCAGTTTGTAAAATACTTTTCTCCTAAGGATAGTGAAATGGTGACAGCAGGTCATGTGATGATGTAAAGCAGTGATGCTTTACTGACCCTACAGGTTCTGGCCCCATAAGGGTGGATGAGTGACACAGGGCTGGCCAGTGGGCCAGATCTAGAGTAGGATCAAAGCACAGAATTGGTTCATAGGTGCAACCTTACACGCTGGCCAAACCCCATGCACCAGATCGGACTGCAGACTGATCCCATGTGCTGGCACTATCTGGTACACAGGGCCATGTTGACTGGCCTGGGGGTACCCATTGTTCTGGAAATTTGGTACTAAAGGATATACAGTACTTTACATTTGCGGAAGTTTCTCTGGGATGGC
>NW_017728993.1:55712081-55750443 GCF_001723915.1 Gavialis gangeticus
CTTACACACTGGCCAAACCCCATGCACCAGATCGGACTGCAGACTGATCCCATGTGCTGGCACTATCTGGTACACAGGGCCATGTTGACTGGCCTGGGGGTACCCATTGTTCTGGAAATTTGGTACTAAAGGATATACAGTACTTTACATTTGCGGAAGTTTCTCTGGGATGGCATGGATCACGCTTTGGTTCACAAGTCAGCTCTATCCATTTCATGACACTTTTAAAGTGGAAAGTTTGAAACAGTGGAGAGTCTTGATAATTTAGGCCTAAACATAACTTTTCAAATCTTATAGTGAATTAGTGGTAGAGCCAGGAATCACTCTCCAATAATTCCTTATCTGAGATGTCTGCAGTTCTGTATTTAAAGGTTCCGATTTCCCACTGAAGTCAGTTAGTGTTGGGCGTCCAGCATGACTGAGATGTTGCCTCCATTTGGGTAATTCAGCATTGAACACCTCAAATTAATGGACTCATAGACATTTTATTTTAAAATCACTACCTCATTTTCTGCACACTGAAACCATGTGTGGTAAGGTGCTGTAAAAGGGGAAGGTTGTTATGCTACAGTAGTGAAAACAAAACCTGATTCTTTTTGTTGAACAGCACAAGTCAGAATACTCATCTGACTTCCTAATCATTGCTTGAACTGCTAGTAAAACAGATCAAGACAGGAATGTTTGGGTTTTTTCATATGTAGAAGTAAAATAGTACTATTTCAATTACATCTTCATTTGCAGGGCAAAATGATCTGGTGCTGGCAGGATTTTAACCTGTCATTTCTTAAGCAATTTCTAACAACAGAACTAAAGAAATAGAGGATGATTCTCCATTGCATTGCACCATATGTAATTCCTTATACCTGTGCAAAGTGCTACCAAATTAGAACAGGTGGCTTTGCTCTCACATAATCCTCAGTACTGCTTTGTGCTTGCTTTATACAGACACAAGTGATTGCTCATGGTGCAAGGCAATGGGAGGATTGGGCTTATAGTCTAGGCTGTAGTGAAGCGGCTGATGCAGTTCCCATCTCATCCAACCCAGTAAGCCTGAAGGAGCTACTATGATGCACTGAGGCTGCTCTCTTTCCACACAACTCTTTCCAAATAAGCTATTTGGAGCTGTCACTGATAGGTCCAGAAAACTGGTGCCTTTAGACACAACTAAAACTGCTCAGCGTGCCAGCATCATGAGACTCATCAAGACATCCAAAAAGATTCCATTCTTCCTTAGAAGAGACAGGTAAAGGCATCACCTTCAAACCTGTCACAAGGTAGTAGGGAGAAAGGGTACATTAGGCAAACTGTCCGTGAAATGGATGTCAGGGAAAAGAAGTGCTGTTCCGCTAAATAAAAACCCATCTCCATAACATAAAGTGTTGTTGTGTTACTCTGCATAGTTCCACAAATCCAAACCTGAAGCCAGTGACTAATGCATGCCATCAGAATGAGTGCTAGGCAAACCTCTTCTCTAGTTACAGGCATTAAATTAGGAGCCAGGACACCTGGCTCCTTCTCCCAGTTTTGCTAACCTGTTTTGTGTCCTTGGGCCAAGTAGTTCTCTTCCCATTTTGCCTTCCTCTTCTCGGCAGACTTGTGGGTCACTGTATGTTGTGCCTGTTTGACTGGGTTTTTAGGTATTACCTTACTTCGGATAAAATAGTTAAAAATAGTTAAATAATTAAAAGAGTTAATAAAAGAATAACTGAGGATTTAAAATACCTTCACCAAATGGGTCAGGAATATTGAAAAACGATGTGGGTGTGAAATCAAAATATAAAAGCAGAAGATTAAGCATGTGTACATACTAGTACACTACATAACTACATAATAGTAGTTAACAAGATTACCTAGAAACAAAAAAGTAGGAATTTGACATGGTACGGATCTCATTTTAAAAAATACTGACTGGTTTCCTTCACTCTTCTCCTGTGTCTGAGAGGAGAAGCAATTTGGCCCATGGACCTATTCTTACTTCAATAACAATAGATATTGATTCAATTCAATATCTTTGCAACACAAACTCATTGTCATGGGCCAGATCCTCATTGGTATAAATTGGCATAATTTTAGGGAAATTAATAGAGCTGTAATGATTTTTTTTGCTGGCTGACAATCTAGCCCCACTTGCACATTCAGATCTCCATAATGTCCAAGCTGTATGAATGTTTTTGTCTGTTCGTATGAATCCAACATTCTTCTATACCAGTGAGCGTTTTTTTTGCTCATATCATTCAAGCATGTCCCACCTATCCAATGAAAGGTGTACAGATGTCCTCTTATACCTACAACTGTGGCATCCCAGTAAGGCAAATAGTTGCACCAGCAAAATATGTGGGTACTTTATGAGTGGAGATTAGAGTTTGGTATCATATTCTTCTGAAAGGTGATGTTATGTACAGGTGGCCAAATTTATCCTTAGTATAGTTCCACTTCAATAAATAGACTTAAACCATCATTGATCGTTGATGCATTCATGCAAAAAAGATGGTGGACAGATGAGAAAAACCTGAATGAAGAAAACAGAACACCACTGTGTACATAGGGAGCTCAAGCAACAGAAAATTATAAGGAGGATTTCATAATAAAGAGATCTCTAAGCAGGAGAGGAAAATAATTACACTCAGAACAACTTCGTAGGGAACAAATCAAGTATAACAGGCTCACAGACTCTGAGGTGCATCTTTGACATAAACCTATGCTCCTGCTCATGTATAATTCAGTAACGGGTTGTCAGGATAGTTCTGAAGAGTGGTACTTAATCACAGTTGCACAGATCCCCTTCTGAAAATGATTATGAGGAGGAAACTATTATGCCAATATGTGGAATCCTGAGCTGTGACACTCTATTCATGTAGAAAAGATGATTTTTGGCAGCTAAGGTTGCACTAAGAAACCTCCATTTTTCTTTTCAGTCATTGTAAGCCTTTTAGACAAATGATTCTATCACAGACCAGCTATTAAGACTTGCATACCTATTAGACTCTGCTAGGTAGTTTATATATTTCCAGTGCTCCATTCTCCAAGCATTGGAAGAGATCAATTGTTTCTCTTAAAGACAGGCCCCAAATTAGCTAAATACTAAAATATGTTATTTGACTTCAGTAAGACTCAAGCACAAGTGTCTTCCTAAGCCAGGGGCCCAAATCAGGACATTCTTAACACCTTTTACATTTAAGATCTGTTTTAAATATTGTAATGGTCCCCTGGTAGCACTTACCCTTTCACTAGGACAGGGGTTGTCAACCGGGGTATGCGTACCCCCAGGGATACTTTGAAAGGTCCCAGGGGGATACACAGGGGTGGGCGGGGACAGAGCACCGCCACCCCATGCCGCTGCCTCACAGGAGCAGGGCTAGGGTGGGGTGAGAGCAGGGCTGCACAGACACCACACTGCCACCACTCAACCTTCTGTGTCCAGTAATTCGCCACCCCCACTGCCTTCCTGCTCTGCATCTGGTCACTTGCCACCTCCCACCCCTTGGGGGTACACTTATTAAAAAAGGTTGAAAACCATTGCACTAGGTCATTGAATGGAGGTGGCAATAGAAGAGACAGAGTTTAGTGGTTTTCTTGTTTTAAATCCATATTCTTCCTAATTGTTACTTTCTTTGTTGCTGGCCCTAACATTGACCAGCAGCAAAGTGACAGCAGCCAATGCCAATGTGAGACAGTCCAGCTCAGTAACTGATGTTTTGGAGCATGTGTGAACAGAGACTGTAGTAATGTAAATATGTACATTTAACTGTGTTTCCATTAAGCCTCTATTTCTTCATCTTCTGTTGTTTGCAGAAGCAATCATTTGTGGTAGGCAGAAATAATGGCAGCTGGTAAGTATTCATCTGTCACATAAAACCAGTCACTAGATATCTAATTACATCTGCCCATAATTGACTGCAGTCACAAAATTGGAGGTACTTTAAAAATATGGCCTCTAGTGTGTTTCCTCCCCCCTGCCCTGCTCTGTTATATTTGAGACTCAACCAGGGCTTATTATAAGTTAAAACTAAGAGAAATAGGATCAGAAGTTGATAGTAGCAGTAATGCTTTGCCATCATAAAGTGCTTTTCATTCAGAAATCACACATTTCTGTACTAATCATTAATACACTTACATTCCTTTCTCCCTTGTGCACTAGATTAGTATTATACTTGTTTCTGGTTGTGAATAGGGTTAATGACTAACTCAAGATCTTACCCTATTTTTGTAGTGGAGTCCAGAACAAAACTAAAGAGTTTCTGCTTTCCAGTTCCCCCCTCCTCTCCTGTCAAGGGTTAGTGCATAGGCCCCAATTCAGCAAAAAAGGCTTGAGCACATGCTTCAAGTAACTTGGCTAAATAAAGATGGACTTAAAGTTAAGTACATGTTTCAAATTGCTTGCTGAATAGGGGTCTCAAAGCAAAGCCTCTATTACTCTTGAGAGAATTCTTGGTTTAATTGACATGCATAGCGGGGTGTATTGGATTAAGCTAATTTTGTGGTCTTGCTATAGTGCACAACTGTGATTGTGCACTGTGTATATGTGGTTTTATTTTCCAACTCATGGGCTAAAAAAAATATTTGCTGTTAGGCTAACTTGATGGTGTCATTGCTGACATGCCACAGACGCACAACAGTCCATTCCCCAAGACCCAGCCACAGACTGAAGTGCAGCTTAAAATGAAATCTCTCGTTTGTCTGGATGAATATTTTTTCCGTTGTTCTTTGCATGTGTAGCAGTGAATGTTTTTTTTTATTTTTATTTCCTACTCTACAGTAATGCGGGCTAAATAATCTAGTAGGACACTTCTATCCCTAATGTATTCAAACAGAATGTAAGAGATCTGAGAATGGTTTGTTATGTATAGATAGTACCACTGTTTTTTGATGGCACTGTGTATCAACAAGTAGGCTGACACAGGGTAGTCTTGTGACAAGTGTACCAAAGATGTCAGGAGAACAGGCTCTTTTCCTGATTTTGCCACTGTGTCACTATAATTTCAGCAAAGTACATATGCTGTCTGCTCCCCAATTTGTCAGTAAGATTGGGATAGCGATACTTAATCTCCACTAGTAAAACTGCTCTGAGGGGTAGTAAGGAAGCCTTTTTCATACATTCACTATCTATGGTTATTAGACAGTTTGTGCCCCATCTTTCTTAAAAGCTAGAGAGTAAATCCTGCAATATCTACCCATTCATGTAGTACTGACCTTAAATTGCACATGTAAGATCAAGGTTTGCAAGACTAGCCTTTCAGCTGAAGGAACAGAGGAAGAAGCGCTACACACACAGCACACCACCAGAATGTACCTAGGTTAGCATGCAAACATTTGCAGAATTACATTTCTAATCAAACCTGATACTGCTCAGCTCCAAATCATGCTGTTCTGAAGGAGGTGAAACCAGCTTGCAACAGAAACCTACTTTATGAAACTGCAGCACTTCAAAACTGGCCAAATCCTGTTTGCTTGTCATGCAGCTCAGTGTTTTGAAAAGGCGAAATGCTCAAACTGCTGACCAATACACTGGATTCACTAACATACTTTCATAATACTACTTGCTTAAAGAGAGCTTAAGATTTTCTCTTTAATTCTTTTCTGCTGCTAAATAAAGCCTGACTTTCTCTCCCTCCTCCAGGCCTTCAGCTGAAAGCATAGCAACATCTCCTGGAAGGGGATGGCTATTGCAAGTTCATTTTTATGTGTGGTCTTTTAAATGCCAGTTGAGAAGTGCAGTCAATACAAAGAAACCTTATGATTTCTTGCAATAGCATATGTTGAAGTAATTGGATATATGGCCACTATGGTATTCCTGTTCCCTTCTTACCATAACAATGCAAAATGAAATTAGTATTTAAATCCTGGCTCATGTCTGTGGAAGGTATAAAGAATTGAATGGGAAGGTTGATCACCATTTTATAGCAGTATGCCCCCCTGGTACTGAAAGGAAATGGGAAAGATTAGGAGCTGAGGAAATTGTTTGACATGGTATGACCAAGAAAGGCATGACACAGCTAGAAATACTGAATTGTTATCAGACACTTGATGAGTTCAGTATCAAAGGACCTATCTCCAGTAAAAGAAAGCTCAGGTAACTAACCTGTGGAGCAGCCTTGTGGTATGAAGCAAACAACAAAAGTTTCTTCAGTCATCCTAAACTTCATCTTGCCTGTTAAGACCATGGATAAGAGGACAGTGAGTGAACATGGATCAGTGTTCCACTTGGGGGGTATCTATTCACAGACATCTCAATCAAATTATAAAATGGGATGACTTACTTTTTTATGACCCTATCTAACTGGTGGAAACAATAACTGATTTCTGGAGTGGTGATCACATTGGGAGAGGCATGCTGGATGGTTCAGACAGTTGGTACTGAAACATCATTAGTATTTCTAAATGTTACAGATGATTTTTCCCAATACCTTGTGCTGTGTGTAATTCCTTTTAGCAATTGGGTTTTGGACTTCATTATGATGGAGAAAGACTAATTCATTAATTTCTAATCAGTTTAGGGACCAGTGATATTGACATAATTACATTCTATAGACAAATACTGGAAGATTTTTAATGCCAGTCAATATGGTTTTCCAGAAACTAGGTCTTATGAAACAGACATAATTTAATTCTTTGAGATTACAAGTTGGGTTGATAAATGTAGCTGCATGACATTCAGAAACTAAAGAAATAAGCACTACAAATTAACATTAAATGCCTATTAAATGGATCAAGATCTGGCTAACTAACAGGCTCCAAATTAGTTGTCACTGGGTGCATCTACCTGAGACACGAACTGTGCAGTAGCCTAAAAACACTGCGCTGTAGCGTGCCAGGCAAAACCTGTTAGCTTCTGTAAAAACCCATGCGATGCACTATTGTGCAGTAGTGCCAGTTACTGTGCATTGATTTATTGTGCAAGTTGGATAACCAAGTACTAAACTTAATGTGCAGAAACTACAGCACATTAATGAACATGTAGATGCACCCACTGTCAACTGAATAGGTATCTTTCTAGTGAGGTTCTGCAAACATTGGCAAAGTGGCAGATGATGATAAGGAGAGGGTTGTCATACAGAGAAATCAATGTTCCTGGATTAAATAAGGTCCACTGAGGTAAATTGTGCCTTTCCACAGCCAAATGCAAACTTAGATATCCAAAAATAAGGCATTAATTATAGAATAAATAACAGTAGTCTGGAAAGGACCAATGAACTCCCATCCTCACTGAGCCACCAGAGCTAGCAGTGGAATCAAAGGCCTGGTATGTCCCCACATCACTACAGACCACATCATCATTGTACCTAATAACAAGGGGCTCAGACAGAAGCTACATTTTTTTGCATGATCAGCCCCCTGAAAGCACTCTATAGTCATGCTGTGACACATATGTGGTTGCAGAGTGCTTTTAAAGTAGCCAATTGCACAACAAATTAACCCTTATCAAATGAGGTATCAGATGAAGGTGCTCCACTTCAGAATACTTTAGGGAACTTGTATTCCCTAGTGTTAATTTGTGGTGAAATTGGGGCTGAGCTGATGCAGCTGACAGCAGGAAGGGAGGTGGGAGAGTATGCTGAGGGTTGGGGTTTTTCCCTGCTTGAGCTGGGGGTGGGGTGCATGTGGATTAGAGCCCCCCTGCCTCATGCCCCCCCTCCCCCCACCAGCCCCTCACTCCAGCTCAGGCCAGGAAAACCCCAGCTGGCAGCTTGCATCCCCTCCCTTCCTGCTGATAGCCCCGAAGCTGGGGGGACGGAGGGTAGGGCTGGGGAAGAGGGGAAGCTCCTCAGCTGCAGGCTGACTCCTTGGGTTCCTGCAGGCAGGCTTGATTTCCATCCCTCTCCTGCCACCCAACCTAACAGGAAAATGGGCCTCTAACTCATGGCACTTTCTGTAAAGTGTATTCTAATTTGTATTTTAATCACTTACTTGTATTCGCTTGTATTCTAATCACTCACTACACTTTATACTCTGCTTTCTGCATATCCTTCCCCAGCATCTGATGAAGTGAACTTTGGTTCATAACAAATGCAGTGATGAGTGGAAGGACTGGAAAAATAGGCAGAGGATGGGGGAGGGCATTGGGGAAGTGCTTTGTGTATTTATGATGGTTAAAGGTGACAGTGATGGGCAAACAGGCATGCAGACACATGAGAATAAGTGCATAGGTGCATGGTGTGGTGTTGTAATGGAAATCAGAATGGTGTAACTGTAAAGGGTTTTTTTGGATTATCAGGTGAACCACAGTGGTCACAAGGCAGGCTGGTAGAGATATAGCAAAGTGTATATACATAAAAAGAAGAAAACTTGTACCCTGCCTATAAGTATCTTATTTTATTAGTCTATGAGGCTAAGTACAGACAGTTAGAAAGCCTGAGTTTGAATCAATTCAGTCTTTGCAAGTTAGTCTAAGCTGCAGAAATTAAACTGAGAAACAACTAGACAGACATTCATTTTTGATTCAGTAAATGCAGGCACAAAGCTGCAGTGGCTCAGGCCAGGGAACACTCTAGCATGGCTCTCTGGCATGTAATCAGAATGGGCTATGTGTTCCCTTCCTCTTCCTGCTTCCCCCAAGTTCTCAGGGATTTGCAGTCTAGAATCACAACAGAACTCTGAAGGGTTGCTGATCACTACCTCTTTCTGCTTCCAGGTGCCTTTGGGATTTGTAGCCCACAGTCACAGCCAGAAGTAAGTTTTTAGTAGGGCAGAGCACCTCTGTCCTTGGGGGAAGGGAATTTTGACTCCCATCCCTGGCTCCAGACCCCAGCTGGGCTGGATGTGTTAATTGTGCCCACAGTTGCCTGGGCTGGCTTGGAGGTACCAGCAGGCTTGGAGCCCTGTAGCTACCCACTTTGGGGGCTTGTGTGTCCATAGCTGCCACTGGTGTGCCCCCTGCATGGTGTGGACAAGTAAGCACTGTACAGGGGGTGCGGCAGCTGTGGACACATGACCCCCCACTGCGGGTGGCTGCTGGATTGCAGGGCTGGCTGTGGGCACTGCTGAGGGTGGGCACAGAGAGGCTGGCTCAGGCTGTGCAGGTAGGGCCCTTCCTAGCTGGCTGTGGCTCCATGACAGCCTGGCCAAACCTGAGTGTAGAGAGCTGGCAGCAATCCAGCCACATAGCTCAAACCACAGCCAGCTGGGAAAGGCCCTGCTCCTGTGGCCAATCCTGGGCTGACTCTCCTACGTCTGCCCTTAGCAGCGTTTGCAAGCCAGCCCACTCAGTGCCCCAGTCTCAGCCATGGGTGAGACAGGTGGATGGTGGGACCATGTCAGCTGGCCAGCTCCAGCCATGCCCCTGCCCCTGCCCCCACTGCTGTAGCAGTGAGGGGGGGGGTTACCCTGACAGGGACTGCTCCACCCCAGCCAGGCAGGCCCTGGCTGTGGTCTCTGGGGAGAGAGGGGAAGGAATGGGGAATAAACCCCCTCCCTGCCTCCTTAGCCTTAGGGTGCCATGCTGAGCCAGCGTTTGGCCACACCCTTGCCCTGGCTAGAGAGCAGAGGGGTGGAGCCAGCCGTGCTGTCTGAAGCAGACAGCACAGACCAGCCAAGGGCAGAAAAGCATGATGGGATGCTGGGGGACTCTGGTTTAACTTAAACCAGGAAGGGGTCTGGGACAGAAATTCCATAAACCAGTTTGACCCAAATCAGTTAAGTCTCTGATGCTGCGTTCAACAATGTTTTTCTTAAACCAGTTTTGGACATTTTGCAACTGATCTACGTGCACTGAATTTATGTTCTGTTACAGGTGTAAACGAGTTTCTGATTACTTAAGCCGGTTTATGTGCAACTTCTGTTCCTAGCCAAGTTCATATCTACCCTGCCTTCCAACTGACTTCAGACTAACATAGCTAACTACCTTCTCTCCTTAAGGATTTGTGTGCCATTGTGGGCAGGCACCTCAACAGGAGTTCCTGGAAAATTGCTGTAACAAAAAGGATTAATATAATCTTGTGGATGTATAAACGGGATAACTGAGTAGGAGGGAAGTAGTGGTTTTAAATGTGTATGTACTTGTGATTTTTTTTCTGTTTGTTTTGGGTTAGATTTGTGGGGGAATTGATTTGGATTTTTGGGTTTTTTTGTTTGTGTTAATCTGAGACTGATGCTAAAAATGGCATAAATTTTAAAGACCACATTGAAAAACTGGAGGTGATAGGAAGAGCCACAACAATGTCTTGAGGCCTGGAGGAAATGCCTTATAGTAACAACCGAACAAGCACAATTGGTTCAGTTTGTCAAAAACAACATTGGGAAGTGAATTGATTAGTGTACAAACAACTACATAGGCAGGATCAAAGAACAGCATGTTTAAAGGGTTCTAAAAGTTTAGACAACCAGTGTCTGGAAGCTTAAAAGAACAAATTCAAAGCAGACATTTAAAATAAACATAGTGCAGGTGACTTACTCCTGAAAAAGTGTTAGAGACACTGTCTGATGTCTTCCAATTCAAACTGGATGATTTTCTGGAAGACATCCTTAAACAAATATTTGATTTCAGAAGAGTGGGGATATGGGTGCAAAGCAATCCATCCAGGAGGTCAGATACAGATCATCTGAGCTAGGGACAGAAATTACGTATAAATCTGTGTAAGTGATTAGAAACTGGTTCACATCTGTAACAGAAAAGAAGTTCAGTGCATATAAACTGCTTACAAAATGTCTGAAACAGGTTTAAGATAAACCTGGTTGGATGTAGTATCAGACTTAACTGATTTAGGTTAAATCAGTTTATTGAACTTTTGTCCTAGATCTCCTCCAGATTTAAGTTAACTCATAGTCCCCCTGTATCCCAAGATGCTTTGCACCTTCCCCGCAACCTCCCCAACAGGGTGGGCAGGCTAGCCTTGGTCCAAGCTGTCTGTTCCAGCCAGCAGGGAAATGTGCTCTAGTGCCCCCTGGCTTCTGGCCTGGGCCACTGCAAGCATGTGGATGCATTTCTGAGATCAAAAATGAATTCTGTTCATTTGCTTATTGGTTCAATCTACACAGCTTAGATTAATTTGCAAAGATGGAATCAATTCAACCTTGGGTTTTTGACTATTTGTATTTAGCCCAGATGGTCTCTTCTAGCCTTAGGCTTGATGGATATTTGGTATCCCTGTATACGGTATAATCTTCTGTTACATTGGGATTGGTTTGCCTCTCTCATTTGAAAACTTCATTTCAATGGCATTAGTTCTAGAACACTTATCTGAGGTGGTGTTTCTACTTTGCAGCTGGGGAGCTGAAGCAAAAAAGGATGAAGTGACCAGCACAGCAGCTTTGGGCTGGTCTCTGATCTTGTGACTCCCAAGCAGATGCTTGAAGAAGGCCACAGGACTGACATTTTTTCTGGTTGAATTATTGTGCAGTTTCAAGGAGTCTTGAAACTGTTTCTCAAGACTCCATGGGCTGGCAGATTCCCAGGTAATGTGGCACTCCACCACTGCTATGGCAAAGGACTGTGGAATAAGGGAGGGGATTTGTATCCTTTCCATGCTGCAAAGCCTTGTTCCTCACAGCTCTCCATACAATAGAATCTGATGGTTAGGCAAGAACAGACTGGATGAAGGGGAGGGTTGGAAGCATCTGCTAGTACCTTGTCCCCACTTGGTCAAGGGTTCAGGATCAGTGGGGGGTACTGTGGTGTAAGGTTTACATTTTTTTTCTGTTGCATGGATTGTCTGTTTCATTTTGGTACATTTCTGATCCAAACAGACATCTTTCTTCTGTGACCATGTTCCCAGTAATCCAACTGGATCTGTCACCTATTAGCTTTCTAGTTTGATTTGATCAGTCCTTATTCATCCCTACCATCTGTGCACTGCTGGGCACTGTAAATGGGGTCTTGTACAGTACAAGGCTGTAGATTTCATCACTACATTCCTCTGCTGCTTCTACAACTGTTGGGTTGTACTGTGCAGAGGAAAGGCACCATGCTGGCAACCTTTGTATGCTTGCACAGTCACAATATAGCCAAAAATGAGAGGAAAGAAGTCTAGATTCTATCCTTTGTTTGAACCAGTAGTCAACAGGACAATGTTGCAGGAAAGGGAGAAAAAGCATGTATTTTTCTTGGTCACATGATACCAGGATGTTCTTTGCACCAAAGGGAGCGTTCCAGTCTATATGACTGGACTATCTGTTGCAAATAAGCCAACACATTTTAGCTGTTCTCATGAAACCTTGATATTGCTAATTGTGTGTTAATTAAGTTCTCATCTCAGTTTTGAATAATTTTCACCTCAAGGGCTCTTCACAAACTGCTTGTTTGGCTACTTGCTATTCATTTTTTCCTGGTATTTATGATCACCTAACAAATGGGATATTAATTTTGCCTTCTGATTGGATGAGTGACATTTTTACCAGGAAAATAACAAATAAATAATAAATAAGAGATAGCAAACAAATCTGTTTATGCCTCTTATTTGCATAAAAATAGGTTCCTCTGAAGAACAGAGAACAAAAAACCTGTTCATGTTTGTTTTGTAAACAGGAAATAAAGAAGCAAAAACTTTGTCAAACTGAACTGTTGTTCCGAATTCGAATGTGCTTTGAGGGTCTTTTATACCACAATTTGCAGTGTTGAACTGGCTCATCACAGTTAATGACTAGAAATATTTATTTTCCATAAACACGTTGGAACAATAGTGGAGGAAAAACCAACAAAACTTCCCTGAGCTCCATTCATTTGATGTAACTTGAATGTGGACATTTATAATAAATGGTTACTAGTTAAATTAAAAATGTCAGTTCTGCATTCAGTTGGATTACATTAGTTGACCACTCAACAACATCCCACAGTTATTGAAAGATTGATTCAGGAGAAACATATCTTTTTGTATTGGCTGGGTAAAGCTGGTCAGTTATAAAACAGAAATATGATGCATTGTGCAAATCTAGTTGTCAGTGACTTTTCCTAGTATTCAAGGTTTAGCAGTCTTCTGTGCAGAATGCTAGAATGACAGCTGGGTGTATTGGTTCAGACTTTAACTTCTTTAAATCCATGGAGCCATGACAATTTATGCCAGTTGGGGATATTAATATATGTTCCTTCTGAATAGATTTTTTGATTTTTAGTTTTTGCTATTGTTACTATTTTCAAAATGTTCCTTTTTATTTCATATCCATAGAATTAGATATGCATTGTCAGAAGAGGATAATCGGTGCATGTGTTGTTTGTGAATTATTCCCTTTAACTATTCTGTGTTTATTAATGGCATGTGGTTGGTCCCCCCTGTCCACTGGTATTGTTTCTGCTGCCTGTTTGGAAAATTCAAACTTCAAAGAGAGAACAAATACTTCTGTTTTGAGGCACAGTTGTGCACATATACAATTGTATACAGTCCCCAACATTTGAGAATAAAAAGCTTTTTGCATGAGTATTTTACAGATGAATTATAATGAATAAATAATAAAGGGGTTGAACATGGTTGAATGGGAACAGATGTTCAAAATTCAACCAAATGGTCACAAACACTGTTTTTACAATATTCAACCAGTTCTGCTTAGAACATGTGGAAATGAGAAATGCCACTAAATAATGCTACATCAGTCAAAGCAGTACTAACAGAAGGGGGTCATACTCGTATCTCGTAATCTTGCTCTTTAAATACTGAAGCTTTTAACTGGGGTATAGGGTGTAGCCGTGCTGGTCTAAGGACATAGGCAGACAAGGTTCTTTGGGTAAATCTGATATCTTTTATTAGACCAACTGAAATAATAGTTGGAAAAATTCTTCTTTGCAAGCTTTTGGATACAAATACTTTTTGTCAGGCTGAGGAACCATCTGCAGTTGATCTGTGCTCTTCCTGGATGGAATGAATAGTAAAGAAGCTGAGAGGTTATAAGGAATCTGCCTGTAGATCATTTGCTACTAGACTTAGAACACCAGCATTGTGAAAAACTCTAATTGTTCCACTGTTTTCCCTTCTCCCTATTGGATTCCAGGTGGACTAACGGGCTCATATTTACAAATAGCAGCTGAGCTCTTCAAAGAACCTGTTTCCAATTGTGGGTGCTGAGCTCCTTAGAATATTTGGACCATAGTAAAAAAGCAGCCAGGTGTCAACAGCAGTAAAAATGTGACTACATTTATAGATTCAATAGAAAGTAAATTTAATAGAAAGTAAACTAGCTTCCCTAGAACATGTATGGTATATCCAGAATTGCTGATGATGTGGAACTTAAAGATGACCTGTTTCAATACTGGGATTGTTTTACATGAGTGACTAAGCCAAATACACGATAATAAAACTTTTATATTTTTTTTACTCAACATCTATTATGTAACACAGCCAAAACATTTCTATGGCAATAATAAAATAAGACTGAACCATCTCTGATTTATTTTCTTAATACCATATTTTCTTGAATACAATATGCCCTCCAAATGAGATAAGTACCTTGTGTTTTTGAAAGGCAGAATGAAGAAAAATATATTTCTAGGTACATCTACACAAGACATTTGCTGTGGTGTTGACTAATTAGCTCTGCAGTAAATGTCTCCGTTACTACAGATGCTGTGCTATTAGGCAGGAGTAAACTAATAAACTCCACAGCAGGGTAGTACCTGTATATACAAGTACTACCCTGCTGCAGAGTTTTTTACTCCACAGCAACACACATGTCAATGCTGATGCTGCTGGCTGGGGCACAAAGATGCTTCAGTGTGGGGACTGCCTGCTGGCTAGCCCCGCACTGAAGCACCCTCATGCCCCAGCCAGACCCTCTGCAACACATTGAACCGGGTCAGAGCGGCCCCAGGCTGACAGGCTGATCCACTGGGCCCATTGCCGGCTGGGGCTGCTCTGACCTGGCTCAGCATGCTGTGGTCCTGGGCACACATGCAGATGGCATGCCTGGGAACAATAAGTTTTGGTGCAATAAGCACTGGAGTTTATTGTCCCACATCAATTGCGTGTGTAGATGCAAGAGATGTGTAGATGCGTGTGTAAGAGACAAGTTAGACACATTTATGGAGGAGAAGGGAGATTGGATTGGCATGATGATGGCAGAATAAACTTTGAGATAGGCTTGCTAGGTCAAGATTAGCTTTTCCTGTTCAGAGTCAATTTATCTATAGCTGAATTTATGCCGTGGTCAGAAGTCCCATCACTGGTTAAACTTCAACTGCCTGGCTTGAATTGACAGTTGTTCTATTCCCTTTCCATCCAAATAGAAGTTTTCTGTACTAACATGTCTTCCCAAACGTGGTCATTTTTGTGGACTTGCTCTTGCAGGTTAGCTGTAATAAAAAATACTAGCATAAATAAAATGTGTGTCCAACTGAACCTTCTAATCTTGTTCTTGGCAGACTTCCCACCTTTGTGAGTATAGGGCCTGTGTTGAATCTAGGGCATCATTATTCAATCCCCTCATGCATGTTATGACTCAACTAAATAGCAGCAAAAGCATAGTATAGGAGATTTTATATTGTATTTATATATGTAAAAGGGCTGCACCCTTAATCTCCTTTGTGCTGAAATAAAAACAGAGATCCTTGGCTTTACATCATTACATTCTTACCTGTCTTTTTTGAGTAAAAATTGCCTTTGATATCAATGGGAATTTTAGATTTCGCTAGCATAACAACACAACTGGCCCTTGGCTAATAAATGCAGTTGCAGTGAGCTGCAGAAACAGTGACATCTTGATACCTCATTGCAATATTTGAATGTAATTTATGATGCCAACGTTCCATTGTCATAACACAATAGCGCTGTTGTGCATAGCACTAATCAGCAGGGATCCTGGTTTTCTCCGATTAAAAACATCCCAAATTTTCTGATTTAAAAAAGTAACCCCAAATTCACACTTTTCCGAGATTAATGAAATGCCACTATATATGTATATACGTGTATATCTATAGCTATCTCTCTCTCTCTCTCTCTCTCTATATATATATATACACACACACACATACACACACACAACCTCTCTCTATATATAGAGAAGTTATAGTCTTCACTTCATATATATATAGAGGGGGGGGGTATATATATATATTTATGTATGTATGTATATGTGTGTGTGTGGATTTGAGGTAGTTTTTTTAAATCAGAAAATTTGGGATTTTTTTATCAGAGAAAACCAGGATCCCTGCTAATATACACATAGTGGTGTTCCATTTTAATCACAGAAAAATGTGGATTTGGGGTTACTTTTGTAAATCAGAAAATTGGGATTTAATTTTTTAAGAGAAAACCAGGATCCCTTGCTAATCAGTACCTAAGCACCTTACTGACTGTCATCTTAGCACAGTAATTCTCAAACTTTTTAGACTTAAGGCACCCCTTGGAAAATGTCAGCTCTTAGTTTTCACTTGATTTTGGTTACACAAAAATAATAGAGCAATTCTGTAGTTGCAAAGAACTCAGCAAGACCACAACATGTCAGAATGCTTTTAATAGTGAGTTCCTATTTGAAATCTCTGCGTTTATCTTGTGAATCATGTTTGGATACCTAACAGTGCTAACATTGTGTGGCACTCTGTGGCCCCCCTGAAAATATCTCAAGACACCCTAGGGGGCCACATCATCCTGGTGGAGAACCACTGCCTTAGGGTGTATCTGTATTGCTAAGCCTCTGCAATTATAACTTCTGGTCAAACCCCCTACTGTAGACATCCTATGTCAACCAAAGCGAGGCTCTCACTGGTCTGGCTGCCCCTCCTTTACAAATGACATAAACTAAGCCTGAAAGCAATATTCTACCTGCATGTTGTGTCCAGACCACAGGATTTGCTACCTCATCTGAGGGCTGTAACTTTTTTCACACCCCTAGCTAACATAGCTGTATGTTGACAAAACTTTGCAGTGAAGACTAAGCCATAACACTCAGGCTGGACAGATTCAGTCATACTGAATTAGCACACTAATAAAGCACTAAGATGTTGTAGCTGATTTGTCTGGGGCTCTGTGGCTCCATTTGATGCAATATTTCTGCCAATTTAGCCCTGTCTTGACTGCTGGGAGGCAAAGCAGAGTGTTTTATTCTCTGTCCATCTCACTGAGTTGTCAAGAGAAGTAAGGGGGAAGAAAAAATCCTTGTGGCTTGGTCCATTTGCTCACCATCTCTAGAGCTGTTGGTATGGCAGCACTGAGAGTGCTGCTATCACCAGTGCTTTACCTGTGGTGCCTGATGCTAGGTTATAGATGAAATGCGATCTTCATGAAAGTACCTGGAATCCACCTTGTGGCTTTTGAGCCACCAGAATGGACACAAACTGCTTGAAGATTGCTTCAGGTTGGACATAAGGAGAAACTGCTTCATGATTCGAGTGCCTAGGTGGTACAATCACCTCAGAGGTGGTACAATCACCTACCCTGGAGATCTTTTAAAAATGACTTGATGTGCACCTTGCTGGGGTCATCTGACCCCAGCAGTCTTTCCTGCCCAAGTGCAGGGAGGCTGGACTCGATGATCTCATGGAGCTCCTTCCAGCTTCTAACATCTATGAAACTGAGAATTACTAGACCAGCCTGAACTTATTGGGATCCTCTGATGTTCATATGACATAAATCCGTGTGTCATTTATTCTTTGGATCAAAGACTTCATTGTAAAAATGCATAATAACAAACTAATGGGGACCTAAGGGGATGGAAAGTCAACTGCTTGACAGGGGTGGTCTGGTGGTTTTGTTTTCTGACAGTTTCCCCTGTCAGCCATGTCATTTAGTCCCCCCTAACTCTGAGGAATGTCAGAAGGGATTAGCATACCCAAGTAAGATGATGAATGCAGACATGTTCTATATGCTAACTAAAATATCCTTCTCAAAGCCATTTCTGTGCCAGTTGTTTGAGTCAACTTATTTTCTTCTTTTTAGAAAAGGCTTAATGCCTAGCAACTGACAATGTTAAGCAGGTAGGCCAGGGCACTGGGAACTGTCAAGGCTGCTGGGCTTTACTTATGACTCTGCAAATAACTTGCTGGACAGTTGTAGGTAGGTAACCTAACGTCTCCGTGCCTCTGTATCCCCATCTATGAAAATATAAATAAAGCCTATGGCACTAGAGTCTTGTCTTTCTTATTTTAGGATGTAAAGGCTTTTGAAATCAGATGAGATGCGCTACATAAACACATGGTGGTTCTGGTCAATCCCTACAAAAGGCTGTTCACAGAATTCCCAATGAGATTAATAGAATCCATGTAATTAAATTAGGCTTGCAAGATTTCTTTATTTATGTTATATAATTACATTCTAACTTCATACACTAAGGGTGCCTATGCACGAGCGCTGAGGCTGCTCTGATGTACTGGATTTCCAGTGCATCGGAGCAGGCTTGATTAATTGAGTCTGCTGGAGCATGGCAATTGCTGCGCTCCAGCAGCCTCCCATGCCTTGTGTATCAGTGTCTCTGTGCTTAAAAATGGTGGTGTGTGGAAGAAATCAAACTTCATGTTGTGGTTGAATCAGAACTGACAGAGCCATCTTTTCTTTATTTAGGCTATACTGTGATCGCAGGGAGGATTTCATACAGCGAGGGGAATCACTCACTTGTCTGTTTCAAAGGAATCCTCTTCCTCTCTAAGTTTTCAAGCATTTTTATACTTAAGACAGATAAAGAGAAAAAAATATGACCTTGGAGAAACTAAAACAAGTTTACTTAATTGGACATCTGTGCACTAAGACATGTAGGATTCCTTATCTCAAAACATGTAACTGAAATAAGCAGTATCAGCTCTTCTGGTCTTTGTCTGTTTTTCTAGTCAAGTAGGCCAGAAGCCCGACTAAATTCACTCCTACAGATGGGAGTGCTTGAACTAAAGCTCATTTGATGTACATAGTGCATAGTGTCCTTTGATTAGAGCAGCTCTCAAATCTGCTTTAATTAGAGAAGCATGTCCCCCACCCCTGGAACACGTGCAAGAGTGCCCTAAATGTTTGTACACTTTTATGTTAAGAGTAGTTTATCACCAGTAGTACAATATGTGGGCCAAACTCTGCTCACATCATGTCTGGTAACTTCACAGTGTTCAGAAGTGACACTTTGGATTTGTGCTAATGTAACTGTGGTCTGAAGTAGGCCCATTGGCTGTGTCTGTTGGTTCCCAGTGCTGTTAATAATCAGCTTTTGCTGAAAAGCTCTTACAAAGAAAGGAGCATGGGGTGGTGTTGGTGTTATCTTGTCATATATCTTATTTTATATGAAGGTATCTGGCACAAACTGTTTCAGTGGGGAGAAAGTATGAAGATGTATTAAAGTATCAAAACCCTAGGTGCACTTTGTTTCTGTAAATATGCCCTTCCCTCTCACCCTCATCTCAATCAGGCAGAAAGTAAAGCAAAAGTAAATGAAATAACTGTGGTCATTACTTGTGAGTAAAGCAGGAAGGTTGTGTCAGTAATATAATCAAGTTTATATGTTTTCTAAGGATGAATATAGTATGGACATGTAAGAAGAAAAGGTCAAGGCACAAATTGATAGACAGTTAACAAAAGATGTAAAAGACAATTAAAAAACTTTCCACAAGTGTGATAGAAGTAACAGGAACATCAAGAAAAGTGTAAATACATTACTGAAGGCATAAAGAAGGCAATTTAATAATGGATGATGAGGAGAAGACTGAAGTATTTAATACCTTTTTTTACTTCAGTCTTAAAAAATAAAGTCAGCTATCGGATGAAGTGCAGCTAGGGTCAGGGAGGAGATAATCAGGCTAGAGTAGAGGAACAACAGGTCTGAGATTCTTTAGAGCAGCTAGATGTTTTCAAGGCAACAAAACTGGAGAAGGTTTGTCTAGGGCATTGGTGATGCATTAGGATGATACGAGGGGGCATGCCCCCCCACCCCAGATCCTCCACTGACAGTGGGGCGCAGGGCATGAGGCTACAGCCTGGCCAGAGCTAGGGCCTGGGAGTAGTGGGGGTGGCAGCAGCAGCACAATTTGCGCACCAATGGCAGGGTATGAGGCTGCCACCCAGCTGGACCCAATGTCTGGTAGCAGTGAGGGTGTAGGTGGTGGCAGCATGGAGTTGTGCCCCCACACTGTTAGCACTTATGCATTGCCTATGGTCTAGGGCATGCAAGGGACTGGCTGAAGTCATGGCATAGCCAGTGACTATTATCTTGGAGAATCCATGGAGCTCAGTATGGTCCTGGACAAAGGAAAGGAGAAATACAGTACCCATCTTTAAAAAGAGAAAAGAAGATCTGGGGAATTAGTCAGCCTAACCTCAATACCCAGAGAGATTATGGAGCATGTAATTAAGGAATTTCTTTCTAAGCACCTAGAGAGTAATAAAGTTATCAGGAGCAACCAATATGTATATGTCAAGAGTAAGTCATGCTTGACCAACCTGATTTCCTTCTACAACTAAAGTTGACAGGCTTTGAGGTTGGGGGAAGGATAGTAGATATGATATACATTGACTTTAGCAAGTCTTTCAACACTGTCTCCCATGATATTCTCATTAGTAAACTAAAGAAATGTAGGTTATGTGAAAATACTGCAAAGTGAATACATAACAGCTTGGATTTTTATGTGCACGACACAAAACTGGGAAGGATTTTGAATATGTTGGAGGACAGGAGCACAATTCAGAAGGATCTTGACAGATTGGGAAGCTGGGCTGGAGCTAACAGGATGAAGTTCAGTGCAGACAAATGCAAGGTGCTACACCTTGGGATGATTAATCAAAAACAAATATAAAATGGATGACACTTAGCTGGATTGCAGCACTATGGAAAAAGAGTCTGGGAATTTTGGGAGATCACAGACTCAGTATGAGTCTGCAGTGTGATGCAGCTGCATAAAGGGTGAATGCGGTTTTGGGATGCATCAATAAAAGCATTAGGTGCAAGACATAGAAGATGATAGTGCCTCTCTACTCAGCACTGGTTAGGCTTATCTGGAGTATTTTACACAGTTCTGGGCTCCACATTTTAAAAAAGGACTTGGAGAAATTGGAGAGTCCAGATGTAGGCAACTAAGATGACAAAGGGCTTGGAAAGCAAGTCATGCAAGGAGAGGCTGAAGGAGCTAGGCATGTTCAACTTATAGAAAAGGTGCTTAAGACATGATAGCAGTCTCCACATACTTGAAGGGCTGCCATAAAGAAGAGGGAAAGCACCTTTTCCCTCTTGCTGCAGAGAGGAGGATGTGGAACAGTGGCTTGAAACTGCAGCAAAGTTAAGTTTAAATTGGATATCAGGAAAAACTTCTTCACTGTTAGAATGGGGAGGCAGTGGAATAGACTGCCTAGGCACGTTGTGGACTCTCCTTCACTGGAGGTATTCAAGAAGAGGTCAGACAGCCACTGGTTGGGGATAATATAGGCATAGGAGATTTCTCTTGATTCTAGGTTTTGCTGGTTGCCCCTGTGCCTCCTTTCTGCTACATGTGCCAGGGTGTTTTTAAGCCTCCCTCAGAGGTATTGGGTATTTGCTACAGCCAAGGCTGGAGATTTTGGCTGGGGTGTGCCAATGCTCCTGCTGGGACCAAAGCCTGAGGTTCCTGGCTAAAGGATCTTGCCCCTCTGCTTAGGGTGAGACCGATTGCCATATTTGGGGTCTGGAAGGAATTTTACCCTATGGTCAGATTGGTGCAGACTATGAAGGTACAACCATTTATAGAAGTTGGACATTGGCTACTGTGGTTCTCCTGCTTTACCTGTAGTCTTAGGTAGAGTTTAAGTTATGGATTGTATAGAATGGTTGATTATAGATGATCCTGCCTCAGGCATTGGACTAGAGGTTGCTTCCAGCTCTACTTCTCTATTATTCAACAACTACTTGGAAGGAAATATCAAGTGGGGTTCCCCAGGGATGTGTTCTGGGTCCAGTACTGTTTTCATTAATGATTTGGATGGTGGGACTGAGTGAACACTTAATTTTCAGTTGACACCAACCTGTGTGGGGTTGCAGACACCCTAGAGCATGGGTTGGCAACATTTTGCCCCTCTGGGCCACAGCTTGCAACCCAGCTGCCTGCCAGAGGCTACAAATTTCTGCCCCCCTGGAGAGCCCAAGTTGTCCGCACTTCCCTTGCTGCAGATACCCAGCTGCTCTGCAGCAAAAATAAGCAAAAGCAGGAGAGAGCAGCAGGTGGGGCTGCTGTGGAGTGTGCTGTAGAGGGAATGCTACCCCACAAGCCTTTCCCCTTGCACAGCAGTGGGTGAGGTGGCTGCCCAGGCCCAGGCCCATGCCCTATATATTAACTGCATGCAGACCCCATGTAGACTGCAGGCAACATCCTGGCCCTTTGTGGGCCACATGTGGCCTGCAGGTAGTCAGCTGGGCAGCCCTAATTTAGTCCAACCCCCTGCACAGAAAAATGATGTCCTGTTCCTAAGCCATACCAAACATACATACTTTCTGAAAACCACAACTTCCCTAGGCACATTTCCAGACCCATTTCATTGTCACTTCCTGTAACTTCATTGCTTTCAAAGGTCACGTGACATCACTTCCTAATGTGATACCACTGCCTGTGAGGTCTTTGAATATGGTTTGCCGGCCCACTGGGTGATAAAAAGTTTGTGATCCGGCCCCACATTCAAAAAGGTTGGACACCCCTGATCTAGGCCTTTTAGCCCTGTTTTTTCTATGATTTTGAGTTTCTTAAGCTCATTCCTATTATTTCAGGTGAGCTATCACATACTACCTCTGCGCCTTTAAAAAAACATCACAAGGCATCCATTTTTCCTCACTTGAGCTATCAGATCTGTTCTAATGCTGATAATCAACAGTAGTCATTCTGGACAAAATTGTCATTAAAATGAACGGCTGGTTACTATAGTAAACTTCTAACCTCATTGATCATATAGCCATGACCTTAAGCAACAGTGACTGTATATTTACCACCAGGACAATATAATTATAACCAAGTTCAAATGCAATGTACGAGTATTCTTTATCACTGGGTTGACATCCTGTCATTAGCTTTAGAGGTACTCCTGCAAAAAAATTACTTGTTTTGAATGAGCTTAGAAGGGCTATTTATCAGAATCGCACACGAAACTCAAAGTGTTGCTGGCAATTTCATGAACATCATGGTAATTTGGCTAGAGTGGTTAGGAAACCTTTCCATCTGCATTTATATTAAACTTAAAAGATTTAAAACATTTAAGGATCTCTAAAGAATCTAAAAACATTAATCCATCATTCAGGAGGTGGATTTAATACTAACCCCTGTTTCACAGGTGCATGGAACTGGCCCGGTTCATCCAAAGTTGCACAATAAAATATATGACTGAACTAGGAATCTAATCCAGATCTCCTACATTCTATTCCTGTATTTTAATGGCTCTACAATATTGTTTTTAGTTTGCACTTGTCTTAAAAAGTTGCATCAGTTTAACTTTAAATCTCTCTAATTAAATCAATTCAAAATCCTGCATAGATGCTAAATTAAGAGTGTCTGTCTACACAGGGATTTGCGCTTGTTTAAAAAAAATCAGTTTAAAAAAATGGGTGTGAGGTTTTTGTACAAATAAAACCTCATAGCCTTCTGGTGTGTTGTGCTGTGTTTTTTTTTCTTTTCTTAGATTCAGGTTAAATTTTAATGTTGGAAAATCTAGCACACTAAAACACAGACTTTAATGGGACATACTCAGCCATAAATTAATCATGGCCAGTATCATACCTAGGACTGAAATCTCATCTTTCCTGCTTTGGTGGCAACGTACTACTTACCATGTAGGGCTGTGTGAAGCTTCAGTTCCCAATTCGATTCAGCAGAGATTTAGCCCGATTCGGTGGCTGAATCTCTGAATCCGAATTGAATCAGAGGACCCTTTAATCTCTCCGAATCGAATTGGAACCCTCCAAATTGATTCAGGGAGATTCAGAAATATTCAGAGATTCAGACATAGACACAGCTTTAAATGTTTTTTCTACATACCTCTAGGCTCGTGAATGTTGTGATGCTGGGGCACATGGAGTGTCCCACAGAAGCGTGGGAGGCTCCCCAGTGCACTCGGCAGCAGACCAGAAGTGGACCAGAAGCACTTCTGGTCCACTTCTGGGTCCTCTGGGGAGCACACTGGGCCCCCCAACCCCCGTGCCCCTCTGGCTCCACAACTGGTGCCTCCTGGGTCTGGGGAGACACCTGGGGTCTCCCCATGGCTGATCGCTGAGCCAAGGGAGCGCAGAGGGCCCCCCAGCATGCTCCCCGGAGGACCCAGAAGTGGACCGGAAGTACTTCTGGTCCAGTTCTGGGCTCACCACTAAGCACATGGAGGGCCCCCCCACCTGCACTCCTGTGGGACACTGCATCCGCCCCAGCATCACAGTGTTCACAAGCTGCGCTGGTACCTTGATGTATGTAGAAAAAACATTTAAAGCTGTGTCTATGTCCGAATTGCTGATTCTCTGAATCAGCATCAACTCTTTAGATTTGGATTCGGCCCTGATCTGAACCAACAAATCAAATCACTGTCCCTGATTCAGGCCAAATCCAAATCGAATAGGGCCCACTTTGTACACCTCTATTGCCATGCAAGAAATTGGTGTTCAAGAGTGACTATATACTATGGTAATGGATATATCTTACAGATAGTGACCATAGGATTCCCATTCACGATGGAGATGTTCAGGAACACAGATACAGAGACAAGAGGAAGGAAAGGCTATTGTGTTAGACTACCATTTTCTTGGATGGTGTTGCACATCCCACTGCATCAGGATGTGACACAGCATGGAAGAGTACACCCCTGCAGCAGTCCCAAAGGGGATCCCATACAAAGGGTACCTGCAAATTTTTCACCTACCTCTGCAAAAACATATTGGTGCCGTATGCTTGCACCACTGCAGAGATGTTTTTTCTCAGTACTTCGTTCTCCCTTACCTGAATTCACAGCAGTTCTGGAAGTGTCGGTACACAGTTCTCCTGGCTTCTGAGAGTTGTAAATTGGTCTAGTGGGATTTCTGAAATGCCTCTGAGTAAACCCAACCTGCCAACTAATGGGTAACTCTGACATTTGAGGAATTTGTGTTAGCAAATCATTTAAGATGAAACGCAGACATCTATTATGATGTCAGAACTGATGCATGAAGGCAAGTGTGCTCCTTTATAATCAGAAAGTTATGGCTGGAAGGGACTCAGGAGATCATCTAGTCCAACCCCCTGCTCAACGTAGGGTGATCCCCACCTAGATCACTTTAGAACATTTTTACCCTTAGGACTAGTGCTGAGTTCAGGACAGTAGGAAATTAAGTTTTGTTTTTCACTTCTAGACACTAGCTTTCAGACTTGTCTTGATAACTGCACCAAACATTTTTGGTAATCTCAGGTCACTCCATGGTGGATTTTGTTTCTCAGCACAGTGCACTGGATTGTGGTCAAAAGTGTGGGGGAGAGTTCCAGAATGTACTTGGGATGAGTGAGTGGGGCGGGGAAAGTTTGGACATGACCTGGTATTTCTACAACTAGATCTGTTAAAATGTAAAAGCTTGATGGGGTGAAGCAAATCTTTAATGGTGTTTTTGACATTACCAGTTAGTTTATCTATTTGTCATCAAGAAATCTGGAATTTGGCTTTGCTGTATTATTAATGAAAAGTCAGGAGGATCCTCTGCTGCGTGGGGAGTGTTCCTCAGGCCGTTCTCCAAAACGACCACCTATGGCTAAATCCTGTGTGAATATGAAAGCTCACAACTTCAACATGCCAAATGACAAGTGAAACAAAAGTCCAACTGAGCTCAGTAGGGAATTCACCTGAGAGAGAGCTGAAGGAGTTGACTAACATAACCAAAAGTTCAAAACTTTAAAAGGCCTTTTATTATCCTACTATAATAGCCCCGATGTGGAAAACAGTGGAACTTATACCCAAAACTAATGAAGAAATTTATCATGTTTTTTAGATTAGGACTGTAGGAAGCTACTGTTACAGATAATTCTGAAAAAAATGGAAGAAACACCCAGGACATTGGAGAAAAATTGTATGAAAAATAATTGCCAATATAGTTGAGGAGGGCTAAAATATGCCTCCTTGGAATTATGGAAACTCTTAGATATGAGTAGCTATTATTGTTGAAATGTTGATATCTCTTCTTTGTCTTCTGATGTGCCAGTGCCTACTTTTTAAATCAGTTAAATCTTTGAAACGTGATATAACATTCAGGACCTTCAGTGGAACTTCATTGGCAGAGTTAAGATATAGACAGGGCCAGATTAAAGCATTGGCAACCTAGGCACATGCCTAGGGCCCTAAGTGAGGAAGGTGCCCAGTTGTGCTTATTTTACATATTATAATTGTAGCAGCATTTAAAAAATGGACCCGCCTGAAAGAATGGAGAGGGCTGCCTGGCAGAAAGACAGAGTTTGTCCCAGCAGGGACACTGTAGGCTCTGAGGGTAAGTGAAGCTGCTTTGGAGGCAGCCATGTTGGAAGTGGGAGGGGTGATGTAACCCCAGCAAAGTTTTGAAAGAGAGCCGTTAGCAAAAGCCCAGGAAGGGCTCTGGGCTAGGATTGGCTGAGAGGCTTGGATAAAAGGGGGGGATCAGTTTTCCCGTGGGAGGGAACAAGAGAGACAGCGTGGGGCTGAGGGACAAGCTGGAGACCGGAGACAGAGTCTCAACACAGTGGTTCCTTAGAGAGCCCCTAGGAGTGCCCTGAAGAGCAGCAGAAAAGGCTGCCATGGGAGAGATACAGTATCCAGTTCCTCTCTCCAGCCCAGGAGCCTGCGGAGGCAGGGTCAGAGGGGGGCTGATTGTGTGGAGACTCCAAGCCAGGAAAGACCTGCCTGCAGCCTGGTGAATGGCTGGGTGAGCACAACAGTGGGGGGAGGGGGGAGGGACTGCCAGAGTCTGCCCTGTTTTCCCTGAGGGGTGAGGGGCTCCAGGGACAGGAAAAGCCTGGGGAGGGGCTGCGTTTGCCAGGCTGTGAAGCAGGAGAGTTGCTACAGCCTGCAGCTCACATACTGCTCCCTGCTTAGCCGGGGAAGAGGGTGAAAGGCAGGGGAAGGCTGTCTTTGCAGGGACTGCAGAGGAGGAGCCGCTGCCTGATGCCTGGAGACCCCAGGAGCATGGAGATGGACACCAGCACTCGGTAGCGTCCACAGACCACATGCAGGGACACAGACAGTTCTGCTCCCTGAGACACCCCGCCAGAGGCAGTGCACATGGGACCCCCAGTACACCGTGTGCAAGTGAGAGCCTGTGTAAATAATTTCTTGAGGGTTTATTAGTTGGTATATCAATGTGTTTATTTAATGGTTATTTATTATGTTGTAAATAATTAAATCTTGTAAATAGTTTGAGAATTGTCTGTGAGGGTGCTTGATTGTAAGGGGAGGCTCTCCGCTCAGAGGCACTGCAGCTGCTTCCCAGGGGGGCTGGGCAGGGCAACTGGCTACCGGGTACCCTGGAATCCCACTATTCAGGTGAGGGCATGTGTTGTGTCGTGCCCAGGGTTACATAATTATTGAGCAAAAAAAGTAGGGGCCAGCAAGTTTGTTTGGCTAGGGCCCACGAAAGGGTTAATCTTGCCCTGGATAGAGGCACTAGATCCATTTGTGGCCCCTTTTATTTTATATAAAAACTGTTTGTGAAGTTTCTTTTCCTCCAAAAATGGATACACTTGTGCCAAGTTGGTTTTAGGTGTTTGAGAAGCCCACTACTACTGCTTCACATCAGGCAGCAAAAGGTGCCAATACTTATGTGAGCTCTCTCACTTATTTGAGCAGTCTAATAAAATCACTGGAGCTACTTTTGGTTTAGGAAGTGTTATGCCAACTAATAAAGGTCCTGAACCTACAGGCACATTTACTGGGCATGTCTACACATGCAATTACTGACCCTGAATTTTCTGTGGCCCTGCACACATCTCTCAGCAAGAGCTGTTCAGTCCAAGGGTGTTCCAGGTGCCAGCCCCAGGCTTGCAGAGGGTATGGGGGTTAGGCTGGATCTCCATGTGGGGAGAAAGGGGAGAACTGTCCCAACTGTTAGGTCCCAGCCACGTGGAGATTGGGACCATCCTGATCTCCACATGGCTGGAAGAGATGTCCTCACTGCTGGGCAGCAGGGACAGCTCTCCCAGCCCCCTGTAACCCCCTGCTGCCTAGGCTGACTGGGAGAAATTTGCTCCTATATACATATCTGCTTTGATGCCTACATGTGTGCTTCAGCACACTAGTTTAATGCATTAATTTCTAGTACCTGTATCTATAGGTACTAGAAAATAGCATATTAGACTAATCTACTGCACAGAAATTGCTGTATATTTGTAGACAGTGACACTTTATGGTGCATTAGATTAGTCTAACTCTCAGTAATGCATCTTGTGTAGATGCACCCACTTGGCATGTCTACACATGCATTAATGCACTTTTTCTAATGCACATTAAATTTAGTACCTCCAATGTGAAGGTGCCTATATACGAGTAGGTTGGCTGCTCCAACATGCTGTAAAAGTCCAGCATATCAGAGCAGACTCAATTAATTGTGTGTTTGAGCAATTACTCAATTGAGTAGGCAATTAATTGAGTCTGCTGGAATGTGGCAATTTCCATGTTCCAGCAACCTCCCGCATCTCATGTCTTAGCATCCCTGCACTTCAAAATGGTGGTGGGGAGCTTTATCTAAAGTTTGTTTGATGAGCTTTAAATGAAGCACCCCTGCCACCATTTTGAAGTGTGGGGATACTGATACAGAGATACTCCAGGCTCTTTAATTAAAGTGGCTTTTGAGGCTGCTCTAATTACAGCTCCTCCCCCAACTTCCAGAGCATGTGTATAAACTTCTAGAGGTACTAAACTAATGCACATTAGGCTGTGCACACTTTTTTAGTGACACAATGCTCAGTAGACTATTTTACTGTGTATTAGCATAATGTCACTGTGTGACACTTTAATGCACAGTATAATAGTCTACCAAGTATTAAAAGGCACATGTAGACATGCCCAAAGAATCTCTTGACACTTCCAAGAGAATCCAGTTAGTGTCAGTACCTTAGTGTGTCAGTACAGCATCCTGTTACCCTCTGCAGAAGTATAGTGGACTCTCATATGAAGTCATGAAATGACAAATAAGTTTACAAGGACAAAAGTTTAATCAAATTTAGTATGTAAGCCCAGTATGCCCATTTTGTTCTGCCCAACAGCCCTTGAAAGATACTACATAAGCCCTTCTTGCCAGGATTAAATTTGAATCTGAGTTTTTATTCCTGAGACTGCGATCACTTGTTTGCTTAAAAACAAGTTGTTCACTTGTGATAATAGGTTAATGAGAAAGTGCTGCATAAGTTGCACAAAAATAAACTCTGTAGGCTGCATAATATTCAGTTAACAGCCTGAAAATAAACTTAATACATTAAATAAAAAATAAGTTTTCGTACTATGTTTGCTGGTGGTCTTCTTCTTGGACTGACAGGAATTGGCTAATTCTTCACACTCAAAATGAGAGCAAATTACCCAGAAGGTCTGTCAAAGGCATAAACTTCTGACAGTTCTGCTAATACAAATGTTTGTGGATTTCACTAAGGAGCAGTTGCCTGTATATGTCTCAAATAGCTTCACATCTAGGAGTTATAATTATCTGAAGACAATTCGGTTCTGTGAAGAGACAGCTTTTAATTCCCAGACATCCACAGAATAAATCACAGTCTACACATGAAAAGCATAAAACATGACTTCAGAGATTTTGGGAAACAAAACAGCACAACTTAGAACATAAGGAATTATCCCAATGGTAAAAGCTAGGATTAAGCCTTTTAGAAGTTTTCAGTGTTGGCTTAATTCTCTTCCTATTGAACTGAATGGTAAACGTCCACTGAATTCAACAAAAACAAAGTTATCCTAAGGGTTTGCTTAATCTTGAAAATGACTAGGTTCCTTTGTTAGGCTTCTCTGCAGAAAAGACTTCATCTAGTGTAGCAGAACATGAGGGAGAATGAAATCTGAGGAAATATATGCAAACACTCTACTCCAAAGAGAAAATCGGATCAAGACAGAAGTGACCTAAATAAATAAAGATTGCAAGAAACTTTTCCTCTAGGGTAGGAATATAAATCCAGATAACAGGAGCTTTCAAAAAGGCATGAAATGCTAATCTTTAGGTACTACAATATGATAAAAGAGCATTATGTCAGTCTTGAAATGACCTAAAGAAACCTGCAGTTTTTTTGGATGTGGTACAGGTCTCTTTTCTTACATAGATTGGCCAAGTATAGCGAGATCAGAAATCAGTCTGATTTTAGAAATAACTACCTCTGATTATTGGAAAGGAACAAAGCATAGACGTTACTTGTACAAACAAATGGATTAACAAAAAATAATGAAGTGATGGCATTAGATTTTTCCCCCCCAAGGTAAACTATTATACATGAAGTATGAGAGTCCCAAATATTTTTGTGACTATGGTCACAAGCCTGTCCCTGGATCACCCCTGGAGCCCTGAGTTTCTCCCCACTGTCCTTCCATTGTTCCCAAGGAATAGACCAAAGTTTGCCCTGGGATACCTCCTTAACAGAAACTAGAGATAACTTCAGAGATATCTCAGATGCCTTCATTACTAAAGAGTTGTTTTTCCCATTATTAGAAGACAATGCCTTAGGTGCCTATCCGTTCTGTCTGTGACTGGAACTGGCAACTGTCCTTGCTCTAGTATCACAATACCAAAAATTACCTACCAGTTTCACCTACTCTTTTTCCTTTGGCTAAACCATGATCAAAATCATAAAGTTATACATATACAGCATAATGTTGCCTCAGAACCGGATAGGGCCAAGGGCCCTGGCGGCCCTGTGCCTAGTGAGACTGTGCCATGAGGAAATGGACTCACCCAGTTGGAACATTCAGCAAAGGTTACCCAATTCTTTCCTGCCACCTCTTGATGTTGATTGTCTATTGGTCAGGAGGTGGTCCATCTGCTGTGTGTTCACCCTGGATGTACCAGGTCCACTTCTTTTTTGGGCCTCCGACCTCCCCTTACACCCTGTCCAAGCACCAGCCAGCTGTTAGGGTGTCAATTAGGTCCACTGGCTCTCAATCGGCGTTCTTCTTTTTTGTCCCTTTAGGCTTGTGGTCTTCTCAGGCCTGACTCCAGGATATGGCAGCTAAGCTGGGTCTGAAGGTTGCTCTGTAGGAGCTTGGTAAATGAAATGAAATGAAGAATGACACAAAACAAAGGAATTGAAACTCAGGTAAGTCTCTCAGCCCTGAGGGCTACTAGGATTCTCACAGTCCCAAAACAAAAGTAAATTAGAACCGAAACAAAACCTTGTGTTCCAAGCATTGCCAGCCCTTCTGCACGTCCTGTCCTTCTGATGTGGCTTCCTACTGGACCTTCCCACAGCTCACGCCCCAACCACCTCAGTGGCAGCATTTCTCATTATTGGAGCTCCTCCGAGCTCCTGGGCTGAGGATTAGCCCTCTCCCCATCTCCCAGGGTTTTGTCTCTGGCATCTCCCTGCTCTCAATGGTGCACTCCTTTTCTCTGTTCATGCTCTCCCCTTTCCAGAGTTGGTGGAGGGCTGGAAATACTGACCTGGCCATGGGGAGGACGAATCCAGAAGGAGTGATAACTAATAAAGTGGGGCTCCTGTTGCAGCTGCATGCTTGTCATTGCTGCTGGCTCCAGCAAGGCATGTAGGTCTCTTTCCTCTCCCACTGGGGTCTCTTGAGAGGCTTTTCTCACCTCTTCATGCATAACATAATCTATACAATGATAAAATCAATATAAATGAATACAGTATAACACCGGCTTTCCAGCAAGACCACACATGCTATGTCACTGCAACAAACACAAATAAAGCTGCATGACACTCCACCCCAAATGAGTGGGTTCATAACAACTATATAGCTTAAAGAATAGGTAAACTAGAAGAAACACAGCTAAGCAAAGACAGGCCATTCAAACATAAGAAGTACTGTACTAGGTCAGACCAATGGTCCATCTAGTCTGGTACCCTGCGTCTGACAGTGGCAGAAGTGGATGCTAGAGAGGGAGAACATGGAATCACGTATCTCTAGAGTGGTCTGTCCCCTATTCAAGACCCTTCCTGGTATCATGGGCAACTGGTGCCGCCTTAGTTGGGGGGGGGGGAAATATGCCCCCCCCAGTGACCAGTCAGCAACCGGGGGAGTCCCCCCACGGTCAATCTCGCTGATCAGGGATGGCCGATTGCTGTGGCCAATCACTGCAGCTGCTTCCAGAAGTGGCTGCGGCTGCTTCTGGGAACCAACGGTGCTCCACTACCTGGCCAGTGCTTGTAGGGGTGCACCGGTGTAAGCCAGGATCCCATTATGTCAGTTTTCTGTGGGTACGTCTACACATGCATTTGATGTAGGACCAGCTTACTCATGAGTAAACGGTCTCGGGCAGGCATCTACACATGCAGGGAAGTTGTAGAAGCTCCTTCATTGTAAGTTTTCAAGGAGAGATGAATAAGTATCTGTCTGTGATGGTTCAGGAACAATGAATCAAGTATATATGTTAGGGGCTGGACAATGTGATCTTTGATGTCCCTTCCAACCTTATGATTTTGTTTGTTCTATGATTCCTTCTACTTTGTAATATAAATATAGGCTAATGCAGTGATGTTTTCCATAGTTTATTTTGGTAATATTCTCTTGGGTTTTTTACTCTCTCTCTGTTATGAATGAAATTTGTTTTAATTTATACCAACCTGATATAGACCCCAGAGGGCACATCTACACGAGATGCTTTACTGTGAAGTAGTGTAGTTTACTGTACAGTAAGCACGTGCATCTCCACAAGGCAGGAAATCCTCTCCCTGCTAGCTACCCTACTGGTGGATTGGGGCAGGGAGCTGGGACCTTCCCTTCTCCTGCAGCTCTCTTCCCCTACAGAAACTGCCCTGATCAGGTACTCAGGGCTGGGAGCTTCCTGCTGCCAGGGCAGGGTACATTTTTCCCACCTCAGCAGCAGGCACCCACCCAGGGGCAGTGAGCAATGTCCCAGCCCTGGCCAGGAGACAGCAGTCTCCTGGCCCAGTGCTCCCTGCCAGCCTCTGGGCTAGCACCCAGCGGGAGCCTTGAGCTCCACCTGGTGGCAGCAGGGGACCATTGCAGGGCCACAGGAAGTGAGAGCAGTTTGCTGCTAGGAGCAGCAAATTTTCTCCCATGTCCCTGGATGTGTAGATGCTTGCCTGGGAGTGTTTACTTGCGAGTAGTTTATTCGCAAGCAAACTGATCTCACATCAAATGCATGTGTAGATGCACCCAGATAGCATTAGTGGGTGCATCTGATGAGAAGTTTACTACAGTGTTGCCTAATTAGCTCCACAGTAAAGTTTCAATGGGCACATCTACATGAGACACTTTACTCAATATTAGAGGCAGCTTCCTGTGCCTGGTGCACAGGCCCAGAGAGTGGGAGCAGTCTGCTGCTAAAAGCAGTGAATCTGTTCCTGTGTCCCTGCATGTATAGATGTGTGCCTGAGAGAGTTTACTCTAGAGTATTTAAATTGCTCCTGAATTATTTTCCCATGTAGGTGTGCCCAGTGTCTACCAGTGTGGCCCTATTAGGCTGTAACAAACTAATTAACTCTGCTGTAGGTTAGTACTTGTTAACACAAGTACTATCCTACAGTGGTATTCTTTAGGGTGCAGCAACACATGTATAGATGCTGATGGGGCATGAGGCTGCTTCAGTGTGGGGCTGCTTGCTGGCTAGCCCTGCACTGGAGCACCCTTGTGTCCCATCCAGCCCCTTTGCAGCAAGTTGAGCCAGGTTGGGGCAGCTCTGGCCTGGCAGGCTGACCCCTGGGGCCCCCTTCCAGCCAGGGCTGCTCTGACCCAGCTCAACATGCTGTGGTCCCAGGCACACATTCAAACATGGCGCCATATCGGAATTTATTGCATTGCATTAATTTCACATGTAGATGCACCCAGTCTATGGTAAATTACTGACACATGCCTTATAGAAAAGCTAACCCTGCACAGAAGGACAAAGGACAAGTTCCACATGTCCATTAATGATATGTAAAGGCAACACATTTGAGATTGATAAAAAGAACATGTGGAACTTGCTGTCACAATAGATCACTGGGGCCAAAAACTTAGGAAGGGCGTGAGACGCTCACTAACTGACAAAGTTAAGAAAAACAAAAGTTTCTCTTATAGCCAGTTAGATTTCTTCTTGAGTGTTCCTGTGAAGCAGCTGGGTCCTGGCTGCACTCAGAGGTAGGGGTAATTCTTTGTTGGTCAGATTTGTTCTGGATTTATACAGAAAGTTCAGTAGATAATGCTGTAGATAGGGCATGTCTAGATGTGACTATGTTGCTGTAGTGATGTGCTACAGTGATGTAGCATCCATGGGTGTCTACACGTGATTAGCAGCTACTTCGCCATAATGGCACGCTCCCCCATTACAGCTATGGCAAAGTAGCTGCTAAAAGTAACTGTGCGCCATGCACATGGTGCAAAATGGGCAGTTACTGTGCCACACTTTAGTACTTCCAAAAGGAAGTACTAAAACACGGCACAGTAAAATTGCCGCTATAGGGAAATGTGTAGATGCACCCATAGTGATATAGGTGACAGCCAATGGCACTCTGGTCCAAAATTGTAGTGACCTACTGCCCCAGAATGATGCAAGGAGTTCGATGCTGTCAGAGATGCAATCTTTCAAGTTATGCATAAATGTTAAGCTTCTGACTGAATGTGGGCATTACGCAGTAGGCTAATTGGGAGCAAGCAAGGGGGACGTGAGCCCCGAGTCCTGATTAAGGGGGATGGACAAGGAGGGGTGGAATTTATGATGCTATACTGCTACTCTAATAGCTACAGGCTTTAGCTGCATGGAGTTGAGGTAGGATCCAGGGGGTGAAAGCAGAGTGTTGCTTTCCCCTGTTGCCAAATTAAGGGTTTTATATCTTCGCCCATCATAGCATTCAGCAGCACTGGGGGTGGGGGTATGGTGGTGCAGGGAGGGGCAGGGGTTTAACTCTTTGGCTGGGACACATCTTTCTCCACAACTGCTGGGACTCGGAGTCTCCCTTGACTCCACCCCTGGGTCCTGGACACCAGCCAGAAGCTGTAGATGCCAAGGGCATAAATCATACCAGATATGCCTCTTCATAAAAGGTTATTCTTTTATAATATTGTAACATCCAGGAGCCCTAGTCACAGACCAGGACACCGTTATGTTAGTTCTCTGTGGGTGCTTCTACACATGCCAGGAGACAACTGTCTCCTGGCTGGGGCTGGGACATTACACCCTGCCCCCAGGGGCTGCCTGCTGCCAGACCAGGGCAATGTCCCTCTGTCCCAGCAGTAGGGAGCTCTGAGCCTCCTGCTCTGCCATCACAATTGGGGAGTGGGGGGCTTGGAGAGCAGAGTTGCAATGCTGGTGCTGGGAGATAAGGATCTTCCAGTGCTGGCCCCACCGTGTGGAGCTGGCACTGGGAGCTCCCTGCTGGCAGGGGCTGGGGAGCCTGTTTCCCACCCAGGTCCTTGAGTGTGGAGCTGGGTGGGGCTTGTTCCCTGCTCAGCTCTGTGAGCATGGAAATGGGTAGGGAACAAGCTGGGGAGCTTGTTTCCCTCCCAGTTCTGCACTCACAGAACTGAACATGGAACAAGCTCCCTTCCCTCCCCCCAGCAGGGAGCTCTCAGACCCAGCTCCACACCATGGGCCAGCGCTGGGAGATCCTCATCTCCCAGTGCCAGCCACACAGTTGGCAGTGGAAGATAAAGATCTCCCAGTCCCTGCTCTCTGATCGCAATCTGGGAATGTGGAGCTTGGAGCTCCCTGCAGGAGCCTGGGCAGGGACTATATCCCCCCTGCCCCAGCAGCAGAGCCCACCCCGGCAGCAAGCCTGGGGGCTGGGAGCAATCTCCTGCCCCCTGGTGGATGGCTGACCAGGAACAGATTTGCTCCCAGTCAGGCCTCTACTAGAACTACTGTGCCATTACTAATCAAGAGTAAATTTGCTACTTGCATTTGCAGGTAGCAAATTTACTCATGATTAGTGAGGGTTTCTATGTAGTATGCATGTACATATATAAATGCACATGCTTACTGTGCAGTAAGCTAAGCTACTGAGCAGTTAAGCATCTTGTGTAGACACACCCAGTCAGTGTGAAAGGCTATATATCATATGGCACAGATCTGGCCAGAATGAGGGCACTCACTAGGATTTGGCAGAAAACATGGTACCAACTAGTATTCCAGGGAAAAGGTGCTGGGAATAGGACCATACATGTGGAAAGCACACACTCTGCATTAAACTGTAGCCTGCGACTATCCCTATCAAACATGAAATGCTTTGCCCTCAGACATCCAGGAGAGTAGCATCCAAAATGTCTGTTTTTCAGGTTGCAACACAATATTTAATATTTTAGACAGTTCAGTTGTGGTTCAACTGAGCCCATCAGTCTCCCACAACTCTGAGAGTCAGAAATCTGCCAGTGCAGCAAGAGTGCTGCATTGCATCATATGCACATTACATGTCACTCTATTCTGAGTCCTGTGGTTAGACCACAGTGTTCTTCTGAACATGAGTACGTGTCAGGGAGCAGACCAGGCAGCTGCTGTGGGTCAAATACATATAAGCTGATCAAAGGTTATTGTTTCAGAATGTCTCTTGGACTATTTCTTAGATTTCCAGGCTGCTTTTTTGAAAAAGAAAAAACACCCTCCAGATGTTGAGCCACCATGTTTGTAAATATAAAACTTATACAAGATTAAACGGAGATTGGGTTTTAAATTTTTTTTTTTTTTTTTTTTTTTTTAATATATATATTAGGCACATGTAAAACTGGTCAATTGACCTCAGCACCCTCCTCTGCTTGGATTCCCATACAGCTCTAGAGATGCCAATCTCCCTTCCTTCTCCCTCCCCCCTCCCAAGTCCTGCCTCCCCTTGTACCAGTCCCTGTGATTCTAGTGCCTAGGCTGCCAAACACCTCTGGCACTGACCTCAAGTCCTGATCTGCAGTAGCCAGTCTCCTTTTCTGCTTTGTTGGTGCACCTTTGATCTGATTCTTAATATTCATGTTTGTGAAACCCTTAAGCAGAGGGGTGGGCAATTATTTTGGGTGGAGGGCCACTTACCAAGTTTTGGGGAGCTGTCAAGGGCCACAGGGGTAGCCCTGCCTCTTGACAGTTGCCCCACCCTGGTCACCATATTGGGACTGGAAATCCCACCTCCTAGCCCCTGACCTTTGCCATTGAAAGTCTCTCCCCTTGCCCTGGAAGTACCGGAAGGGTGATGTGATCTGGAAACCATGAAAAAGATATATATATATATATATATATGTATACACACACCACATCTACTATAACCTATTTTAATTTTATCTAAAAATATTTTTCTACTGATTTCTGTGTTTACAAAGCGTGTATCTAGAGGTAGCTGCATAATAGCTTAAAATAAAGTCCTACTGTGTATTTCATGTGGGCAGCAAGGGGGTATAAGTGGCAGTGTGTGTGCGCACAGTGGGGTGTGGGTGTGGTGGCTGGGTGTGTGCCGAGACAGGAAGCTAGGGCTGGGCTACCAGCTCCATAGCATGCAGTTCTAACATGCTGCATGTGAGCCTCAAAGATGCAGCCAGGCAGAACCCATGCCCAGGCTCTGTGTTTCTACAACCCCACCCTGGATCTCTGCTAGTCCCAAGGCACTTGCACAGGTTCCGTGTTTCTGCCTGCCACCACCTTTTCCTGCATTCCCTCCTGCAGGCTTACCCGCTGCTCCCTGCAGCCCCCCATTCCTGCAGCGCTCCCTGTGGCTCCCCACCACCCACTGGGGCCCTCTGCCTGCCGTAGCCCCTCCGTGACTCCACTGCCTGCTGCAACTCCATCACTCACTATGGCTCCACCATTTGCCAGGGCCCCCCATGGCTATGCTGCCCACCGGAGCTCGCTGCACCTGCACCGCCGCCCACTGGGACTCTGCTGCCCGCTGGGTCCTGCCTTGGCCAGGCTGCGGCTCTGCCGACCGCTGGGGCCTGCCAGGTCCTGTTGGGGCCCAGCCCCCTGAAGTAAACTAATTGCCAGCCCCCTTCCACCCACTGGGACCTGCCTCCTGCTGTGGCTCTGCTGCCCACTGGCTCCCACCACTTACTGGGACCTGGCTATGGCTCTGCCACCTGCCAGGGCCCGCTGCCTGCTACTGCTCTGCCACCCACCACAACCCCACCAACTGCTGGGGCGTGCAATGGTTCCGCTGCCTCCTGCGGCCCACTGCAGACCTACCACAGCTGGGGCCCGGCCACAGCTTTGCCACCCATTGGGGCTCACTGTGCTGCCTGCTGAGGCCCCACTGCCCACTGTGGCTCCACTGGCTGCTGCGCACCACATGGGTCCTGCCACTCCCTGCAGCTGCCACTTCCTGCGCTACTCCCCACTAGGCCACTCCCCTTCCTGCAGGCTGGGGCTGGACGATGCCCCTTTCCCTTCACCCTGCCCAGTTGGCACTGGGTCATGCCCTCTTCCCCCACATGGCTGGATCGGTCTGGACTGTCCCCTCCTTGCCCCAGCCCCCTCTAGGGAG
>NW_017728993.1:55755443-55790594 GCF_001723915.1 Gavialis gangeticus
CCACGGGCCCCCCTGCCACCACACCACTTCATGCCACCCCCACCACTCCCTGCAACCACCACTTCCAGCCACTGCCTCTGTCCAATCTACTTTATTTTTCACTCAGAGGGAGGGGGAACAGCACCAGAGGCACAGGGCCAGAAGCTGCAGAGGCTTTTGGTTGGGGGCTAAGGGCAGGAAGAGGGTGGGGGGCTGGGAGGAGCTGGACTAGCCTTGTTGCTCAGCCACAGGCTACCGCTGGGTCCTGCTGCCCCTGGTTGCCTGCCATCTGACAGGTGGCCACAGGCAGATATAAATTTTCTAAAATTTTTAAAGGCCCTGTGGGCTGGGTAGAAAGGGCTGGTGGTCCGCATCCAGCCTGCAGGCTGTATTTTGCCCACCCCTGCTTAAGCAGCTACTGGCCACTTTGGCAGAGGGGACGCATCTACATGAGATGTTTACTGAAGAGCTAATTAGCCATCTCCAGTAAACTTCTCAGCATCAACATATGCAGGGCAATTAGGCTGGAGTAAACTAATTGACTCTGCAGCCAGATAGGACTTGTAAATAAAAGTCCTAGCTGGCTGTGGAGTGTCTTACTCCACAGGAGCGCACATGTAGATGCTGATGTGGCTGGGGTACAAGGGTACTTCAGCACAGGGCTTGCCTGCCAACTAGCCCCACACTGGAGCACCCTTGTGCCCCAGTCAGCCCCTCTGCAGCATGTTGAGCCAGGGGAGAACATCCCTGGCTGGCAAGCTGACCCCTGGAGGCTCCCTGCCAGCCAGGGCTGCTCTGTCCTGGCTCAGTGTGCTGTGGTCCCAGGTGCACATTTAAACTTCCTGCCCAGGAGCAATAAACTCCGGAGCACTAAACTCCGGAGTTTATTGGTTTTGCATTAATTGCATGAATAGACATTTCCTGCATGTAGAAGATGTGTGGTGGGGAAAAGGTTGTAATTCAACTCTTTTCAGTATCTGGACTCAAAATGCAGATTATTTTTCTTATTACATTGCCCAGATGAAGTGTTTCACATGCTTTGGGCCTGTGTGGGTTTTTTTTCCCCTCTATATGTATGGTGGCCAGTAGAATGTGTAGGGGGCAGGGGTTTAGAAACAAACAACAGTAGGTGGAATAGAGAGAAAGGAAAGGAAAAGGGAATGTTAGGGTATTAAAGATGCAAGTAAAGATTTCTTGAATCTAATCCAAATGAGGCTTAACAAAAAGGAAGCTGTATTAAACAAGGTTTGGCATCCATCTTTGGCTGTTGCCAACAGGAAATATTAAGCTGATATGGGAGGCTCAGATGCAAGCCCTTACTTCTGAAATGGGATGAAGCAAACCCTTGGTTTTCAACAGCCCCCTAATCTGGTGGGAGTGAGTCTGGATCTCACTATGGAATTTGAGTCTTCCTCTTGTTTGAAGGTAATAGAGGAAGAGAGAAAGTGATGTAGTGGCTTAAAAAGAGCTCCAGGTGGGTCACAAATGAACGAGCTGCTACTGAAATAGGTGCATGATCAAAAAGAAAAAAGTGGATAGATTAGTAAAAGCCAATGAGTTCATGGATGATTCGCGTTAGGGCTGTGCAAAGCTTCAGTCTCCGATTTAATTTGGTGGCGATTTGGCCTGATTTGGTGGCTGAATCTCCAATCCGAATTGAATCAGAGGATCTTTTAATCTCTCCGAATTGAATTCAGAGAGATTTGGAAAGATTTGAACATAGTGACAGCTTTAAGTTTTTTTCTACATACCTCTAGGTAGCAGGGGCTCATTAATGCTGTAATACTGGGGTGCATGGAGTGTCCCACAGGAGTGCAGGGGGCTCCCCAGTGCGCTCAGCAGCAGACCCAGAAGCGGATTAGAAGTACTTCTGGTCTGCTTCTGCATCTGCTGGGGAGCATGCAGGGGCCCCACCCATGTCCCCCAGCTTGGTGACTGGTAGCTCCTGGGTCTGGGGACCCCCCCCCCCAAGTGTGCTCCCTGGAAGACCCAGAAGTGGACTGGAAGTACTTCTGGTCTATTTCCGGGTTCACTGCCGAGCACGTGGAAGGCCTCCATGTGCTCCTGTGGGACACTCCATGTGCATCACAGTGTTCACAAGCCACACCTGCTACCTGAAAGTGCATAGAAAAATGTTTTAAAGCTCTGTCTATATCCAAATTGCTGATTCTCTGAATCAGCATCAAATCTTTAGATTTGGATTCAGTTGAATCGAATCAAGGACAGAGATCTGAATCAACAAATTGGATCACTGTCCCTGATTTGGGTCAAATTCAAATCTGAATAGAATAGAGCCCGCTTTGCACACCCTTAATTCACATTAGAAGAAAAAGAGTTACATTTACTGAATGATCTGTTTGCCTTTCTAGTGAGTAATAACAGGACTTCTATGAAAAGTGAAATCAGAAAAAAAATTAAAGAATACAAAATTGCATTGTCAGGTTAAAGATACAAACTCCTATCAAACTGTATTTATCATTTAAGGGGCTTTTAAACTTATTTCACTGATATTATTTTTAACTTTCCTTAACTAACAAATTATCAATACATTAGTGAATACTGTATTTCTGTATACTTTTATTTCTAAGCAATACTACAGTAAGACTGAGTGAAAGGCATCTTTCTAAGTACGGACCATTGTCTAACGACGACGACTGAAGTGTTTAACATTCTTATGCTTTACCTCAATCAGATTTCTCTATTTGGATACTTTATGTGCACCTTTTTGCCAGTGAATCCAAGGGCAAGCCCTGCCATGTTTTGTTTGCAGAAGAGTGTTTTAAAAGAAGGAATGACACAAACCTACATGGACTTTTCTTAAAATGGATTTTCAAAAAGTTAATTTTTCAGCCAAATTTGATTTGTTAGCAGCATTTCTTTCAATTAAAATAGATGCCTCAGTATCTTGGTACCCTGTAGTATTAACTTCTTTCACCTATTAGAAAAATGAACTACAAAAGACTCCACAAAAACTGCAATAGTAGAACACTAAGGACTCCAGCGTGCAGATGGAAAGAGGCCACTTGCCCTTTACTTTCGGCCCCTGCTATCTGCAACGTCAGTTCAATTCACTGGTTTCTCTATAAAAATGGCTAGCTGTCTTTTTAATTTAATCACTTTCACTATTTGCTTCAATGGCTTTTTACTTGCTAAATTGTTCCATAGGCTTATTACCTTCTGTGCCCAAATTAAACAGTAACATTCAAAGGCAGAATCAGCCACATAACAGTTTGGTGTGCACACTCTGAAATGTGATTGTGTTCCTGCCTCTGACTGTTTTAATCTAATCTTCATTTGGACACAGTCCTGGCTCCAGCTCTTCTCAGTCACACAAGCCTATCTAGGTCTTGTATGTTTCTCATGCTGATCCAGCTGAGTTATGATGCGACTGTGTCAGCTTAGCATGGCTGTGGGCAGTGGTTGTCCCAATTCATTACTATTTCTATATCATGTCATAAATTTGCATAATGCCCTACAGAGAATCAGATTTGGAAAAAAGACCTCAGGGCCAGGGACAGAAGCTACATAGAAACCAGTTAAAGTAATCAGAAACTGGTTTAAATCTGTAACAGAACAGAAGTTCAATGCACATAAACCAGTTTCAGCTATTTTCTATTCTGTTACAGGTTTAAACCAGTTTCTGATTACTTTAACTGGTTTCTGTGTAGCTTCTGTGATAAGCCTGGTTGAATGTAGTATCAGACTTAACTGATTTAGGTCAAACTGGTTTATGAGGCTTCTGTCCCAGACCCCTTCCTGGTTCAACTTAAAAATCACACAGTCCCCCAGAATCCCAGCATACTTTCTAGCCCTGGTCTGGGCTGTGCTGTCTGCTCCAGCAGAGAAGGGTTGTGGGGGATTGGGGGGGGGGAAAGCAGGACACTGCCCTCCCCCTGCCAGGCAAACCCCAGCTGGGGTTTGGGGCCAGGGAGGGGGTTAAACTTCCCTTGCCTCAAGTACAGAACTGCCCTGTCCTGCTAGAAACTTACTGCTGGTTGCAACTGTGGACTACAAGTCCTAGAGGCACCTGGAAACAAGAAGAGGAAGTGATGAGCAACCCTGCAGAGTTCTGCTGCTGTGAGTCTGAGCTACAAATCCCAGAGACCTTGAGGACAATAGCAAAAGGAAATAAACACACAGCTCATTCTAGCTACATGCCAGAAAGCTGTGCTTTAGCACCCCCACAGCCCCAGCTTCTGACCTGAGCTACTGCAGGTAAGTAGATGGATTTCCTGAATCAAATGTGAATGTCTCTCCAGTTGTTTCTGAGCTTAGACTAACCTAAAAAACTGAACTGATTCAGCCTCGGGCTTTTTGACAGTCTGTTCTTAGCCCAGAGGTCCAAGCCCATGTCCAGATGTTGGATTTGGTATTCCTAGGTGTGGCAGGATGGGACCTAGGGGTGCCGTGACCTCTCCTAGTGCCCCCTACCTACTGTGCCAAATCAGTTTTCATGCACCCTCTTTGTCTTGCCAGCCACGTCTTTGATGTTAATGTAGAAAAAAGTGAGGCTACCTTCTTTCCTCTTTGGCACAGTGCCCTGATGTATCTTGGCTAGTGCTCTGCCTAGTTGCCCTGGCGCACTCCAGCCTCAGGGGCTACGCATGGCCCCTACAGTCACCTGTGTGCTCATGCCCACACTGGGGCCTTGCCTCGCGATCCCCGCCATCGAGACTCAGGTGGCTGTAGCCATGCCTGGCCTCCAGACCCCCTTTCTGGGTCTTATGCCCCACTGGGGCTTCCCACAAATGGGCTCAGGTGGCCATAGCCATGCCTGGCCTCCAGACCCCCTTTTCAGGTCTTACACCCCACTGGGGCTTCTCGCCTGTGCCCACACTGGGGCTCCACCTGATACTGCCCACTGGGCCCAGGGTTGAGACACCCCAAAACGCAGTGCCCTCTCCAGCACCAGGAACCCCCACACTACTGGGGAGCTCCTATGAGGCCTCCTCCAACCCCTACAGCCTCACCCAGTCCTCCAGTGTTATACAACAACAAACAACCAACACAATAACCCAAGCCAATTGGCTGTAACTCAAACATAAGCCTCCTGGCTAGAACCTAACTCTAAACAACATTCTCTAACCCACACCATATCACACCCGTAACTGATAGTTTATACCTTCAGGCCTTTCTCCTTTCTTTCCTTTCAGGGTCAAGCTCTTTTCCTCAGTCTAACTGTACCCCTTCAACCCAGCAGCCAGTCAACAGAGGGAGGGAGAGACAGAGAGCTCCCCAGCCTCCTGTCTCTGTTTTATGGCGGTCAGCCCTGCCCCTTCCGGTCAGCTGACCCACCAGGTGCCGGCCCTTAGCTCCTCCTGGTTGCCCCTAGCAACCAGCAGCTGAGCCCATACTACTGTGTTTCAGTAGCAGGCACCTTAGTGCCCTGTTACACTAGGCCATCCCAGACAAATGCCTATTCAGCCTATTAAAAAACCTCCACTGAGGGGCAATATGTTTTGTGGTTGTTTGACAGTGTTATTTGTGTAGTTTTAGGAATAGTTTAGAAAAGCACTTGTATGGAATGTTTTAGATAGGGATGAACTGGCCTTGAACAAGGAATTAGAATAGATGACCTCCTGAGGTCCCTTCTACATTTTTTGATAATTCAATGACTTCACAGTTCTCTGTACACCACTTGTTCCATTTTTCTACTGTTCTTACTAATAGGATTTTTTTCCCTGAAACTTATTTAAATCTTCTTTGCTGAAATGTTGTTGTGTTGTATCCTGCCCCCATTACATGGGAGAACAAGAATTCTCCTTCATTTTTAAGGCAGCCTTCAAATATTTTTGAAAATTGAAGTCGTGACCCCATGCCATCCCATCTCCTTTTTTCAAACTGGACTCACCTAGATTTCAATCTCTTCTCATGTGGCTTGAATTCCAAGCCCTTTTATCATCTTTGTCACTTGCCCCTGCATCTTCTACAGTTTGTCTATATACATCTTAAAATACATAGCCCAGAACTGCACACAATAAAGACATGTCTCTGTCCTCAGGATCTTATAATGTAGGCAAAGATTTACAGTGGGTGTGTCTATATGAGATGCTTCACTGCACAGTAGACTAATCTACCGCACAATTAAGCATCATTATTTAACCATGCACTAGGCTACTATGCATTAAAATAGGCTAATGTACAGTTAATCTACTACCTGAAAATACAGGTAGTATATTAACTGTGCATTAACTACTGCACAGTAGCACATGTATAGATGCTGACTGGGAATAAATTGCTCCTAGTCAGCTCAGGAAGCAGGGGGCCCACTGCTGCCTGATTAAGCCCCATACAGTGTGGAGCTGTGTTAACTATAGGGGCAGCTGTATTCATGCCATGTGGGGATCAGGACAGCCCTGATCCTCACATGGCCAGGAGAGCTGTCCCAGCAACAAGGACAGCTGCATCCCAGCCAGGTGAGGTTCTGGTTGAGATCTGGCTCTGATCCCCACGTGGCTGGGACGCAGCAGCCCTGGCTGCTGGGACAGCTCTGCCCCCGCAAGTGGGGATTAGGACCAGACCCCTGTCCCCTGACAGCCCTGGGCTGGCAGCTGGGGGAGCCTGGAGCTCCCCCTTGTTGCTGCAATGGGACAGAGCAGGGCAGGGGGGCTGGAACATAGTTGGTCTCAACTGCTCTGGTTGAGCGCAGATTTGTTCCCAAGCTGGCACTCATGTCAACCCTTTTCTGGGGGCAGTATGCTGCACCTTTTTTAATGTGCAGTAACTTTACTGTGCATAAATTGCATGTGTAAATGTGCCACATGTGCTTAACTCAAAGCATGTGGGTAATCCTACTTAACCTATGGGACTATTAGGGTACCTATACACGTGATGGCCCTCTACTCCGATGTGTGCTAATTAGCACACATTGGACCAGACTCAATTAATTGAGTCTGTTGCAAGTCTGCTGGAGCATGCTAATTACTGAGCTCCAGCAGCCTCTGTGTCATGTATATTCAGTGTCCCTGTGCTTCAAAATGGCAGTGGGGTGCTTTAACAAGCTTTAGTTCAAGTTCACCTGTTGCCATTTGAAGCATGGGACGCTTAATACATGTGCACGGCTGCAGAGCGCTTTAGAAGTGGCCAGTTGCATGACAAATTAACCCTCATCACATGAGGGATCAGATGAAGGCACTCCACTTTGTAGTGCTTTAGGGAACTTCTTTTCCCTAGGATTAATTTGTGTTGTGAATGGGGCTGGGTTGCATCATTCCAGCCCTGCCCCCAGTGCTGTCTACAGGAAAGGAGAAGGGAGGAAGAGGGAGATGCAGGCTGAGGTTTGCCCTGCCTGAGCTGGAGGCCTGGGGGGATTGGGCCCCAGCCTGTAGCTTGCTTCCCCTTCCTTCTCCTCCCTCCCTTCCTGCAGACAGCACTGGAGCTAGGAGGGGGGCTAGCGGAGAGAGGGTGCAGGCAGCTCCAAATTGGAGCTTGATTCTCCGCCCCCATCCCGAGAGGCAAACCTCTAAGTTCTCTCTAACTCATGTTGTTTTACGTGAAACACTATGAGGTAGAGCGGAGACCTGCACATCTGTTAGGGCTACGTTTTACTTGGTAAAATTCTCCCAATTGGTCTTGATCTAGTAATGCCCTGAAGGAAAAGTTTTGTGTTAATATGTAAGTGTTTTGAGGTGCAAACAGTATTGAGAAGTATGAGAAATAGCTCTTTCTCCCTATTCCTAAGATTCCCTGTCCATGGCAATCCTAACTGCATCCTCTCTTCCCTGAAGTGGCTTGCTTGATTTTTTTAGGGGCCTGTTCCTAGTTCATTTCCTTACTTATTGTGGGACACTCAGCATCCTGCTTCTCACTTTCCCACCACTGTCTGAAGCTGTAGTCAACAGCCAAATGAAAAACTGCTTCTCTTTTCCCGTGTCAGACTGCATAGAGATAAGAATCTCACCTTGTATCTAGTGATGTTTTGTCACAGCGTTGATTCATGACACAGGTTTAGGAGGATAAAGGAAGAATCTGGCCAAGAAAGGTCCCCAAAGAACACTTCTGCTGAACAGCCACGTCAGGGCACAGTAGCAAAGAACTTAGAAGAGCAAACCTTCGCAGCTATAAAAAAGTGATGGAAGCCTTAGTCCTTGAAGTACTTAAAATTAATCTGGGCAGGTCATTAGCAAATGTCTGACAGGAAACAATCATGCACTAACAGTGATGCAAATCCAGTTGATATGAATTCTAAAACAGGGCTCCTACCCAAGCATTTTAGATGCCCTTGGCACAACTTCAGAATATATCCTACATCTTGCTGGTTGTGCAACCCACCACTAAGGGCAAAATAATCTAAAATCTCAAAGCCTCTACTCTTCCCAGCCACACTCTCTACCTTTACAATACTTCCCTCCCCCATAACCTTTTCCAAATGCATTGTGAAAATCCATAAGTTTAGGCCTAACCAATCTCTCCCATCTCTTGACCCCATTATCCATAGCTGTTTGTAGCCCAGATATTTATAGGCCCCCTATACCATAAAATCCAAGTGTTTAATCCACAGTCTTTAATACAGTTCCTCACAACATACCTGTGAAATAGGAAAATGGTATTATTCCCACTCTACAGACAGAACCAAGGTAGAAAGCTTCAAGTATGTCCACATAAGCTGTAAGTACATGATGGGTGGTGGTCCACTGGCTGGCACAGCATCTGAATGGGACCTGGGGGGTCACAATCAACTGGAAGGTGAAAAGGAAGTCAGCAGTGTGATGAGGTTGCCAGCAGGGCAAACAGAGCTCTGGTGTGCATCAGCTGATGTGTTGCCAATAGATGCAGGGAGGTGCTTCTCCCTTTAGTTGGCATTGGTGAGGTCACAGTTGGTGTATTGTGTCCAGTTCTGGGCACCACACTTCAGGAAGGATGTGGATAAGCTTGAGAGGGTGCAAAGAAGGGCTGATTAAGGAAAGCCTCCCAAAACTGGGCCTGTTCAGTCTGAGTAAGAGAAGACTGAGAGGTGACTCAATAGCCACCTACAAGTACATTGGGGTGAGCACTAAAATCTAGGGGAGCGAACCTTCAGGAAGGCACCTCAAGGGAAGATGAGGACCAATGGGCACAAGCTAATACAGGGAAAATTTAGGCTGGACATAAGAAATTTTTTTTTTCTGTAAGGGTCACCAGAATCTGGAAGTCTCACAGCAGAGGTGATGGAGTTGCCATCCTTGGAGGCGCTTGAGATAAGGTTGGATAAGCACCTTGTTGAGCATATTTGAGCCTATTAACTTCCTGCCCATGGCAGGGGACCAGACTTCATGGTCTTGCAGGTCCCTTCTGATCCTTCAATTCTATGATTCTAATTATGCTTTTCTGCAGTGGTGTGGACATACCCTGTGACTTGCCCAAGATCTTACAGGAGGTTTGTAAAGGACTTGGAAATTCAATGCTGCTTTCCAAAGTCAAAGGCCAGCATCCTGCCCTCAGAATCATCCTTCCTCTCCATTTTTTCACTGGTATTAAAAAGCTATGGCGGGCCTCAGGCCTTTTAATAATAAACCTGATGGGAAAGTTGACTGAAGTTCTGTCTTCCTGGTTGCTACAATACTGGGAGTTAACTACTAGAAAAAGACCATTGTGGTAAGCAGAGCATTGTATCCATGGCAACTTTGCATTAGGCTTTTAACAAATAAAAAGACCATGGTTTATTTCTTTATAGTTATTTTTGTTTTCTGTAATGTATGTTACATTTGCATGCATGAATTTATGGGTTTTTAATGACTGACATAGATGGTGTTTCTGGGCTGGTAATAACCAAACAGTCACTGAGGGGGCCTTAGTGTCAGTAGTGGTTTTTAATTCAGCTGTTTCTTGTAAGACATGATGCAATCTCTGTTTCTGCTTAAATCTGCCTCATGTGCTGTGCGTACCCTCTAGAAAAGTCTTATCCACTCCTACTGAAGATCCTGGGATTCTTTCCAGTCAGTTTCAGTGAGAGTTAAAACAAGCCCTTTCTATGCATCTTGCTTATGTGCAAGCTATCTGAATTTGAAGATGCATTGTCCAGTTTATGGAGTGTAGGCCAAATGCTAGCATCTCCTGAGTTCTTCTCCCAGCTGTGATACTCATTATCCCTTTCCGTAGTCAAGTCTCTGGCTCTCTATAAAAACAGGGATGCTGTTTTCCCATCTATAAAATGGGGATGTTGTGAGCATTAATTAGCTAATGCCTGCAATACACTTTGAATGTGAACAAATTATACACAGGCTAAGCACTCTTATAATAATTAGGGCAGTTCCATTTTTGCAGTAATGTAACTATCAGGGACACCTGGGGACTTTGACTGAACAAGAGCAACTACCTGACATGAGATAATAATAATTATTCGTTCCTCTGGATCATGGTGTGAATGTAAGAGGTCTATGACCATTACAAGAAGACTCTCAATGAGTATGCATAGGCAAGAGTCCCAGCCACCTGCGGAGGGTTTGGGATTGAGAGTATGGTCAGGGGTAGAAAGGTAAGAAATGTTTATTGACTTAACAAAAACAAACTACGTGTAGTAACAAGACAAACAAGGACGGACAAAAATAATTTGCATTGGCAACTTATCAGCAGTCTCCTCTGATGTCTGATGTACAACAAATTTCTCTTTCCACAAAGCTCAGCGAAGTCAGGTGTCCCCAATCAGTGCTGTCTGAGTGGTACTGGGAAGGACCCTAGTATTCAGTCCTTGAGTTCCTTGAGATCCATGGGCCCACTGATCCAGGTCAACAGCTAACTAATCCTTTTCACAGAGCTGTATCTTCCTTCTGAATGATTTCTGGATATTTCAGCCAATTTATAGCTTCTGAACAGTACTGATAACTTTACAGCCACTCAGATTCTTTTTACTTCAACTGTCTTTAGGCTGACCAATAGCAGTACAAGCTTTGCATTCCTTTGATAAGGTTAATTTTAAATATGCCACAGGGCCTTACTACTTCAAGGGTTTGCTAAATTTACTAGGCCTTGCTTATACAAGGTCTTACTACATCTTAAACTTTAATTAGGCTCTTAGCAACAACATATAGCTTAATATCTAAACAAATACAGAAAAACACTTGGTCTAACCTTCATAGAGCCTTCAACAAGCATTTTTATTACACAGACATAATTTTCAGCTGTCACAGCAAGCAGCAGAAAAGGGCTGGTTGAAAGAACAATAAAAACTCCTTGCATACAGTGAGCAGCTGCGTATGCACTTGGGTGTGTGTGGTACGTGTGTTATATAAATATTGTTACAATGTCACATCTAGGCTAACCCCATGTAGTTGGGTCTCCTAGCGTTGAGCATTCTGGTAATGCACATTCATGCAAGAAGGCATAAAAGTTGTCTTCTTTACCAATCTGAAACAACAGTCAAATAGTTCAAGGAGAGTGGAATACATATGCAGTGATTGTGTCTGAAGGGTGTGAAGGTGATGGATCCTGAAAGGGAAACATAAGTAGGAATCCTGGGATAAAATTAAGCAAAAAGACATGAGGGAGCTCCATCACCTGGCACACTTGAAACTCAACAGAACAGAGTCATATCTTATATGCACAATATGGAACAGGGAAGAGCTCTTCTTTGACAGAGATAGATTGAATGATCTTTCACAACTTTTGATTAATCTATTCATGCTATCCATCTAGGTGTGCGCCTAGGGGGTGTATAGTGACTGGATCAATTTCCACTGAGTGTCTGCTGTATTCAAATCACACAGGACCTGAGCACCATCAACATCAAACAAAAATCATATGGCACCATTCTGTGGCTTTTTGAGTATGTCTTGCTATTAACCGTAACACCAGACCCAATCAGACTGGTTTTGTTTAACTCAATTCAAGTTTTGCCACATGCTTCAGTAGAAGTGGCTTCTTCATACTGAATTGATAGCACCTCGCTGATTCTAGATCTTCTCATCAGACTGAAGTGGAGAACTGTTGCCCTTACAACCAAATTAACGTGGCATGGGAGGATTAGCATGTGCAGTACAACGATGCTGCTGTTGCTTTTTTGTTGTTGTATCAAACTAGAGGTGGATCAGCCTCATTAGCATGAAATGTGATTTACAAAAATAGAAGTCTTTAAATATCTCTGTAGAGCAAGCTAAATATAGCATCAGTGACAGATTGGCCCCAGCAGCACAGAAGTGCTTATGCCAAGGAAAGAAAGAATTAAATGCAGCCACAGCAGATGGATTGGCCTATCTGCAGAGCAACACATTACCACGTGGCTGTGAGAGAAGACAATGCTGGGAACTCTCCCACTCCAGAGAAAAGAGGGGAACCTTGATTTGAGGAATGCAGATGCTGTTGCTTGGAGAATGCCAGCCACAAGCCTGAATTACATAAATAATAGGAACTGGTCAAAAAAACCCAAGACTTTTTGCACAAAAAAAAGGGCAACATTCTGGTGGTTTTCATTCATTTCAAAATGGTCTCTTTTTTTCATTTTACTTTTCCAGTTATTTTTCTTAATATTTTTTCTTCTTCCCCTCCCCACCTTTTCATTGCCCATGACTGGGAACTTGACAGACAAGTTTATTTCTGAGAACAGTTTTTATAAACAAACACATTTTTTCAATACATTTTTAAAGAAATAATTTGTCACTAAATTTTACTTATGCACAGTCGCACGCTCACACACATCCATCTATCTATTAGGGGTGTGTGAAGTGGGCCCTATTCAATTCGGATTCAGATTCAGCCCGAGTCAGGGACAGTGATTTGATTCATTGATTTGGATCACTGTCCCTGATTTGATTCTGCCGAATCCAAATCTGAAAATTTGATGCTGATTCAGAGAATCAGGATTTCAGACATAGACACAGCTTTAAAAGTTTTTTTCTACATACCTCGAGGTACCAGCATGATTTGTGAATGCTGTGATGCTGGGGTGGATGGAGTTTCCCACAGGAGTGCAGGGTGGGGTGTCCTCCACCTGCCCAGCAGCGAACCTGGAAGTGGAGCACAAGTACTTCCAGGTCCACTGGAGAGTGTGCTGGGGGGCCCCCCTGTGTGCTCCCCAGCTCGGTGATCAGCCACAGGGGGACTCCGGGTGCCCCCCCCAGGCCCAGGAGGCACCAGTTACTGAGCTAGGAAGGTGTGGGGGAGCCCCCCACATGCTCCCCAGCAGACCCGGAAGAAGACCAGAAGTGCTTCTGGTCCACTTCCAGGTCTGCTGCCAAGTGCCCTGGGGAGCCGCCTGTGCTCCCATGAGATGCTCCATCCACCCCAGCATTGCAGCATTCATGAGCCACCTGCTACCTAGACATATATAGAAAAAACATTTAAAGCTGTGTCTATGTCTGAATCGCTGAATCTTTCTGAATCTCTCCAAATTGATTTGGAGGGTTCCAATTTGATTTGGAGAGATTAAATGGTCTTCTGATTCAATTCAGATTCAGAGATTTGGCCACTGAATCGGGCTGAATTTCCACCAAATCGAATCAGGGACTTAATCTTTATACAGCCCTACGATCTGTCTATAGATATATATAATGTGTGCATGTGTGCGCATAAGTAAAGCATATGTGTATAGATATAGATATATATCTTTATATATATATATATATTTTTTTCATATATATATAGATAGATAATAAAAGGACATTATAAAGAGGGAATGGTAGCCTGGCATGGAGAGAGGAAAATGGTTTACAGCTGCCTGGACTAGTTTATGCTCTTCACTGACCTGCAAGACGCAAAGCATATTCAAATACTCAGGCTCACTTCACAAGGAGTAATTACAGTACAGCTTACTAAGAATTTAATACTAGAAAGCTAGAAAAATAATTTATTCAAACAAGAAATGGAACAACAGAGGCCCTTTTATTGATTTTTTTCAGGTAGTTACCACATGGGAACATTCCCCATGATTATATCAGGCACTTGATATATCTTTACAGCAAAAAAGTTCCATAAAAGAGGACTTTACATGCTCTATTGGTTCAGCTATAATTTAGATGCTGATGGGAAGACTGTTTTCCTTCTGTTTGCTTCAGTATTTGTGGTATATGGAGGAATAAAAGTTTTCCTAGTTTAACATTCTGAGCATAAGAATGCACTGCTGTTTGCTACCAAATGGGAGCCTGTCATTAATTCTTACGAATTGGACTTTTGTTGTATTAGGTTCTGCTTTACTGTGACAATGGGAACAGTTATAAGGTTAAACTATTTTATTATAAGCAGAGCTGGTAGCGATGCCTGTAATTAATGTTGCCTGACACTACTACAAGAGCCCAGTTTCACTAGCTTATAAAGTTGCCACGCTGTAACCATTGGGTTGAAATTTTCCATGCCAGGTGCCTGCCTCAGGCTGAATTTTTGGGAATGTTCTGCTACAAAGACCCAGTCATTTCTGAGAGTGTAATTAAGGGAAAATAACCTTTTGGCCATTGTGGAATTCTTACAAGAGTTGGGCTGAAGTGCTATTTCCTCCATGTTTGGAAAAAGAGCATCAAGGATGTGACACTGACTGTTCCCATAAAAATTCCCCAGATTGGAGCAGGCTATGATTATTTTTAAAACATTTCAATTGCACATGCTCAGTGGAGCCTGATAAGACAGCAGTAACTAAGTGCTCAGAAGATCCTATTTGCACCAAACATACCCCCTTTCTTTGGGCTACAGGGACTGAGTAGAACATTTTTGGCAATTGTGCCACATGGCTGGCAAGGACCCCTCTGGAGTAAGCTAGAGGAATTGGGAGCAGAGAGATGGTCTCCTCTGTGTTCTCAGTGGTTCCCCTGCCAGGGGCAGATCTGGGGGAAGGGAGGTTGGTGGCTTCTGCTCCACTCGAAGTTTAAAATAAACTGCCTGGCAGGGACAGCTGTATTTATATGCAGGCAGAGCTGGTGGTGTCAATTAACTATTATCATCTATGTGGTTCCTGCTAATCTCTTCACCCGGCAGCATGTCCAATGAAGATGTGCTGCTACCTAGGAACGTGCACTGGGTGGCTTTGTTCTTGGGGGATTCAAACCCACAACAAATCAGAGACAGGAAGGGGAGGGGGCAGGCTGAGCTATGCAGTGGCAGAGCAGGAAGAGGCAGGACGTAGCTGAAAATGTGAGGTGAAGAGGTAAGTTACTGCAGTAACTTTTTCTTCGTCTACTCATTGCTGCAGATTGCAGTGGCTGTACGAAGCTGAACCAGTGGCATAACCAGGGAGGCATAAAGCCAAGCATGGGCAGATCTTGGGGGAAACAGTACTCACTTATCCAGTATGTTAAATTTCTGCCATAAATAGCAATTACCAGTGTGATTAAATGGCACTTTATTTTTATTTAATTCTAGGAGAAGTGACAGGAGGGAAGCATGTATTGATTACTTCCTTTCTTGCAGGTAGAAGTCTTAGTCTAAAAGCCATACTGGCACAAATCATCTTCTGCAGGTATAACTCAATGCCTCTTTAAAGGCATTTCTAATGATATTATTTTGCACCTGGCTTTGAGAGTACTAAAATCCTGCCTGTACCTTTTTGTTTTCTTTTCAGACTTAAAAATGTTGCAAGGATCTGTGTTATCCCTCATGTTCCAAGGAATCTTCATCTGCACTAAATCACCAAAGTCTTGTGCATCCCAGGGAGGCCAGACCTAGTTCTTTTCATCTTTCTATCAAGCCTGTTTGACATAATATTCTATTTTTTTGCATTGTGCTCCTCCAAGGTATGCACAGTGCTCTAAAGGGATGGAAGAGTATCTTTTGCAATAAGCTGTTTGACTAGTATAATGTTTTTTAGACGGGCTCAAAATCAAGCCTGGATATGAATGCTTTGAAATGTAGGATTTATGAAAAGAGGACGCAGAACCAAATATACATTTAGAAAATGACATACATGTAAGCATATGTGTATCTACATGTGTGTGTACTTACATACAGTGTACACTTAACCTTAATAATATTAATATGTATGCTGAACCTTACAAAGAACTCAGTCTGGATTTTTTTTGAGACTTGGACTTATCTTTAACAGTGGTGTAACATGCTTTGATATCATCTAACTTCATTCTTTAATACCTCCCACAGTAGCAAGCTGTTTCTCTGTTCCCAGAGTCTCCAGATGGTACTGAAACCTTTAGAGACTGCCTTTTTATTTGTTTGTTTATTTTTAGATAATTTCTCACACTTCTTTCTTAATCAGCATGTTGCAGTGCCTTGCCATTTAACAAATATTGTCTCTTTAAGGTTTCTTTGCTCTCATTTTAGGCCCTCATTCTGAAAGCATCTGCATTAAATTGTGTGTCACTTACTGATGTCAATGTAGAAGTTTATCTGAGATTTTCAGAATCTCATCATAATTCCCAGGATAATTTGCAAATATGCAGTCTTTTTGGTCAATATCATTGTCTCAGTTGTATGCATGTGAGTATAACCAATTCCAAGAATGATTACTTAAACAAATGTGGGTTTTTTTTCCTAACTGGAGAATGGTTAGCACTAAAATAAACCAATCTAATGCATTTTCCATTTACATGTGTTTTTTTCTTCATTTCTCATTGATATTTTAATCTCCTTGTTTTCTAAAAGTTTTCTAATCCCATATCTTTGAAAGATGGATCTGAAAGAGTTAGTGCTTAACAGAGATTAATTAAAAAAGAGATGAAACTTTTATTGCAGTATTTCAAAAAAGTTGGAGCTAGGGCATCAGGGCCACCTCTGATCTACACGTATGACCTATTTGCATTATCCATTGCAAAGAAGTGATAATGATTCTATAGCTAAAGTTTTAAGCTGCATTTTCATTAGAAACCCACCCTTCAGAAAGAGTCTTCCTGAAGTTTACATACTGGATCTTTTTTGGGATGGGGGAGGAGAGGGAGAAGGCTCATTAGGATTCTGTTATGCTGTTAAAAGGGATATTATAGAGAGCATTGGTAGATTCTAAAATGTATATATCTGGAAATAAATGGATTGAGAGTCATGGAAAAATGGTCTTTTTTACAGCATTTCTTGCTTCCAGTTTCACTAAAAACAGCAAGAACATCCTGATTATGATATTCAGTGCTTAGCATCTGGTTCCAGTTGGAACCTGGAAGTGCAAAGTCCACAAGAAACTATAAATGTAGAAATGTTTTCCATTCTTACTTGAACCTCAGGGCTAGGGACAGAAGTTACACATGAACCGGCTTAAGTGATCATAAACTGGTTTAAACCTGTAATAGAACAGAAGTTCAGTGCACATAAACCAGTTTCAAAATAGCTAAAACTGGTTTAAGTTAAACCAGAGTCCTCCAGCATCATAGCATGCTCTGCAGCCCTGGTCTGGGCTGTGCTTTCTGTTCCAGAGAGCAAGGCTGGCTCTGCCCCTCTGCACTCTAGCCTGAGCAGGGGCTGGGGTGTAGCTAGACATGTACCCAGCATGGCCCGATTAAGGCAAAGTGGGCAGGGAGGGAGTTAATAGTTAATTCTTCCCTACTTCCTCTCCCCCCCACACTGTATTCAGGGTCTGCCTGTCTGTGGGTGAGTGGTAGAGGCTGAGGCTGAGGCTGAGGCTGAGGCTGAGGCTGAGGCTGGCAGACCCCAGCTGTGGTCCCTGGGGGTAGAAGGGACAGAGGGTGGAATTAACCCTCTCCCTGCCTCCTTTCCCTTAATGGGGCCATGCCCCCCACACCTGCTGGCTACCTGGGCTGACTTGGAGGCACTAGTGATCCCAGAGCCCAGCAGCCACCCACTGTGGGGGCTGGCTATAGACACAAGAGCTCCCACAGTACCTCCAAGCTGGCCTGGGTAGCCTGCTGCCTGGCCAGCTAATGCCCAGGCGCACCGGCCCAAGCTGCTCTCACTGAGAGGGCTTAGCTTCCCTGTCACTGAGCTGCAGTCACCGAGGGGGGTCCCACCCCCATGGCATAGGTCAGCCCCACCATGCTGCTGCCTCAGCCAGGGCTGAGTGGGATCAGCCCTGGCTGTGGTGATGGGGCCCTACTCAGCAGCTGCTCCCCACACCTAGGCTGGGCAGTGGCACACAGAACCCCTCTCCCTGCCCTGCAGTGGCAGGGGAAAGTGGGGAAGGAGGAGGGGGAAAAGTGCCACTCTAGCACTGCACAGAGCCTCCTCTCCACCCTGTGGCCAGGGGAAGTGTGTGCCTCTGGTGCCAGGCAGCACTGAACAGAGCCCCCCTCCCCAGATCCCCTCTCCCTGTCCCACAGTGTTGGGGGACAGGGAGAAGGAGGAGGGGGAAGAGTCCCCCGCTGGGGCTGGGCAGCGGAGTTTTGTGCCTGGATTGCTTTCAGCTGTCAGGGAGCTGCTGTGGCAGGCAGGGTTCTCCCACTCCTCCTTCTCCCCAGCTATGGGTTCTGGCTATGCCCTCCTCTGACCACATCCCTTCTTCCCTTACCCTCTGAACCCTGCAGGCCTAGGTGGGGGTTTAAATCCCTCCTCAGTCATACTCAGGCCTATCAGGGTCCGGTCATGTCCTCCCCCCTTCCCCCCAGCTCTGCTTCCCTATGGAAGGGAGGGCAGGGCTACTCTAGTGCCCTTGGGCTTCTGGCCTGAGCCACTACAGGCATGTGCCTGCATTTCCAGAATGGAAAGTGGATGTCTGTCCACTTGCAAACCAGTTCAATCTCTGCAGGTTAGACTTACCTGCAAAAATTGAATCAATTTAGGCTCAAGCTTTTTGAATGCCTGTACCTAGCTCAGAAGTGTGGTTAAATTAATCTTCACTCTCTCTCTCTCTCACTCACTCACTCACTCACTCACTCACTCTCTCTGACTCAATAAATGTATATCTATACGAAGAAGAACAGTTCTAATAGATGACAGAGATGTATCTCTGAGTAGCCAATAACCAGGGATGAAGTCTGGGATGAAATTTTGGCCTTAATGAAATCAACAGCCAAACACCAATTAATTTCAGTTGTGTTATTTGCAAGACTAAATATAAATATTCATAAATATCTTTCTTTCCTGCATACTGCACCTTCTCCTTTCCACAGCAAGTTATCTAACTTAGGAAAGATATTCTACTGACACTTGTAAGTACTGATTTGGCACTGATTCATTCATCTGCTTGATTTAAGGACTTGAAGGTCCATGAACTAACACTCCTACATATGGATCTTTTAACTTCTCAGTTTATTTCTCCCCTGTCCATTGTTCCCTGTGCACTTATTAACACAAACCTCTTTCTGTTCAGAGTAAGCGAGGAAACTTGCCTGTTATAATAGGGCCACACCTCTTCTCCTTTACCAGGTGCAGAATGTAGCACCTCTCTGTCAGCTTTTACCAGTGCTTGAGAACTGCCAGTAACATCTCTGCTAGAATTCTGAATGGTTATTCTGTATATTTAGGGACAAAGACATTGTGCCATCCTTGCTGAGCATGGTACCTTCTGCCAAATGTCCCATCTGTAATATCAATTGCCATGGGCTTGAAGTATCCCCAGGTAATTACTTATTGGTGCTACAGAAGTGTGGCAAAGCACCTTTTGAGTGTGTTTCACTTCAATGGCTGGGAGCAGGTAGCTGGCAGCCAGCCTTGAGAAGGAAGCCATTTTAGATCCTTGCTCTCAGGGCTGGGGCATCAGTCTGCTGCTGGCAGCCAGAGCAACAACACCCATCTGAGCCACTGTTTCCAGAACATCTTGGAGGTAAGGGCAGAAGCTATGGGGATGGTAGGAGGCTCCTGGTCCTGGGTATGATTGTAAATTGAACCCTGCAGGGGATGGGGGGCCTGGTGGGATTTCTTGTGGTGAGGGAGTCCCCAAGAAATGCCAGGCTAGTTATAAGTTAAGTTCAAACCCTGTGTATATAAGTCTCCTTTTACAGTAACCATGAGCTATTGTAATAGTGTTTTGCTGTGTGTGTCGGATAACTGTAATGTATTACACCACATGGTTATTGTGTCTTAAGTGTCTGTATGTTAACATTGTATGATTTAGGCCTGCAATGTGGGTTGGCATGAGTGATGTCAAGTATCCATTTTGTGTCAGGTTCCCATCTTGTTCCTATCTTGTCACCATGCCCTGTTGTGTAAGTATGTTGCAATTATGACTCACATTTAAGTCTGTAACCTCTACCATATAAATTGGTTTTCCTTGAATGCCTGAAACAAAAGAGTGAATGGATGAGTGAAACACAATGATAGCAGGACCCCCTACTAAATCACCCCACCATCAAAACCAATACCTGGACCAGTGACTCAGCCATTGGAACCACCCTCAGCATTCAAGAAAAAAAAGATGAGTCAACTGACCATTGTGCCAAGGCTGCACATGCTCAGTATGAACATCTGGAACCCTCTGGAATTGGGCTGACCTTGTCTGGACATGTCCTCTCCATAAGAGATCATAGATAGCCTACCTCATAAAAATGGGTAGTGAAAACTGACTCCTTGGGATGCCCTCTCCATCTGGACCAACACCATGCCACACCACCTATCCACCCAGAGGCCCTGCTGGTGACCCCCTTCTGGACAACACCTTGCTGGAGAAGACCCGGACTGGCCATCAAGAATCAGCTCACAGTCTAGGATAGTTAGCTATCACCCACCTTCCTTCCCCAAAAAAAAGACCTGGACACTGTCCCTACACACCTTGACTTCAATCCCTCTGTGAGAGGGGAGGTAAAATTCCCCCCAACATATCCCAGGACCCCTCCCAATGAGCCCTGGTACTTACCGCAGGGAAGGAGACAAGTGGCAGCTGTGAGGAAATGCCAACACAGGCCTGGCAGTTCCACAGCTGCCTGAGCCTGTGAATTGGTGAGCCCCGGGGGCAGGGCCTTGGAGAAGTGTGGGCAGCTGGGGAGAGAATCAGCTGGCCAGGAGGAGAGTAGCAGCACTCTGGCTGGGAGACACAGGTGGTGGAGCCAGGTGGCGGTGGAACCAAGTGCTGGGAAGGAAACTGCAGCGTCAGCCGGGGAAGCCCAGCTGCAGGAACATGGAGACTGGGCTCTGGGAGCTGATGATTGCCGGTAGAGCCATGGTGGGGAGAAGCAGTTGTTCCTCACAAGCATGGGAAAAGCCACAGCTGCTCTGGAGACCTCAGGTACTGCAGTAGGGAGGGGCAACGAGCAACGGCAAAACCCTGTGGGCAGCCCGGTGAAGAGGGAGGAGCAGGTGGTGGCTGCATTGAAGCCCTACAGGGAAGTGGCAAGTACCACCAGGTGGTGGGATCAGGAGTGATTAGCTCTTCATAGATTTCATAGATTTCGTAGACATTAGGGCTGGAAGGGACCTCAGAAGATCATCGAGTCCAGCCCCTCACCCAAAGGGCAGGAAGTCAGCTGGGGTCATAGGATCCCAGCAAGATAAGCATCCAATTTACTCTTGAACGTGTTCAATGTAGGTGGTTGGACCACCTCTGATGGCAGGCTGTTCCAGACCTTGGGGGCTCGGACAGTAAAGAAATTCTTCCTTATGTCCAGCCTGAAACGGTCTTGTCATAGTTTATAACTGTTCGACCTTGTCATCCCTTGGGGCACTCTGGTGAACAAATGTTCCCCCAGAAACTGGTGGTCACCCCTGATAACTTATAGGTGGCCATCAGGTCACCCCTGCGCCTGTGCTTTTCCAGGCTAAAGAACCCCTGGCTCTTAGCCTGTCGTCGTAAGGTCTGTTTTCCTGACCTCTGATCATGCGCATGGCTCTCCTCTGGACTCTCTCAAGCTTCTCCATATCCTTTTGGAATTGTGGAGCCTAAACTGGACACAGTGCTCCAGCTGCAGCCTCACCAAGGCCGAGTACAAGGGGAGAATGACGTTCCAGAATTTGCTTGAGAAGCATCTATGGATGCAAGCCAGCGTTTTGGTTGCTTTACTAGCCACAGCATCACATTACAGGCTCATGTTCATCTTGCGGTCAATGATGACCCCCAAATCTCTTTCTTCCATAGTGTGAGCCATGGGAAAAACACATGGAGAGATGGGCGGATTCCTTCTCCTGTTCCAGGGGACAGAGGGATCCTGGGAGCCAGAATCCCAGGCACCTGTCGGCAGATGCCAAACACCTTTTTGAGTTAAGAATTTTCCTAAGTTACAGTTACCCTGAGCTGGGGCAGGCTTACTTGCCCAAAAGTTGATCCAAAGACCAGGGATTGACTCAGGAGAAATTAACAGCTGGAAAGACCCGACCCCCATCAAGGCGGGTAATGTGGATGAGAAGCGATCATCCCAGGGAAGACTACAGGGAGCAGTGTCTTCTCAGGCCATGGATGTGGTAAGGGTGGGGTAAAGGGGAGGTTTGGAGCTCCATGAAGAAAGACCAGGGTCAAGACCCCTTTGGGACCACCAACAGGGAACTGCCTCACCATCAGTTAACATCAAAGACGTGGCAAGCGAGTAGGGGCAGCACCCGCAACCATCTAGGTGGCCCCAGGGTGCAGTCTCACCCTGACATCGCTAGGGAACAAGGCACTGACCAGAAAGAGGCCAGAGCCATTAGTTCAGGTATTTTCTAGAGTCGTTAAGTCATTCGAGAGCTGTTCCCCTTTCTAAAATCAGCAGGTTAACAGATGCATTAGGTCATTATCCCATGGCTTCTAGGTTCCGCGATGCTGACACCCCCCTTCAGGGTGTCAGTTTGGTCTCCTCTCAGAAGCCTCTTCCGGACAGGCCTCACACTCAAGTACCCCAAGGACACACATACACACCGTACCATCCAAGTTAGGAACTCACCTGTGTGTATGTGTAGGTGGGTGGTATGTGTGTGAACTGGTGACTATATATATGTCATTGTGTGCATGATATATGAATTAGTGATCCATGTATGTGTATTGGGTGTGCAGGTGTTGGTAACTGATTGTGTTTAATTTTTCATAGATTCATAAATTGTAGAGTCGAAAGGGACCACAAAGGATCATTGTGTCTAACCCCCTGCCCTTGGCAGGAAAGAGGACCGAGGTCAGATGACCCCAGCCAGGTGACGATCAAGTCTCCTCTTGAAGACCTCTAAGTTAGGTATTAGTACCACCTCTCTTGGAAGCCTATTCCAGATTCTGGCCACCCTTAATGTAAAAAAATTCTTCCTAATATCAAACCTAAAGCTACTCTCCACTAGTTTGGACCTATTAGTCCTAGTTACTCCTAGGGGCACTCTGGTAAATAGCGCATCTCCAATTCCCTGTTGACCTCCCTTTTGGTAAGTGTAGTGTGTATGTACTTGAATTGGTGATAGGTATGCATGTGCCTAGGCTGGTAATTTTGAATGTGTGTGCACCTGAGTTGGTAGTGTGCGTGTATGCACCTGGGGAGGTGTATGCACCTGGGGGGGTATATGTGCCTAATTGATTTTTGTGTTTGTATACATGCAATTGTGTCACACCCTCCCATCAAACAGTGCAATGTTGAGATCCTGAGAGTTGACCTGCCCCCACAGGGCAACAGTGATATTGTAACTGGGGACTCCATGATGTCTTTCTAAACAGTGGTCTTCTCAAGCTAGCTTCACTGCATATTTTCAATTAACCACTGGCATTTCAGCCTTCTGTGAATATGGGCTGGATTTTAAGTTAACTATAGAATAACAGATGTGGTGCATGTGAAAAATGAAAATAGTTGGCATCTCCAAATTTCATCAAGGTAGTACTTCTGGTACTAGTCGGAGGTACAGTGCTCTAGTATCCCTGGAGCAATTGTTTCAAATCCTGCCATGAAATTGCCAGAGAAAATGTGTTGAATTACCTCTTAACCCTTTTCCCCAGTTGATCTCTATCTCACAGATGTACCATATACTTTGGCAAAATAGCCAAGAGCTGCTTAAGGGCTATAAAAAATGAAAACAGCGTGCCTCTTAAGAGACAAACCATAGGTACAGGAGGCCAAAGCTTGGATTGAGTGCCAGAGATGTACAGCAGCCTAGGCACGGAATTACAGGGACTGCTGCAGTGAGTGGAGTGGATGGGCACTTCCAGACCTGTGTGGGAGTCCAGGCTAAGTCTGGAATATAGCGGGGTGCTGAAAAGCAGGAAGTCAATTGCCCACTTTTAATTTGCTTGTAAGTTTTAAAAAAATGGAAACGTTACATTGAAATGTCAGGTTAAATTTTAAACTGTTAGAATTATTGACACAACTAGTAGATCAAACTCTGGCAAAGGTATTTTCCACTTACTGGGGTTTCTTAACATTGGCTTCATCTAGATACAACACATTAGTTATTTTCAGCTGAAAAGTTGGCAGATAATATAAACTGAAAGATTTTTTTTGGTTCACTAAGAATGTGTTTTGCTGTTCAAACCATTCTCCCTTTGTAAATAACCATGGTTATTAATTTGTTCCCTTCATCACGTCATCCATCGCGTATTATTAGAGGCTGTGACCACTTTGCAAAGGCAGCCTAATAGCTAGCTGCTTTTGTCGTGAAACCGACAGATAAGCAGTCTCTGTCTTGCTTAATTTTTTTCTGGCAAATTGACCTTCAGTTCAAATTGGTTCCATTACGGGGTGGGGAGTTGTTCTTTTTTTTATTATTCTTGCATACAGATGCTGCTAATTTGAAGGAAACTGTCCATCTATGATAATGAAGGGGAGTTTCTTTACAGTGTGCACTGCCAACAGTCCCAAAGGTCACATCATACTGATGGAAATAGGAAAGTCATTTTTTTGGCATTCTAGAATATTATAGTCACTGACCAGTTGTGGTAATGTATGAACTGCTACATGTCAGTGCCATCTGTGCTAGTGTTGAAATATTCCCGGACATTTTGTGTTAAAAATACATGTTTAGATCAATCTCCCTGTCTTTTGTGCTATTGCTTTGCAGTATCATTCAGTAACTATTAAACTGTTTTATAACCCCCCCCCCAAAAAACCTCTTATTAGAGGAAAAGGGGGAAAAATCATTTTGTTTTTGTTTTCTTTTTCTCAAGCAGGCTCCAACTATTTATATGCTATAAAGGACAAATGTTAAATATTGCAATTGCAAAATGTGCACTTGAGTGATCAGAATGTTTAGAAACTATTTTGTTGTGGGGTAGGAGGAAGAATGCGTGTGTATAAATACTTTTTTTTTTCTCCAAAGCATTTCAGAAGGATTGTAGGACTGGTGACTGAGTACCACAAATCTTGCTCAAGTTTGAAAAGGGCAGTGATCTGGGGAGGAGCGGCTAATCGGAGGCAAAAAGGGAAACTGAGGTAGCAGGGGAGCGATCCAGGTATGGAGGAGGCGATTTAGAGCTTAGCAGGGCAATTTGGGGATCAGAGGGAGCAGCACCCTGGCAGCTCCACAACCACTGACTCGCCCCTCCCACCCTGACTGCCCTTTTACTCCTTCCCCATGCCCCCCTCCCCAACCACCCTATCCCTGTCCACCTGTTTCCTAGATATTCCCAGCTGTCAGTCCAAGGTTATAGAGGGCTGGGACTGACTAGTTCACCTGGGAGCAGCACCACCTGGGAAACTGGAGGGCTGCAAATTAGTTTTATCTCAGGTGAACACCCAGAAGTTAACTTACCTGGAACTAGGTAGCACAGCTCAAAGATAATCCCCACCCAAAGTGGCGTAATTTTAAGATGCTTAGAGGGCACTTAGCACTTGTTAACATGCCTCATGTGTGATCATTCCAGTTTTAAGTGCTCTTAACATGTCTAATAGTAATGTGTAATCTCACTTGGAGCCAGAATTTCCCCATGATGTTGAAGGATGGTGTAGCCTGCAGTCTGCCTATACCTCTGTGATTCTACTGCTCGGTTTCCTCTGGTTTGAAACAAAATCTGTATACTGAAAACTGAGTTGAGAGCACCAAGCTCACTGTTTCTGTAATCTAAGCAACACTTGCAAGTAAGTTAGTTCTCAACAAATTAAAATGTCAGTCTACTGGGCTGTGTGACCTCTAGCCTCTCACACCTCTCAAATCTTTGATTTGCAACATAGAATTTGTGAAGCTTAGCCTGTGTGTCCTCCAGGTTCAATTACTGTCATTGAGCAGAGTTTGCACTGAAACCAATGGCCTAGAAAAAAAGTAGGTGCAATCGGTTCTGAGCTCAGTAGCCCATCTGCTCAGCAACACAGACTTATGAGCATACACAATGCCAGTGCTACATTCTTGATTGATTTTTTTTTCCCATTTATGGAATCCTCAGTTAAAGTCAAGGTTTCCACCCTCCTCTTCAAAGCCCTCTGAGAGACTAAGGCAAGCCTCAAAGTGCCTGATCACCATGATCCTTCTCTCTACTCATTCCTCCTCCAACAGCAACAGTTTTGTGGAATAGTAGATTGTCAGCACCTATAGTGGAATCCACAAACAGATGACGGGGCTTTATTAGAGATGTGTCCATGAGGCTTAAATTCATCTCCAGAAAAGTTCAGCATGACCAGGAATATGAGTGCCTGCATTGTAAATGCAAATATACTTCTTCATCCCAGCCATCCCATAACCACAGTCAACCAGGACAAAAACTGAATAATAAACACACAAAGACTAATCCCTATAGATTAGTTGGAAAGTAAAAAGGTGTCCGCTTTTGTGAAAACCTAGATGTACATAAGCCAATATTATATGTCCAATTAGACAAGAGAGAGCAAGAATTGGGGAAAATACTCATCAGAGTTGTCCACAAGGCTACCTACATAATCTAAGAAGGAAATTCACTTTGCCCCAAAGATGGATATATTTTTGTTCACTTCTTATGAACATTCATTCTATTGTGTTTCACTAGTTTACAGAAAGATATGCATTTTAAAGATACCACATGGACTAACTCAACCCCTGAAATATTTCCCCACAAGAAAACTGTCTTTTAAAAAGAAGTTTAAAATAAAAGCAAGTTTAATTTTTAACTGAAATTTTAATTTTGGATTTTCAATTTTATTTATTCCCCTTTTGAAATTTTAATTCCTCCCCCCACCCCCCAAACTTCATCTGCAGAAGACAGGGAAGTGCCTAGATATGAAGAGAAGTATAACTGGGTCCAGGCCCTGCAGGCAGCCATGACACCCCTAGCAGCCTTACTGATCCTGCCTCCCACTCTGGCTCTCAGGGTACTATCCTGCTATCTTACCTGCCGTGTCTTTGATGTAAGAGACATTGTGGGAGGCTGCCATTAATTTATTGGAGTGGTTTCCTCAGGTGCCTACTTTTTTCTGCCTCAGTTTAGTTTACGGGGCTGGCTTCCCTCTTATTCACAGTCTCTGAGCTGGGCTCTCTCACTAGCCACCTTGTTCAGTCTCTGAGCTCTGGTAGCCTACTAACACAGTCCCTGGGGATCCTTTGGGTCTGCAGTCTTTCATGGGCCTTTTAATTAGCCTACTAAACAACTGTCTCTGTGCCACCACTGGCACTAATTGTGGCCCTCAGTCTCTGTCACAGCCATGCCCATGCCTCATGGGCCTTACTCTAACTCTGTTCACTGGGCCTTCTGAACCTGTACTGCTTTCAGTCCATTGGACCCCTGACCCTTTTAGGGCCCAAAGCACAGGGGGCCTCCCAGGCACCCCATGTGGACTCCAACCACCCCTGTAGCCATAACCCAAGCTTCTAGTTACAAACCAACATAATGCACAACCACTCAGGTCTTTCTGCAGTGTTTCTTCCTCCCCAGTGATCAGGACCACATTGCTTCTCTAGCCCCAGCGCTCTATGGATATCCCCAGCCTGGCTGTACTCCTTCCAGTCAGCTAGGTCCCCTTAAGCTAGGTACTAGCTACTACTTCACTAGCTGCTACTACTAGTTGCTACTTCACCAGCCTTCTAGCACATACACCTCTGCTGTCCTTTACTTCTGCTGCCTGCCTGTCAGTTAACAGGGGTAAAGGACTCTATTACAAAGAGCTACTGGTAATGGAACATTTTCCCCCTCATGGACAAAGGGAACTTTTTTTTTTATTTCAACCAATTTGGCACCAACAATATCAACTGTGGTGGTGTCAAGCAAGTTGCCCCAAAATGTAAAATGGAATGATTTTTTAAAAGCATTTCCCCCATCCAACAGCTAACAGTTTTAGCTCACCCAGAATAACTTTCTTGTCACCTGTGTGTCCCCTGCATAAATTCCACATTCCATGGGAAAGACAGCAATAATAAATACTTGCATGATTATTCACAAGACAAGGATTTTTGCAGGCAATATCTTTTATTGGACCAACAGCATGGCTGGGTACTCTGATTGGGAAGAAGGGTACTGTGGTACCCAAAAGCTTGTCTAAATCTATCTCAACCATGCAGCTGGTCCAGTAAAAGATAGCACCCACAAAAATCTTTGCCTCTTACATATTTCCTGGTCCATCACAGCTACAATAGCACTTCAACTCTATCATGATTATTATTTACAGCAATTCATCTCTCTGCAAGTACAACTCCATAATAACAACATAATATAAACACCATATAAAAATTTGTTTCATTTACTACTGCCACCACAAAAGGTTTGTATATGCCATATCAACAGCCATAACTTCTTCTGGCACTACCAGTAGACATCCCTCTGAAGAAGTGGGAGTTGAGAATTGGCTCATTATTACACTATCTGAGCCTCTATTTCACTACTATTTGACTGTTTGTTTAATAAATTATTTTTGGAAATGTCTTTGAAGTGATTCAAGTCAAATGTTCAGCCTTTAGCAATGATCTTAACCTTCATAAGTTCCCATGGGGTAATTTCCTACCCCAGATGCATATTTTGTGCAGTATCTTAAAGTTAATTAATTCTAACATTTTTTTCTTTTTAGGACACTGTCACTGCCACCATAGTGCAAAATATTCCCAAACAACAGCGAGCTTACATGAATGGTTTGCTCTCTGTGGATGAAAAACTGCCGAGGATAACATGTTGCCTCAGGCATGAATGTGTTTTTTCCATATGGGGTAACAACTTACCCCAAGCCCATATTAACACATTGGGGTAACTTCTTACCCCAATGCAATTTCTGTATAAATGACAGGGCTAGACCTGTTTGGCCACTTCAGGTGGATGCATCTGAAAGGTCAGCATTCATTCACACCTCATTCATGTCCACTTCAGGTATCCATGGTAACTAATGGATGACCATCCTCCATGCTGTTTTTGCAGAAGATGTGGTAATCCCTTTTGCTAACCACTTTGTGTGCAGGCTGCAAGGTCATCAAAACACCCTACCCTTTGCTAAAAAAAACCCCCAAACCCTTTTTCAGACGCAAATCCACCTCTGCTCTCTTTTCTCATGGCAAAACTCTGCCTCACCTGCCCCTTTCATAACATACAAGTTAGTTTGCCCTGCCTTTGTTGGAAGTGAGGACAAGGAGCAAAGGGACAGCAGAGAAGAAACAGAACAACATCATACTGTAATACAGTAGTATCATCATACTGTAATACTGCAGTGCATATTCAGCGCTGATGCCTGTCTTGCACAGGTAACCGGGAATGACAGCAGCACATCCACTGATGAAGTCTTATCCCAAGGCAGTAAGGATGCTGACTTTGTTTCAGACATGGGAGATTGTTCAGAGCAAGAAGACCATGTGTCTATGGAAGCTTCATCCAGCTCAGATGAGGAGGAGTTGGTGCCACAAGCAAAAGTGATGCCAACACTTCCAGTGGAAAAGGGAAGAGGACCAGCCCAGGGCTGCTGTGGAAGACCAAGGAGAGCTACAGCAGGACATGGAGCAGAACCACTGCCACCACCCCCAGAAAACATTGCAGATGATAACACCTTTAGAGGAAGCAATGGAAGTGTGGGAAAAAAGTCCACAGCTAATACATTATTGGAGAAAAGCCAAAGACATAGTCCATGAAAGTGCTGGGCCAACACAAGAAAGTAATAAAGACACAGTGGTTGAAACGTTCCATCTGTTTCTCTCACAAGATATCCTGACTGTTATCATAAGAGAAACAAACAGAGAGGCAGAAAGAATATTCAGTGAGTGGAATGATAGCCATCCTGAAAATAGAAAGGAATGGAAAAAGCTGGACAAAACAGAGCTGAAAGCCTACATTGGCCTCCTGCTGCTGAATGGTCTATACCATGGTGGTCACAAGGCACTGGAGGAGTTGTGGGAGCAATGCACCGGGCATCCTTGCTTCTGTGTCACCATGAGTTTAAAACGATTCCATCAAATTACCAACTACCTGAGGTTTGACAGCAGACTGATGTGTGAGGAAAGGAGAGCTGTGGACAAGCTTGCTGCCTAACGAGATACTTGGACACAATTTGTGGAGCAGCTCAGGAAAGGGTATATTCCATGAATACACCTGATGGTTGATGAGCAGCTCATTGCATTCAGGGGTTACTGTCCCTTCAGACAGTATATGCCCAGTAAGCCTGCCAAATATGGCTTAAAAATTTGGTGGTGTTGTGATGCAGGAACATCATTCCTCCTGTCTGGAGACATCTACCTGGGCAAGCAACCAGAAGCTCCATGCCAAGGTAATCTTGGTACCCAGGTTGTTGAAAAACTGGTTCATCCCTGGTACAAGACAGGAAGGAATCTTGTGGTTGACAATTTCTTCAAAATTACTGACGTGGCAGAAAGACTGCTACAGCAGGGCTTGACCTATGTGGGTATGTGTGGACAGGGCCACTCGTCACCTTCGCTGCAAAAGTCCCACCAGGTTCCCCGGCTATGTATAGTACTCACTCAGGAGCTGCACGCGTCCAACCCGCCTGCCACGACTTTGATGATTCTCCAGTTCAGTGTATGGTCCAACGCGTGCACGTCCAAAAATGAGACTTCACGCTGCGCAGGGTCCGTTGCTGTTGAGGGCTCCTCCACCCCTACACCCTCGCCCGGGCCTCCATAAGCGTCCGCCACTGGTGAGCCGCTTCGGTCCTTCAAATCTCCTGTCCCGCGGGGCACAAACTTCAACCAAAAAAATAGCAAAAGGACGAACACAAACACTGCTCTTGTCCGGAGCTGCGGACTTTGCGCCCCTATGTAAGCTTTTAGCAGAGTCCGCGTCTCTCGCTCAGTGATCCCTTTTCCTGGCCTCAGAAGGGAGCCTTCTCACCCACCTGGGGCCCCTGTCCTTCCGGGCTGTCTGGTTCCCTCCCACTCAGGTAGTGCAACCCAGTCCAACTGCCCTCTTCCTTGGGCTTCCTGCTGCTCAGCCCCTGTCTGCCGGTGCCAGACGCTCCCGGCCCTACTATTCCGGGGCTTAGCTTTTGGGACCACCATCCCGAATCCCACAGTCTCTCGGGGCCTTACCCCTGCCCCAAAACGTGAGGGTGTGTCGCGCGCCGGTGTGCGTCCGCCTCTTCGGACTCCCGCCAGTGTCCGTCTCCCGTCCCGGCTCTTCTGGTTCCGCACCCTGGCTCCTGGGTTCCGGTGCTTCTTTTATCCTGCTTGGATCTGTCCCACACCTGGAACAGGTAAGTGAGTGCCCCACCCTCGGGGGCAATGGACGGTCTGTTACTGTGGGAGTTCCCACCCCACGAATCTCGGAGCTTGTCAGCTCCTCTGCTCCCACACAATTCCCTCCCCTTAAGACGCCGTCAGGCGTTCTTCCTATTTGTTCCCCCCTTTCCACCTTAGTTTTACCAGCTTCCTGTCCTTCCTCTTCGCATCTGGACAAAAAGTCCGCAACCGTATTCATTCTCCCCGGCTTGTACATCACACTAAAATGGAAGGGCTGGAGTGCCAGCGCCCAGCGCATTAGGCGCGCATTGTCTGTTTTAGCTATGTGCAGCCATCTTAATGGGGCATGATCCGTGATCAACTTAAATTCACGGCCTAGGAGGTAATACCGAAAATATCCAACCCCCCATGGAATGGCCAGACATTCTCTTTCTATGGTGGAGTACCTCTTTTCCTGGTCGTTCAACTTTTGACTAGCATACGCAATGGGTCTCTCCACCCCGTCTACTTCTTGTGATAACACTGCCCCAAGGGCGTACACCGAGGCATCCGTCTGTAATGTAAACAGGATGGCAAAGTTGGGGGTATGTAAAATTATCTCCTGGCACTAGGCTCTTTTCAGCTCATCAAATGCTCTCCACTGTTCTCCACTCCGCTCGATTGCGCCCGCCCGTCGCCCTTTCGTCGTCTCTACCAAGGGCCTAGCAATTTCCGCGAACTTAGGAATAAAACGTCTATAGTAGCTGGTTAGCCCTAGGAATGCTCGCATCTGCCTCTTTGTTGCTGGGGCCTTATAGTTCTTAATAGCCACTACTTTGTCCGCTAGTGGCCGTACCTGGCCCTGTCCTACCAGGAACCCCAGGTATTTAGTCTCACGTTGTCCCAGGGCACACTTCTTGGGGTTGGTTGTTAATCCTATTTGTCTTAGTTCCAGCAGCACAGCTCTGAGGGCCTGCAACTGTTGTGCCCACGTTTCCGTGTAAACAACAATATCATCAATATAAGCGGCTGCGTACCCTTGGTGGGGGGCAAGGCCCAATCCATTAATCTTTGAAAGGTGGCCGCCACCCCATTGAGCCCAAAGGGCATCTTTTTGAACTCAAAAAGTCCCCAGGGCGTACCGAATGCAGTCTTAATTTGATCTTCCTTTCACAGTGGGATCTGCCAATAGCCCTTAGATAGGTCAAGTGTTGAAATAAACTTTGCCTGGCCTATACGTTCTACCAACTCATTCACGTGCGGCATCGGGAATGAATCAAATTGGGTTAGTGCATTCAGCTTTCTAAAGTCCACACAGAGTCTTAGACTCCCGTCAGGCTTTTCCACGAGTATGATAGGGCTGCGCCAAGGGCTTCGGGATGGTGTTATGATCCCCTGTTCTAGCATTCCTCTATCTCTCTCTTTACTAGCGGACATTTATGAAATGGGATGCAACGCCACTTGTCTTGGGCTATCTGCCGTTCCTTAGTTATAATCTTATGTTCAACGCCCGTGGCTTTTCCTGGCTGCTCCGAAAAGATGTCCTGAAATTCCTGCACTAGCCCCATTAGCTGCTGGCACTGGTGGGCTCCTAGTTGCTTCCCTAGCAGTACTCGTTCCTTTTCCTGGTTGTTGTCCGGGCAGGTTTCAGCCCGCCCCCTCAACTCGTCTGTCTCCGGATCAGGGGAGACCAGAAGCCTCTCAGGCTCATGCCATTCCTTCAGTAAATTAATATGATATATTTGCTGCTCGCGTTTGGCCCCGGGGTGTATTACCTCATAATCGACAGGGCCCACTCTCCTCACTATCGGGAATGGCCCTTGCCAACATGTCAGAAACTTACTAGTGGAGTCTGGTAACAATACTAGGACCTTCTGCCCCACTTTTAACTCTCGCGTTTGGGCTTTATTATCATAATTCTCTTTTTGTCTCACCTGTTCCTGTTCTAAGTTAACCTGGGCAATATCCTGGGCCACCCGTAGACGGGTCCTCAGGTCTCGTACATATTCGGCTGTTCTTTTCCCAGGCGTAGGATCTGCTTCCCATCCCTCCCGCCTAATGTCCAACAGGCTGCGTGGGCGATGTCCAAACGTTAGTTTGAACGGCGAATAACCCAAGGAAGCTTGTGGGGCATCCCTTATCGCAAACAAGAGGGGAGGAATCATCAGACTCCATTTCCTAGGCTCTGCCTGTGCACACCGTCTCAACATTCCTTTTAATGTTCCATTAAACCATTCGACTAGCCCATTAGTCTGGGGGTGATATACCGCCGTCCTTAGATGTCGAATCTGGAGTACTTTGCATAAAGCCCCTAATACTGTGGACATAAAGTTGGACCCTTGGTCCGTCACAATTTCTCGAGGGATCCCAAACTTGGACACCCATTTCATCAACTCTTCCACTATTTTATTGGCGGTTACAGCCCTCAGTGGAATAGCCTCAGGAAACCTGGTGGCATTGTCTATAAGTACTAAAATGAATTGATGCCCCGCCACGCCCCGTGGTAGTGGGCCAACAACGTCCAGAGCTATTCGGGAGAATGGTTCCTGCACCAATGGCATTGGCTGCAGCGGAGCTTTCGGAGGTTTATGCGTGCTTACTTTCTGACATACCTCACAAGTGCGGCAATACCACTCCATGTCTTCATAAATGTGTGGCCAAAAACACCACCGTGTCAACCGGGCCTCTGTTTTATTCTTCCCTAAATGCCCCCCAAGGGGATGCTTATGGGCGAGCCACAGGAGTTGTTCCCGGAAGGCAGATGGGATAATCAACTGTGCCACTTCCTCCCCTTTGGATTTTCCTGGTTTCACCCTATACAACAATCCGTTCTTTATCTCAAGTCTGGGGACGTCCTTTCTGCGTACGGGGGTGCTTACCTGTGTGCTGTCTCTGTGCGCTTCCACCTCCCAAAAGGATCAGAGTTCGGGATCCGATTCTTGCGCCTCTCGAAACTGCTCTGCCTGGGCCCAATCACCGGTCTGCAGGTTATCAGGTATTCTGGATTTATCACCTACCAGCCCCTCTCTGTCGTTCATGGGCCTCCTATGCATCGCGATGATGTCAAATATTTCGGGCCAATCTCTGCCAAGGATCATTGGGTACAAAATCTCCTCTTCCAACCCTACGGGGATTCTCCTCTGAATCCCATCCACCCGTACCGTCAGCAACCATTGTTCCACGTAGCTTTTGTGCTTGTGCAGACACACCATGTGGACTCCGGCACGAGGTGCAGGCTCCCACCGGATGAGGGAGGGTCAGACCAAGGATTGGTCGCAGCCCGTGTTCACTACTGCCTGAATTGGGACTCCTTCGACCCACGTCTGTACTTCGGGCAAAAGTTGGATTTTATCCCTACTATGGCTGCCTACCCCACAGTCCATTGATTCTACCTCTGGTGGGATTCCCAGTGCTGGGCGGTTATCCTGAGAATCCCTGTCCTTATACGTGCCCGTTCGTGTTTCCTGGGGGCAACTCCGGGCAAAATGCCCTCTTTTCCCACACACAAAACAGGTAGGGCCGGGGGAGCTCCCCTTTCCGCTCCCTCTGTTTTCCATGCCTCGCCTCACGGGGTTGTCTGCACCTTTTTCACTTCTATTCCTACGATGATCCCCTTGGGCCATGTCAAATTGTTCTGCCCACTGTAGAGCCTCACGCGATGAGGCCAGACAATGGCACCTCACCCAGTTTTTCGTATCGTCGTCTAGGTCATTAATAAATTGCTCCATGAGAATCTGATCAAAAATTTGTTTCTTAGAAGTTGTCTCTGGTCTAAGCCATTTGTTTAGCTGATCCGACAAGGCCTGCCACAACACCCGTGGGGTTTTCATTTCATTCATTTTCCTTTCCCTAAAGGCTTGTCTATGCCTCTCTGGGGTAATGTCCAGCCGGCGTAGTATTTCTACCTTCACCTTATCATAATCCACCGCATCCCTCTCATCATGGCTCTATAGGCCGCCTGAGCCTGTCCGATCAATAACGTACCCAACTGTCCCGCCCATTTTGCCTTCTCTACTCCAGCTGCTATAG
>NW_017728993.1:55795594-55796189 GCF_001723915.1 Gavialis gangeticus
GGTGCGTCGCGCGCCGGTGTACATCTGCCTCTTCGGACTCCCGCAGGTGTCCGTCTCCCGTCCCGGCTCTTCCGGTTCCGCATCCCGGCTCCTGGGTTCCGGCACTTCTTTTATCCTGCTTGGATCTGTCCCACACCTGGAACAGGTAAGTGAGTGCCCCACCCTCGGGGGCAACAGATGGTCTGTTACTGCGGGAGCCCCGCCCCACGAATCTCGGAGCTTGTCAGCTCCTCTGCTCCCACACAGTATGATTCGGAAAAACAAGGCTGATATCCCAAACAAAATGCAAGCAAATCAAAGAAGGGAAACTTTTTCATCCATTTTTGCTTTTGATGGGGAACTAGTGTCCTATGTTCCAAAGAAATCCAAAGTTGTGCTGTTGCTGTCAAGCATGCACTATGACCTGTCAGTGGGTGGAGAGCAAAGAAAGTCGGACATCATCCATGGCTACAATAAAAAGGGTGGGGTAGATAACCCTGAGCACTTAGTCCATATGACCACCTGCAGATGGAAAATCAACAGGTTGCCAATGACGCTGTTTTTCAATATGCTGGTTGTGGCTGCCATTGCCAGCCTCATCATTTGGCTAGGCCAC
>NW_017728993.1:55801189-55805334 GCF_001723915.1 Gavialis gangeticus
AAAATTTGTTTCTTAGAAGTTGTCTCTGGTCTAAGCCATTTGTTTAGCTGATCCGACAAGGCCTGCCACAACACCCGTGGGGTTTTCATTTCATTCATTTTCCTTTCCCTAAAGGCTTGTCTATGCCTCTCTGGGGTAATGTCCAGCCGGCGTAGTATTTCTACCTTCACCTTATCATAATCCACCGCATCCCTCTCATCATGGCTCTATAGGCCGCCTGAGCCTGTCCGATCAATAACGTACCCAACTGTCCCGCCCATTTTGCCTTCTCTACTCCAGCTGCTATAGCTGCCCTCTCAAAAATCTCTAGGAAGGCCTCTGGGTCATCCTCTGGTGTCATCTTTGGCATTCACCACTCCGCATAACCCTTTTGAGCCCATACCTGCTGCTGTATTAGGTGCTCCTGCAGAGTGGTTTGCCGCATAGTCTGCTGTTGCTGCTGTTGTAGTACCTGCACCATCAAATTCATTAGTTGGTGCACAGGTTCGGTGCCCGCTACCCCGGCCTGGTGCTCCATTGGTACTGTTCAATCCTCTCAGGAAGGCCACTGCCGCAAATTCCCAGCCAATGCACCAAATGTGGATGGGGCCGCTCATCACCTTTGCTGCAAAAGTCCCACCAGGTTCCCCGGCTATGTATAGTACTCACTCAGGAGCTGCACGCGTCCAACCCGCCTGCCACGACTTTGATGATTCTCCAGTTCAGTGTATGGTCCAACGCGTGCACGTCCAAAAATGAGACTTCACGCTGCGCAGGGTCCGTTGCTGTTGAGGGCTCCTCCACCCCTACACCCTCGCCTGGGCCTCCATAAGTGTCCGCCACTGGCGAGCTGCTTCAGTCCTTCAAATCTCCCCTCCCGCGGGGCACAAACTTCAACCAAAAAAATAGCAAAAAGGACGAACACAAACACTGCTCTTGTCCGGAGCTGCGGACTTTGCGCCCCTATGTAGGCTTTTAGCTCTCGCTCGGTGATCCCTTTTCCTGGCCTCAGAAGGGAGCCTTCTCACCCACCTGGGGCCCCTGTCCTTCCGGGCTTTCTGGTTCCCTCCCACTCAGGTAGTGCAACCCAGTCCAACTGCCCTCTTCCTTGGGCTTCCTGCTGCTCAGCCCCCGTCTGCCGGTGCCAGACGCTCCTGGCCCTACTATTCCGGGGCTTAGCTTTTGGGACCACTGTCCTGAATCCCACAGTCTCTCGGGGCCTTACCCCTGCCCCAAAACGTGCGGGTGCGTCGCGCGCCGGTGTACATCTGCCTCTTCGGACTCCCGCAGGTGTCCGTCTCCCGTCCCGGCTCTTCCGGTTCCGCATCCCGGCTCCTGGGTTCCGGCACTTCTTTTATCCTGCTTGGATCTGTCCCACACCTGGAACAGGTAAGTGAGTGCCCCACCCTCGGGGGCAACAGATGGTCTGTTACTGCGGGAGCCCCGCCCCACGAATCTCGGAGCTTGTCAGCTCCTCTGCTCCCACACAGTATGATTCGGAAAAACAAGGCTGATATCCCAAACAAAATGCAAGCAAATCAAAGAAGGGAAACTTTTTCATCCATTTTTGCTTTTGATGGGGAACTAGTGTCCTATGTTCCAAAGAAATCCAAAGTTGTGCTGTTGCTGTCAAGCATGCACTATGACCTGTCAGTGGGTGGAGAGCAAAGAAAGTCGGACATCATCCATGGCTACAATAAAAAGGGTGGGGTAGATAACCCTGAGCACTTAGTCCATATGACCACCTGCAGATGGAAAATCAACAGGTTGCCAATGACGCTGTTTTTCAATATGCTGGTTGTGGCTGCCATTGCCAGCCTCATCATTTGGCTAGGCCACAATGCAAACTGGAAGCAAAGATCACATTTAAGAAGACGGAACTTTTTTTGAAAGAGCTTTGAGAACAGTTGATCAATGGAGAAATAAAACAAAGAATAATGGATAAATGTAATCTGTCTAAGTCCGTCAAGCCTGGTATGACTGCCCTAAATTACAAATTACCACAACATACCCCAGTAGAACCTTATGCAAGCACGAGTGGACGTTGTGCTTTTTGTCCAAGGACAGATGACTGCAAAACCCAGAAACGATGCAAAGATGGTAAGTAATTTGCTTGTGTGCACCACAGTACATCACTGCTGCTTTGTGAGGAATGCAATATTTAATTAAAACAGTTAGGAAATGTTTTTGGAAGTAATTGTTAGTTTGAAAACAGTGTGAACTGCAGACTTAGCAAATTGTTCATTCATGTTTTCAAACTCTAGACTAGTTTAAATTTTGTTCATAGTTCTAGTTAAATAATATTTGGGGTTCAAATCATTATAAATACTCTTTCAAACAATCTGTATGTGTAATAAACAGTTTTTTGGTACATTTATACTGTTGTCACTGGTTCCATTTTGTTCATGTAGTTGGGTAACAAGTTACCCCATGAGACCAAAAATATTGAATTGCGGGGTAACAAGTTACTCCATGAGAACAACCATGGTTACGATTTCATGAGAACAGATGAGGGTTAAACAATGGTAGTGAAAGCATTTGACTTCCTCTTTTTGGGCCAAGTTTTACAGGCCAAAAGTTGACTTTTTCCTGGAAAACTCAAGCAAACATGTTTGGCTGCTTTTGAGAGTAGGGAGGGTTGAGGGGTGGGAGGGCAAGAGGAGGGAAATGCCTTCTCCTTTTAAGAAAGAAGATCTTAAGACTTCAAAAAAAAATCTTACTGGTCATATATTGATGTATATAAGCATGAAATTTAGCCTGGAAATAAAGCAATCCTTTGAGAAAGGTTGTGTGTGTTGCAGCAAAAGTTGGTTTTCATGTAGTAGTTAATGAACTGGCCAGCCCTTCTGTGTATGTGCGCAGTTTAAAAAGGGCCCAGCAACAGCACAAGCCTCATTAGCATCCTGGCTCCGGTGCAAGATGCACAGGTATAAGCCCACTGCGCCCCCATGAACCCAGGGACCCCAGCAGCGATCCCAGGACCCCTTACCTGGCTGCCGGCAGGTAAGCAGAGGCCTGTGGAGGGTGGGACCTAGCCAGCTGGGAGTGGGCTGAGTGGGCCGAGGAGGGTCACGCCCCCTCCTCGGCTCCTACTTCGCCCAGCCCCCCAGGGAGCCGCGCAAACAGGCCGCGCAAACAGGAGCGCTCCTGAGCCCAGCGTGCAAGTTAGCGCAGAAGTTCATGCAGGAGGGTGAGCAGGAGGGCCCGAGGCCCTGCCCGTGAGTCCCCCAGAGCAGACAGTCCCAGCCATAGCCAGCCTACCAGCGGCATGACACAGATGGGCATGCGCCACACCCTGAGGGTCCCCTCGGGGTCTGTGGCCCCTCCCCTCTGACACCTCAGAGATGGCCACCCAGACAGAGCCCATGGTTCCGGGCTTCATGCAGACAGAGCCTTTGGCTCTCTGCTGCGGGGGCTGCCTGTCCCTTTTTCAGGCTCTGGGGCCTGGGAGCATGGCCACCTCCCCTTGTGGGGTCTGCTCCCTACTGGGGTCTCTGGCGCGCCAGCTGGAGGAGCTCCAGGCCACAGTCCAGAGACTGTGTGCCATCAGGGACTGTGATCAGGAGATAGACTCCTACTGCCAGGCCCTTCTCCCCCAGGAGGTGGAGGGTAGACCATGGTCTCCCTCCAGGACAAGGGAGGACCCGAGGACCTCCCCTTCTGACCAGCGACGGGGTTGGACCAAGGTGGTCAAGTGCCCCATGGCCCGTCGCACCAAGGCCCCTGCCCCACTGGAGCTTTGCAACAGGTATGAGCCTCTTGCAGCCCCAGCAGAGCCTGCTGAGTTTCCAGCTCCCACAGGCAACACAGAGGACACTGTAGCTACCATCCCCACTCTCTCCAAGACCAAATGCAAAGTGTTTGTTGTGGGAGACTCCATCCTGAGGGGCACTGAGGGGGCAATCTGCTGCCCCGACCCCTTAGCTCGGGAAGATTGTTGCTTCCTGGGGGCCTGCATCCGAGACATTATGGAGAAGATCCCTAAGCTTCTCCAGCCCACAGACCGCTATCCCATGCTTCTCATCCATGTGGGCACCAATGACACAGATCGGAGTGGTCCTAGCTGGGTCATGAGGCATGTGCAGAGCTAAAGGGTCTGGGGACACAGGTGGTGTTTTCTTCGATCTTCCCAGTCTCAGGCTATGGGCTGAGGAGGGAAAGGAGGA
>NW_017728993.1:55805345-55805586 GCF_001723915.1 Gavialis gangeticus
AAGTCCTTTTTTAGATATGTGGGGAGACAGAGGAAAAGCAGGGGCAACATTGGACCCCTGGTGAACCAGAGGGAGCAACTGACAACTGAAGCCCAGGAAAAAGCAAACTTGCTAAATGGGTTCTTTGTGTCAGTTTTTCATCAGCCCCATGGAACGGCCCTGCCCATTATGGGTCAGGGAGGTCCGAGTAAGGGAGATTCCTTGCCCTCCATCGAACCTGACCTCGTGAAGGAACACCTCG
>NW_017728993.1:55806489-55808106 GCF_001723915.1 Gavialis gangeticus
GCATGATCAGAGGGCAGGAAAACAGACCTTATGATGAGAGGCTGAGAGCCATGGGGCTATTCAGCCTGGAAAAGTGCAGGCTCAGGGGTGATCTGATGGCCACCTGTAAGCTTATCAGGGGTGTTCATCAGGATCTGGGGAACGACTGTTCACCAGAGCCCCCCAAGGGATGACAAGATTGAATGGTCACAAACTCCACTGTGACTGGTTCAGGCTGGACATAAGAAAGAACTTCTTCGCTGTCCAGGCCCCCAAGGTTTGGAATAGACTGCCACCTGAAGTGGTTCAAGCACCCACTTTGAACGCCTTCAAAACACATTTGGATGCTTATCTTGCTGGGATCCTATGATCCCTGCTGACTTCCTGCCACTGGAGCAGGGGGGCTGGACTCGATGATCCTCTGGGGTCCCTTCCAGCCCTAATGTCTATGAAATCTGTGAAAACTTTTGGAAAGAATTGCTCACTGCAAATGTACAGAACATCTTGGCCTGGCGTTTTCTGTTTGTATGGGTATAAGAAAAAATGTGTGTATATGGGCTGGCAGATTTGAAGGCCTCCATATTCACACCTGCTTGATAATGGGAGGAAGGAGAAAAGGAATAAGACAAGATGGCAATCAGAATGACATAGATTCAGTGTCTTGAAAGGTGTTATCTGCTGATCCAAGACAATACTCTGTTATAACCCTTTCAACAACCGTACTTCTTAACTTTCGTATGTTGTGCAATATTAATTTCTGTCCTACAAATACAGTTAAAAACTGTCCAAAGCTTGCTTTGGACAATGTGAGTTTAAACAAACTTTTCCTATTTTACTTCATACAGATTTAATTGAACTTCACTGAATTTATCTGAGATCCACGTTTATTCAGAAATTTAGCACAACCATTATTTTGCACTTCTTTTCACACATTTTTCCACTCCATTTGCTTAAATTCCACTTTAGAGTCCCACAAAAATAGACTTACTGAACAGTTTCTGAAACTCTGTAAAGCTGGCTAGAATCCCAGGTCTGTAAGGGGCTGAAAGCAAGTAACTTTGTCTCTGGATTTGTGTTTCACAATGAGAATTTCTCACAGCTTTAATCCCAGGTTTAAACGGGCTTCCTCATGGGCATTCTACTCTCAGGTAGGCACTTTCTCCCAGGCTTGACAGAACGCTGTTTTTATGAATAATGCCCGAGATGCATTAGGAACATAGAACTGGAAGGTCCAGTCCCTTGTTACTGCAGCAACCATATTATATAGTTTCAGAGTTTCAGAGTTTCTAGGGTCAGAAGGGACCTGAGCAGATCATCGAGTCGAACCCCCTGCCATGGCAGGAAAGAGTACTGGGGTCAAACGACCCCAGCAAGGTGTTCTTCTAGCCTCCTTTTAAAGACCCCCAGGGTGGGAGCCAGCACCACTTCTCTTCCTGACCGTGAAGTAGCCCTTCCTGATATCTAGCCTAAATCTACCCTCTGCCAGCTTGTGACCGTTATTCCTGGTCACTCCTGGCAGTGCTCAGGGGAACAGGGACTTCCCCAATGCCTGCTGGTGCCCTCTGACTAGTTTGTAACAGGCCACTAGATTTCCCTCAGCCTTCTCTTGTGGAGGCTGAACAGGTTCAGGTCCCATAG
>NW_017728993.1:55808126-55814831 GCF_001723915.1 Gavialis gangeticus
GTGGCCCTCCTCTGGACCCTCTCCGTGTTATCCACATCCCTCTTGAAGTGCGGCGCCCAGAACTGGACGCAGTACTCCAGCTGCGGCCTGACCAGTGCTGCATAGAGGGGGAGGATCACCTCCTTGGACCTGCTTGAGATGCATCTGTGGATGCTTGACAAGGTGTGGTTGGCCTTCCTGACTGCACCCCCACACTGCCGGCCCATGTTCATCTTGGAAGCAATGATGACTCCAAGATCCTTTTCTGCCTCTGTACTGACAAGAAGGGAGTTCCCCAACCTGTAGGTATGCTGCTGGTTCTTCCTCCCCAGGTGCATCACCTTGCACTTGTCAGTGTTGAATCCCATCCCATTCTCATCCGCCCACCCCTGTAACCTGTCTAGGTCAGATTGCAGCCTATTCCTCCCTTCTAGCGTGCCCACATCCCCCCACATCTTAGTGTCATCAGCAAATTTGAACAGGGTGCTATTTACCCCCTTGTCCAAGTCACTGATGAAGATGTTGAACAGTGCGGGCCTGAGGACCGAGCCCTGCGGAACCCCACTGCCCACGTCCGTTTTGTACACTGGTTGTCATGCTCCATCTCTAAAAGGAGTTAGGTTTTGGATATTTTGGTTTGCCTCAGCAATTCTTGCTGGCTCTTCCAGAACCTCACTCTGGATAGATAGAAATCTTTTCATTTCCAGCCTAAATGTATCCCATGTCCAGTTTATGCCTATTTCTTCTTGTGACAACATTGTCCTTTAGCCTAAACAGCTCTTCTTCCTCCCCAGGGGTTATCTGCTGATTCATTTATACACAGTAATTACATCCCCTCTCAGATTTTATTTTGATAGGCTCAACAAGCTAAGCTTTTTCAGTCATCTCATGAGAGAGGCTCTCAGTGCTCCTAATAATCCTAATTGACCTTCTCTGCACCTGTGCCAGTTTAAATTAATCTTTCTTTGACATGGATGACCACAACCTTATGCAGTATCCCAGGTAAGATCTCACCAGTGCCTTATACTAGGGCTGTCCAGTTGAATGCCTGTGGGCCCCTGCAGCTACCTTTTGCCCTACCGGGTTGCAGGGGAGGACGGGGAAGGAGGTCAAAGACTGCCAGCACTGCCTACATGGTGAGGGGGAATCTGGGAGGACAATACCCTGCCACTGGTGCTGCCCACATAGTGGGGATGGGGATCCTGGGGGCTTACTCCCATAGCATATGGCCCACACAGTCTGCAGCCCTGGGGCTGCATGCTGGAGCCATGTGCCATCCCTGACACTCATGCCTTATTCAGTGAAATCCATACTTCCCTCTGTCTCTTGTAAATACTTTATCTGGGATGTATTGTCATTTGCCATTTTTATGGCTGCTTCATATTGGGGGGCATCCAGAGACTGAGGGCACATACAAACATTCTTGGGACCTGATCTATGATCACATGACTTATTTTAAGCTGCATGATCATAGATCTGGTCCCTATTTGTGCACATGCTCACCAGTTCTGGGAGCTGCACCAGGAATGCAATCTAAGTTGGCGGGGGGGAGAGTTGGCAGGATTGGGGCATGCTAGCAGGTCCATGGGGGATGTTGGCAGGTCCAGAGGGGTTTGTTCAGACCAGGGTTGGTAGCGAGGAGCTTCTATCTAGGGATGAGGGGTCAGAGGGCTAAAAATCACCCAGTCAAGGTTAGGAGGAGGGTAGGAAAATGCAGCCCCAGGCCTGGGACAAGTGACTTGGCTCTCCTAGCCCTGGGGCTTTGAAAATCTGTACCCATGTTTGGTTAGATTGGGCATAGGTTAGCCTGATCTACTTAGTGTACCTCCTCAGGTGAATTTAGTCAAATCAGGCCGGCCATTTTCTGTCCAATCTAAACTCCCACAACGGATGTACAGTTTGACACTTAGACTGACCAAGCCCTAGTTAGGTCAATCTAAGTGTAGTATCTGCATGTACTCTGAATAAACATAGTCTAGGTCTTTCCTGTTTTCTGTCATTTCCAATTCATGAGCTTATATCAGAGCTTATGGTAAAAATTCTTGGTAAAAATTCTTGTCCCTAGAAGAATGACCGTGCATTTTCTACTGTTAAATTTCAGCCCATTTCTATCAAACCAGTCCTCAATATTACCTAATTCCTCCTATGTGATATTCTGCCCCTCCTCTGTCTCATCATCAGCAAATGTCATTAGGACATTGAGCCCTTTGTGCCAAGATCATTAATCAAAATACTGAAATCACATCCAAGACCACTCCTTGAAGAACTCTGTTAGTAATCTCCCTCCACTTCCCTATTCAGTACAATTCACTGTTTCCCTTTTCAGCTGTAACTCACCTTATAATTCTTGTGCTAATCCCCTTCATCTCCCTTTTAACTAATAATTTCCCATGGAACATCATATCAAATGTCTCACTGAAGTCCAGATAAATGAGATTGACTACATTTCCTCTGTCTAGGAAATCAGTTATATTAAAGGTAGATATTTTGGGTGCCTGTAGACGTGTGGGACGCCTGCTCCAACACTATAAGTACAGTGCATCAGAGTGTAGACAGTGTGAGTCCTGACCTGGTCGTGACATGGTTATGCATGCATAGGATGGCTAGAGGTTGGAAGGCTCCGGAACATGTGAACTTCTGACCTTGATGGTGCTGTGACCTACTTAGAAGGTGTGAGCACACGCAGCCTGAACACTGGTCTGTAGCCAAAGCGTGGGAACTGTCTGTTAAGGTGTGAAGTGATAATGAATATGCGTGGTCCATGGAAGTGATACTGTTGATTGACATTGATTAATTGAGGTGTGTGAGCAGTGATCAGACCAAGGAATGAGTGGCAGGTGGCATGATGTGGCCACTACAAAAGCCAGCATGGGACACAGTTTTGGTGTGTGATGGTGGGTATACCTGGCTGAGCCTGTGTGGCTGAGTCAGCACGACTGAGAGTGAGTCTGCATCGTGACCAGGAGTCTGAGTTTTTGAGTTTGCCTAGTGACTGTGTGTGGTGGGGAATCTGCTAGAGCATGTTGAGATTGAGGTGTGTCTGTGCAAGAGGGACTGAGAAGACCAGGAGTTGGAAGAATTGCATGTAGAGTGCATGTGGGGACCAACCTATTGGGATCCATTCCACCCACGGACTTACACTTGTGAATGTACCTGGATTCACCTGTGTCATCCTGGACAGGAGGGTAACATATCACCCACCTTCTTTTGAGGTGCAGAGTGCTCACTGAAAGTGAGGAAAAGCTAGAAATCCTACTGTTGTTAGGGCTCTGCAGCAGGCCTTTCTGCCTGTCAACCTTGCACTGTTCTTGGCTACCACCTATAGTGACATGCCAGTGTTGATTATTTCTTGTATATACTGTATATAATGTTTCCTGACTGGTTTATTGATGCTGGTATATTGTATGGATTTATTGTTGTTATATTTTGATACTGACTTCTAAAATATATTCTTGTTAACTCTAACCTCGGTGTGGAGTTTTATTGGTATTGGTGCACCCCTGGATGGGGCTGGGCTGCAGGCCAATGTTTAGGGGAAATTAACCATTTAGGTGCCTTGGAATAATCTACAGACAACTGGTGGATCATAGAGAGTCCTAACAAACCTCTACATATATAATAAGGTACCCCCACCACGGCCTGTCTTCAAGAGCAGACTTGATAATTAGCATGCTCCAGCAGCCTCAGCATTTTGTGTATTTAGTGTCCCCACTCCTCAAAATGACAGCGAGAGTGCTTTAACTAAAGCTCAACTGTCCTGGGAAAGAACAGAAGAAAGAAGGGACAAACAGGAAAATGAAAGAAAAAAATGACTTACCTACAGTAGGAGCAGCGGCACAGCGGGGACAAGAAGAAAAGCCCAAGTGGCTCATTAGCCATGCCTTTATTCAGCTGGAGCTGGCCTATGACGTCACCTGCAATCACTGGCTGGTGAAAATAAAAATGGTGGTCGGCCAGAGGAGCGAGAGAGAGGGAACAGACCATAGCAGAGTGCAGACTCCAGACCCGCTCCAGGAACCCTCTTGGAGGGGAAAAGGAGCGGATGAGAAGCCAGGAGAAGATCCTGAGTTTAGGCTTGGCAGCAGTGGCAGTGGATGAGCCACCAGAGGGCAAAGCAGGCTGGAAACAGCCCCTGTGGGCTGCAGCACCAGCAACAATGAGAGCACCAGGGAAAGGCATGTCAGGACCTACAGAACTGCAGGTGGGAGAATTGGGTACAGTTGAGAGGAGGAGGAGGTGACCCCTGCAGAGAGAGCTCAGCAAGAGACCAGGGAGGGCACCAGGCAAGCAGAGCACCTACGTTGCCCATAAGAGGGGTGACCAACCTTACGTGGGGCATGATGGATTAGTTAGAGGGGAGGACACTGCAGGAGGGAGAGAAGTGGGGTGGACAGGGCACGAAAGGAACCAAGGACAACAAAGCTGACAATCCTTACAGAGACAGACGAGGATTGGTCTAGCAAGGAGAAAGTGTTCCCCAGTGATATTACAGGGGAATGAAGTTACTGTGACCTCTGCTGTAAAGAAACAAGGAAGGGAGCTTTCCTGATACCCAGGGTAGCGGCACAGGCAGGGACTTGTGGTTTCTCTTAGGTTTTGTGTTTTTTGTTTCCCTGGGGTCTTCACCGGGGTTGAGAGAGTGAGACAGCTAGGGAGCATAGCCCACAGGGTATCAGAGGACTCTTTGGACCCAAGGGCCGGAGAGCTCAGATCAAGGGCAGGCTCCACGAGCTGGACCTCCAGTTACAGAGGACCCGTGAAGAGGGCAAACCGAACAGGCCCCAAGAATCGCACACCGATAGGAAGGAGCCCAAGAGGAGCCATAATCATAGGAGCAAGGGGATGTGGCTAGAAATACGGCACGATTCACCAAGGTGGCATGAAGCCAGGATGTAGGGGTGGCAGAGCCCCACGAGTGACCGTCAGGCAATCCATGGGCCACAGAGGGACCCAGGATAGTCAACCCCCACCACTGGGAACACTCAAAGTCGTGGCAGGTGAGATAGAGGAAGACAGCTCCTGGAGGGACCAGCAACTCTGCCTATCACAGGAGCCGGGAAGACACACAGCACCCATCACTCGATCTAAGGCTGCATGTGAGAGGGTGTTGGAGTCTCGGCGGTCACATCATCAAATAAGCTTTAGTTAAAGCACCCCCCAGTGCCATTTTGAAGCACAAGACGCTGAATACACGAGACGCTGTGGGCATTTTAATTTGAGTGGCTCCCAAAAGCCACTCTAATTAAAGCCCCTCTCCCAATCACAGAGCACGTGTAAAGATGCCCTAAGTCTTTTATTTGTCATGATCTACTTTTGATAACATCATGTTATGTTTTATTTAATTTTTCTATTTATCTCCACATATGAAATTACCCATTGTTTTGAAGGTTGTTCTGAATTATGCATTCTTTTGGGGTCAGACTAATAGACCAGTAGCCACCCAGATCACTGTTTCCTTTCTTAAATATACATACTATGTATATGTAGATGTACATACTAGTCTCCAATCATGTGGTACTGCCCTTGACTTGTTATATTTATTAAAGAAACTTGGTACTGGAAAGGAGTCTTTTCATGCCAGTTCTTTCAGGAATCTGACCGAGTTCTATGAAGAAAATTGCACAAGTCCACCCCTGAACCTGATTCCAGGAAGGCTTTTGAGAGGGTAAGCATGTTTCAGGCATGAACTGTCTCCTACTATGTGTCTGAAGAGCACTCAGTGCACTCCCTGATATGGCATCTAGCACACAAATAACAAAACTATTCTTTGCCTTCATGGCAACCAAATCCACATCCCAACTATCAATTATGATCCACTTGTATTTATTGTATTATCTGCTTTGTTGTTGCATCTGTTGTCCATATGGAAACTTATGTGCATGCATGCTGTTAATGACATTGATCATTATAAATGCCGGGTTGGGGTAGGCCTGTTTTTAGAAAAAAACGTGCATAGTGGCTTGGATGCTGGGGCTCCAGCTGTACACTTAATATTTTCTCTATAATGTTTTATGAGAGCCTATGTATCTGTGTATAGCTAATGCAATACTTCACTTGTCTGGGGGGAGTTAAGAAGCTTTCCTAGAAAAATTTACAGTTTTATTTGCAAAGTGAAGCTACACTTCCAACTATGATCTGAATCAGCACTGGTTTTGGTTAAATGCTCAGAAACACTGGGCAAAATTTAATCTCTGGTCTGAACCCACTCTTGTCAATGAAGTAACAGAAAAAAAAAGTTTGGCTCAGTAGGTTTAAAGCCTGAAATACTCTCGTTATCTTCATTTGGTGAGAGTGGATTTCACAGTTAATGATATTATTGTTGATCAGTGCAGCATTTGCAGTATTTTGTAATTGTGGTTAAAGCTTGGCAATGTACTCAAGTGAAAATACCGCTATTTATGTCCCCTCCTAATTTGAGGTCATTCTACCCATTTCATGAATTTGAATGAACATTCTGAGTCAGGGAACATTTTAGAACAAGTGTGATTGCTTCCTAAAAATAACAAAGCCAAACTTGCTACATCATGGATGTAGGTGAGGTGTGAGGTTTTTGAAACCGCTCTCTGTAGTTAGATTCAATTTTTCTCCCCAGAGTATTTGGTATAAGTAAGGCCTTTCAATTAAATATATATATGAGTGTAGCAATCTTACTACAGAGCAGAAAGATTCTGGGTGACAAAGGGAGAGGTGCATTACATTCATGTTATGGGTAAGGCATCTTATAAT
>NW_017728993.1:55819831-55822556 GCF_001723915.1 Gavialis gangeticus
CCTGCTATAATGAATTGCTTTTAAAAATGTTTATATTGTGGTGGGGAAACGGTTTAAGGAAGAAGCATAAATTTCATTCATCCCTTGCTACAATAACAAAAAGTAGTGAGGTCCCTAAATAAGCATCCAATACAATTCACATCATAAAGATATACTGACACCAGACCCTGAATTTCACCTGAATACTGTATAAACCTCTTACTTGCAGCATATAAATGGCTCAAAAAATAAATAAATGGGAAAGGGGGGAAACAGAACAGTTCTTAGAGAAAAAATCACTGCACTGGCTATTTTGGTTAAAGGAGACCACAGTATCAACCATACGCAAACAGTAGAAGTGAAATATGCTTGCTGAGTAAAAGAATCCTTTTTGTGGAGTTTAGCTGTAATGCTAGGCAAAGCTTCCCTTCCGTCACACTCTGCATCCTTCGCTGAGGTGCTGGGATGGAAAAACCTGCCCAGTCAGGGGACCATAAATATTACAAAAGATTTATTTTGCATTTTCTAGTAAATAAAGAAGTTTGAGGAATTCAGTACCCTGAACCTTCTCCTATTCCACCTAAATAAGTCACATCACACTATTAATAACAACAGTCTGGTCAAGGCTTCTGAGAATATAAAATCACATCCTCTCTGAGTCCGTTATTTAAGGTTCAGCAGCAATAGAAAGTTGTCACCAATCCAATGACTCCATGGAATGGGTGACAGTGAAACAGTGGTGTCATTAACACTTGGTGGACAAGAACACCTCGTTTGTCATAGAGAAGTCAAGAGCTAAGAGGCTGTACACTCCAATCTGCCCTCTCCCTGTCAAAGGTAGTCCTGGTTGGTCAGGTATGAGGCACGTTAGCAAGGCAGGATGGGGAATGTTTGCTTTCTTGCACATATTCTGTTAACAAACGAGCAACTCTCAGCTCAGATCCATAAATATTTTTAATTACTGAACTCCTACTTAGGCTGCAGCCTCCTTTTGAAATCAATAGGAGGTAGATACCTAAAGATTTTTGTGGATCTAGCCTTACTTTCCGAGGCTGACATTTTAAAAAGTTTCAGGAGCACAACTTCACCCTACATAGATTTGTAAGGGACCAATAGTTAATTAGCCTTGTCTCCCGCATAATACAGGTCATAGAATTTCACTTAGTGAGTCACCACTTTGATGGGATTAAGAGGCAGCCCTCTCACCTGCAGAGGTGACCAGAACCTGGCCATAGCCGCTGAGACCATTCAGCTTCCAGTCAGAGCAAGGAGGAGGGGCTGTAACTTATGACTTTTTAATTCAGTGTTTCAGAAAGTATGGGGCTGTCAAACACATTCAATTTTTAAAGCTTGAAACTATAAATCAATATCTATTTATTATCAACAGGCACTGTAATTTTACAGCTGCATTCCAACAATTACAGAACAAAGATAGCAAGCAATTGAAACATTATTTATATTGTTGGTTTCATGTAGTATTTATATTGGAGATCCTAACAAACCAAACAGATTGAAAGTAGATTTTTACAAAAAAGACATTTCCTCCATGAAGCAGATCTTACATTCTATTATCTGAAAGCGCCCTCTGCTGTAGCTACAGGGTCTTTCACAGAGTAATCCTATGCAGTTTGATAACAGTGAGTTCTTCTTCCACTGAAAATCCCAGTGGCTTTGTTGCTTTCTGTTGTAGATGACATTACGTTAGAACCAAGCCTCTGAAACTTAACATATTGACTTTCTACTCTTGGGTCATTTGCCTTTTGTACACGACAAGAGCAAAACATGCTGAGGCTAGGATTTTTCAGTGGACCCTAAACATTCAACTCACATTGAATTTCAGTGGGCAATGACATTAGTCCAGGGGAATCTTGGTGTTAAAAGTACCTGGAGATGGAGAGAGTAAGAAATGAAAATATCAGAGATGTGTGTCTTTCTTTTCCCCCAGAGCTGGAATGAGTTTTCCAGTGGAAGCAAGGGAAGCAAAGGAGTGTAATAAGGAAAGGCAGGGAGCCTAAAGGGGAGAGCAGCTAATGAGGCAGGGTATGTTTGAAGATGCTGGTCAGGGTGAAATGCAGGGAGATCCAGCATTAAGGGAAATTGCTCCAGAGAAGATGCATGGAAAAGCACAGAAGAAGGAGGAATGAAGTGGTAGCAAATGAGATGACTGGAAGGAAGAGAAAGGGAAATGACGATATGAGAAAGGTAGGATGAAGGAGAAGAGCTACAGAGCAGGATGCTGACATGAGTAGGGAAAGATTATGTGGCTGGCTGATTAGGTAAAGAGTGATTAATTAGGTGGAAAATCAACAGGACAATAAGTTACATCAATTAGGTAGAGAGAACTCAACAAGTAGTGTGTAGATAATCAAGAGCTAGAAGGTTCATTAATTCAGCCAAAGAAACAAATGGGCTGTCATTTGGCTTTGCTGAAAGCATTGTTCCTGGATTCTTCATCCCAGCCAAAGTAGACAGGCCCTGAGAAAATATAGGAGGCAATGGGAAGGGCCATCATTCACTTGGTGCTACGCTGAGGGCTTTGGCTTCCTCAGCCATGACCAGCACATCACGACGAGAGACATGCTGGGATGGGATGGGCTCCACCTTTCCCCTAAAGGTAAGTGTGTGTTCTCTTCTAGGTTGGCGGACCTCCTCCGGCGGGCTTTAAACTAGGCTCGTTGGGGGAAGGGGTATATGAGGGCGGAGGAAGCATCAGGCTGCCAGATCAAACAGCACCCACAACTACAGC
>NW_017728993.1:55823648-55827727 GCF_001723915.1 Gavialis gangeticus
ACTTGAGGCATCTTGGAACAGCAGGTTTCAAGAACATGTAAGGTTAACTTTCCAGTGTGGCAAATGATAGTGTCTGTTAAAATGAAGGGTCCCACCTTCCTGGTTCTTCAGTATTATTCCACCCTATGCTACCCCCTTCGGACCTGTTGTGGCTGATACGGGGTGGAATTTGCCCTAAGTGTGCACCAAGGTCATTGAATTAAAAGCTTTCCTCTTGCTCTGTCCTATCCCCCTTTCCAAAACAGGAATACAAAGGTGCAAAATACATTACAAGACCAAAGGATCTAAAAGGCAAGGAGGAAAAGGTTCTATAAATGCATTAGAAGTGAGAGGCAAACAAAGAAAATTATAGGTCCATTACTTAATGGGGAAGGTAAGTAACTAACACATGATCCAGGAGAGATTGAAACATTTGAAGTTGATTTTGTCTTAATCTTCACAAATGAAATTAAGTATGACAAAAAGTTTTATATAATGATAATTAACAAGAACACAGGTTACAATACAGAGAGGACATGTTAAAGAATGTCTGACTAAATTTACCCTAGAGCATGAAAGGGAGTAGCCAGTCATCTGTGAACCATTAGCAATACGGCTGTGCAAAACAGCACTGTTTCATTTTGACTTCCACTTCGCCTTGTTGACAGGACAGTGTTTCATTTTGAGTTTTGTTTCATTTTGAAAGTGCTGTTCCATTTCATTTCATTGAAACTGTTTCCCTATTTTGACGTTTTGACCATAGGCTAAAATGGGGAAGCACAAAACTACCTATACCTTTGTCATTTCATGCCTGATTTGCAGGAATGGTAGCCCCTTCTGAGGCCATGAAACCTGCCAAGTTTCAAGGAGATACTGTACCTCAGGCTGCTGACAAGCAAAACTCATGACATGTGACTGTGTGTGTGTGTGTGTGTGTGTGTGTGTGTGTGTGTGTGTGTTAAGGCACAGCAGGATGAAAAGTGCAGGGATGGTAGCCCCTGATGAGTCCACAAAGCCTGCCAAGTTTCAAGGAGATAGGTGCAGGTGTTTCTGGGAAACTACACCTCAAAGTGCACAGAGCAAAATGGGTCACTTGTAAGTGTGAAGCCACAGAGAAAGCTCAGTTCAAACAGTGCTTTTTATGCTGTTTTTGCCGCCCTCCCCCAGAGCACTGGGATTGGAAGGGACCTCAGGGAAGGCTCACAGTCACTGGCCAGCTACACAGTCAATATCAGAGCAGTCTTTCCCCCCTCTTCCCTTCCCTCTCCTTAGTTTCTCTTTAGCTGCAAGCAAGCCCAGCTTTGAAACTTGAAACATTTTGAAACTTTTGAAATGTTTCAACTGCCCTTGTTTCATTTTAATGCTGTTTTAAAGCCCTCCGTTTCATTTTGATTTCCCTGTATTGAACTTGAAATGAGTCGAAACAGTGTCAAAACGAAACAGCGGGTGAAATTTCATGCAGCCCTAATTAGCAAGTGTCATAGAGAATGCTTGAAGCCCTGGGGGACTGAAGATTGGCAAACTCAGTATCTATTGTTAGAAAATGAGGAAAAAGGAGGATCTGAGGAATTATAGACCTGTCAGACTTTCTTTCTACTTTCTATACCTAGAAATGTGCTGGCAGAAATTATTAAGTGAGTTTGCAAGCACCTACAGTTTAATAATGTGGTAAGGAAGAGTCAACGTGTATTTGTCAAAAAAAAAATTGTCAAACCAATCTCATATTCTTCTGACCTAGGAGCCAGGGGTTATGCGGTAGATCTGATATATCTCAATTTTAATAAGCCTTTTGATATTTCTAAGCAAATTAGAACAATGTGGTTCAGACTGGGGGTCAAACTTGTCTGGCCCCTGGAAAAGTGGTGTGGCATTGGTGTAGAGGCCAGAGGAATGATGCAGGGCTGACCTTATGAGCTGTATCAGGTTCATGGCCCCTACCTTGCTATGCCACATCTGGCATTAGTGGCACTTGCTTGAACTGGCAGGAAGAGGTCTGGTGTCCCAGGCACTTACTGCCACCACAGGAATAAACCGCAACGCTGGTATCTATCTACTGGAACTCCAGCACCACAGCTCTCACTCAGGCACTTGTCAGCCAAGATGGCAAGAGCTACAGTACTGGAGCCCCAGCAGTAACACAGCTTCTTCCCATGGCACCAGTCAATTGCCTAGGTGAGAGCTGCAGTGCTGGAGCTTCAGCAGCACCATGGGAAGGAGCCTGGCACCTTGGGCACTTGGGTGCCACTGCAGGAATAAGCCGTGATGCCAGGCTTTATCCTGGGGTGCTGCTGAGGCTCCAACACTGTTGGCTCTCACCTGGTTACTGTGACACCATTGTGGGAAGGTCCCTCAACACAGTCAGAGCAAAAATCTGTAGGCTGGATGACCTGACACTGTGGGCCAAATTTGGCCCAGGGGCCATATGTTTGACAGCCCTGGTTTAGACGAAGATACAGTAAGACAGGTGCACAACCAGTTTAAAACTATATTCAAAGAATAGTTATTTATAGCTCACTGTCAAAGTGAGAAGACATACCCAGCAGGAGCCACACAGGTCTGTCCTGGAGTGACTGCTATTTACTATTTTTGTTAACAGCTTGGATGCTGAGAGAGAGAAAGAGAGAGAGAGTAAACTTATAAAAACTGCAGATGACACCAAGCTGGTAGGAGCTGCGTGTGCTTTTAGGAAGATAGGATGATTTCAAAATGATCTTTGAAAATTGGAGAAGTGAGCTGAAATCAAGAATATGAAATTCAATAGACTGATGTAAAGTATTACACCTAGGAAGGAAATTCACTTATACAACATATGGAACCAGTGGCTGCAAAACTGCAGAGAAGGATCAGAGGATTTTAGTGGTCCACAAACTGTATGTGAGTTAACAAGGGTAGATTCATGGACGGGTACATTGCTGCAATTACACTCCCCTTTCATTCCTGGTCCACCCAGATTTTAAAACCACTGCGTAGCAGGGTCAGTGGTGTTCTTATTCAGGCAGCAGTGAGGGAGTCAACTGACTTCGTGGCTCATTTTAATCTACCTGATTTCTTCTAAACTCTTCATTCCACAGCTGTTAGCAACCCTCTTTCTTTTTTAATGTTATCGATGTTCCACTAATCAAGCTCTTTTCTTCTGTAATTCTGTTAGCTGCTACTGGCAATGTAGCTCATGTTTTCTATCTAAAAACATTAATTTGGGTATGGAAATAACTTTTAGTGAGGCATTGTAAAGATGCTCAAGAAAGCCTGATTTTATTTTATGAATCTGAAAAAAAAGATGTACATTTAATTGTAATGATTATAGAACTAATAAAACAATAGGCTTTGATTATTTTTTCCTAGTTTGTTTTTTTTTTATACATAATATATGTGTGGCAGGACCACCCTCAGGGGTGCCGTGACCTCCCCTAGCGCCCTTGCCTACCGTGCCAAATCTGGGTCCCGAACGCACCCTCCGTCTTGCCCGCCACGTCTTTGATCTTTTATTGTTTAATGGGAGGCTGCCTTCCTGCCCTCCTTGGCACGGGCCGGCCTTACTCTACCAGGAGTCTGCTCTACTCCCTGGGCTGGCCTTCTCGATATGTGCCCTCTCCTGGGGCTTCTCCCCGCGCTTCTCGCCCCGCCGGGGCCTGTGCCTCGTGCTCCTCACACTCTCTGCCCACGCTTGCCCACACTGGGGCCTTCTATGCTCACGCTTCCTGCGCTTGCCCACACTGGGGCCTCTAACTGAGCTCACCCCCTTTCGGGACTTCCCCCTTCCAGACAGCGCCCCACTGGGGCCTACCCCTCATACGTCTCGTGGTCACCCACACTCGGGCCCGCACCTCACGATCCTTGCCCGACTCGGGCCACTACTTGCACTTCCTGCGCTTCTCGCATTTCACACGCTCGGGGCTCAGGCGGCCTCAGCCTTACCTGGCCCCAGACCCCTTGCAGGGTTCTACGCCTGACTCAGGCCTGTACTCACGCTTCCTGTGCTCCCTCGCCCGACTTGGGCCTGTACTCGCGCTTCCTGCGCTCCCTCGCCTGACTTGGACCTGTACTCGCGCTTCCCCCGCTCCCTCGCCCGACTTGGGCCTGTACTCGCGCTTCCCGCGCTC
>NW_017728993.1:55832727-55833423 GCF_001723915.1 Gavialis gangeticus
CTCGCGCTTCCCACGCTCCTCGTAAATCGGGGCTCAGGCGGCCTCAGCCTTACCTGGCCCCAGACCCCTTCTAGGGTCGTATGCCCGACTCGGGCTTCTCCCAGTTGGGGCTCAGGCGGCCTCAGCCTTACCTGGCCCCCAGACCCACCTTCTTGGGTCTATGCCCCACTGGGGCCCACTCGCGCTTCTCTTGCCCTTGCCCACTGGGCCTATAGTGCTTCTCGCACTCTCTCCCCGCGCTTCTCATGCTGCGCTTCTTGCGCCCTCGCCCTTCTCTGGGGCTTGTCCCGTGCTTCTCGTGCCCTCGCCCTTCTCGGGGCTTGTCCTGCGCTTCTCGCGCCAGCGCCACCAGCACCAAACAGCCATGCCTCCTAGGCACTGCTCTGTGCCCGAACAGGGCACCCAGGAACCCCCAGACTACTGGGGAGCTCCCGTGAGGCCTCCTCACACCCCTACAGCCTCACCCGGTCCTCCGGTCTTAAACACAATAACCCGAAACCAAAATCTCCCTTTCCTGGGTTATAACACAACTCCAACACAACCTGGCTATCTTTGTGTATCCTTCTCAGGGTTTCCTCCACCCCTCCTTATACACAGCCACTCACCAACCATCAAACCTCTCTATTATCCTTGGCTCTGTTTACTCCCACAGAGCTCCTTCTCCTTGTGCTGCCTTCTCTTCTTATAAAAGCCAGG
>NW_017728993.1:55833868-55835614 GCF_001723915.1 Gavialis gangeticus
GCCTCCTGATGTCTAGCCTGAATCTACTTTCAGTCAACTTATGGCCATTATTCCTTGTTACTCCCAGTAGTGCTTGGGGGAACTTGGACTCTCCCATTGCCTTCTGGTCCCCTTTGGCCAGTTTATAGATGGCTACCAGATCCCCTCTCAGCCTTCTCCTGTGGAGGCTAAACAGGTCCCATAGCTTCTCCTCGTAGGGCCTGCCCTGCTGCCGCCTGATCATGCAAGTGGCCCTCTTCTGGACACTCTCTATGCTGGCCATATCCCTTCTGAAGGTGGTGCCCAGAACTGGACACACTGCTGTACTCCAACTGCTGCCTGACCAACATCGCATAGAGTGGGAGGATCACCTCCTTGGACCTGCTCACGATGCATCTGTGGATGCATGACAAGGTGTGGATAGCCTTCCTGACTGTGTCCTCACATTGGTGGCCCATGTTCATCTTGAAATCAATAGTGACTCCAAGATCCTTTTCTGCCTCTGGGCTGATGAGAAGAGAGTTCCCCAGCCTGTAGGTATGCTGCTGGTTCTTCCTCCCCAGGTGCAGTACCTTGCACTTGTTAGTATTGAAACCCACCCTATTTTCATCCACCCAGCCCTGTAACCTGTTCAGATCTAGTTGTAGCCTGTCCCTCTCTTCTAGCCTGCCTACTTCTCCTCACATCTTAGTGTCATCCGTGAATTTGAACAAGGTGCTTTTCACCCCGTCATCCAAGTCGCTGATGAAGATGTTGAACAGTCTTTGTTAACTACCTTTATCCACCTCTCCCTCCTCAGCCCATAGCCCAGAGCTGGGAGGATCGAGGAAAATACTACCTGCACCCCCTACCCCCTAATCCCCACTCCCAAAGCCCTGTAGCCTCTCATGACCCAGCTGGGATTGCTCCGAGCCCTGTCATTCGTGCCCACATAGATAAGGAACATAGTGATCAGTGGGCCAGATGAGCTTTGGGATCCTCTCAGCTATGTCCCAGATACAGGCTCCTGGGAAGCAGCAGAGCTCCTGGGCCAAGGGTTTGGGGTGACAAATTGTGCCCTCAGTCCCCCTCAGGAGGTCGTCTCCCATGACAACCACTCTATGTATGGCCTTAGGGAGAGCAGGGAGGGTAGCTGTGAGTGAGTCTGTATTGCCTGCAGGAGCTGGCAGCTCTGCAGGCTCTATTGGGGCTGCAAGAGGTTCATACTTGTTGCAAAACTCCAGAAGGGAGGTGATCCTGGTGCAGCAGGCCTTGGGGACATTGACCACCTTCGTTAAACCCCCTGGCTGGACAGTATGGGAGATCTTCAAATCCTCCCTTGTCCTGGAAGGTGACCTTGGTCTACCCTCAGTCTCCAGGGGGTGAAGGGCCTGGCAGTCAGAGTCTATCTCTTCCTCACCATCCTTGATGGCACACAGTCTCTGGGCTGTGTCCTGGAGCTTCTCCATGTGCGTGGAAATGTGCCAGGCAGCTCCCACAGCCAAAAGCCAGAGGCACTGTCTGTGTGGAGCCCAGAACCATGGGTTCTGTCTGGGTGGAGACCTCAAAAGTGCCGGGGGGGGGGCACAGACTCCGAGGGGACCCTCAGGGTGTGGCATGAGGCCATCCTCATTGGGTCAGGGTTCCACTGGGAGGTTCTGGGGGTCCCTGGGCTCAAGAGGGGTGCAATGGACTTCTGCCCATGCGTGTCTCACCAGAGCTGGGGACAAATTGGCAGCTAGACTGAGCTGGATCCTTTGCCTATTAGCTGTGGTCCCCACTCTGGGA
>NW_017728993.1:55840614-55843635 GCF_001723915.1 Gavialis gangeticus
TCGTAGGGCCTGCCCTGCTGCCGCCTGATCATGCAAGTGGCCCTCTTCTGGACACTCTCTATGCTGGCCATATCCCTTCTGAAGGTGGTGCCCAGAACTGGACACACTGCTGTACTCCAACTGCTGCCTGACCAACATCGCATAGAGTGGGAGGATCACCTCCTTGGACCTGCTCACGATGCATCTGTGGATGCATGACAAGGTGTGGATAGCCTTCCTGACTGTGTCCTCACATTGGTGGCCCATGTTCATCTTGAAATCAATAGTGACTCCAAGATCCTTTTCTGCCTCTGGGCTGATGAGAAGAGAGTTCCCCAGCCTGTAGGTATGCTGCTGGTTCTTCCTCCCCAGGTGCAGTACCTTGCACTTGTTAGTATTGAAACCCACCCTATTTTCATCCACCCAGCCCTGTAACCTGTTCAGATCTAGTTGTAGCCTGTCCCTCTCTTCTAGCCTGCCTACTTCTCCTCACATCTTAGTGTCATCCGTGAATTTGAACAAGGTGCTTTTCACCCCGTCATCCAAGTCGCTGATGAAGATGTTGAACAGTCTTTGTTAACTACCTTTATCCACCTCTCCCTCCTCAGCCCATAGCCCAGAGCTGGGAGGATCGAGGAAAATACTACCTGCACCCCCTACCCCCTAATCCCCACTCCCAAAGCCCTGTAGCCTCTCATGACCCAGCTGGGATTGCTCCGAGCCCTGTCATTCGTGCCCACATAGATAAGGAACATAGTGATCAGTGGGCCAGATGAGCTTTGGGATCCTCTCAGCTATGTCCCAGATACAGGCTCCTGGGAAGCAGCAGAGCTCCTGGGCCAAGGGTTTGGGGTGACAAATTGTGCCCTCAGTCCCCCTCAGGAGGTCGTCTCCCATGACAACCACTCTATGTATGGCCTTAGGGAGAGCAGGGAGGGTAGCTGTGAGTGAGTCTGTATTGCCTGCAGGAGCTGGCAGCTCTGCAGGCTCTATTGGGGCTGCAAGAGGTTCATACTTGTTGCAAAACTCCAGAAGGGAGGTGATCCTGGTGCAGCAGGCCTTGGGGACATTGACCACCTTCGTTAAACCCCCTGGCTGGACAGTATGGGAGATCTTCAAATCCTCCCTTGTCCTGGAAGGTGACCTTGGTCTACCCTCAGTCTCCAGGGGGTGAAGGGCCTGGCAGTCAGAGTCTATCTCTTCCTCACCATCCTTGATGGCACACAGTCTCTGGGCTGTGTCCTGGAGCTTCTCCATGTGCGTGGAAATGTGCCAGGCAGCTCCCACAGCCAAAAGCCAGAGGCACTGTCTGTGTGGAGCCCAGAACCATGGGTTCTGTCTGGGTGGAGACCTCAAAAGTGCCGGGGGGGGGGCACAGACTCCGAGGGGACCCTCAGGGTGTGGCATGAGGCCATCCTCATTGGGTCAGGGTTCCACTGGGAGGTTCTGGGGGTCCCTGGGCTCAAGAGGGGTGCAATGGACTTCTGCCCATGCGTGTCTCACCAGAGCTGGGGACAAATTGGCAGCTAGACTGAGCTGGATCCTTTGCCTATTAGCTGTGGTCCCCACTCTGGGACCTTCAGCTCCCCCTTAGGCCCTGGCCCCATCTCAGGCCAGTCAGGGTCCTGAGCCTGTTTGCTCTGTGGGCATTCCCTGAAGTGGGCCCCTAGCCCTTTTGACCCCTTTCTGGGTCCTGGCCCCAGAATAGACCAGTTGGGTACCTTGGGTCAGCTCTAAGCTGCTTGCCTGCTTTTACCCTCACAACTCTGCTGGAACAACTGAGCCACAGGCCTCTCCAAGTTCTTCCAGGTCTGGGCATTCCCCAGTTAGGACTGTGTGGAGGTGGGAGGTTATTAGGCACCCCAACCCACCTTTCACCAGGGAGGTAACTGGCTTGGCATTTCATGGGGCTGCTGTGCCACCAGCAGTCCCAACAAGCCACCCTTCCCTGGCAGGGTGCAGTTTTAAGTCATACCCAGGACGTGGAGCCTCCTCCACCTGCATAGCCCCAGCCCATAGACCTCCAAGCTGTTCCTGAGCCTCAGCTCCACTAGGCCAATGTCTCTCTCACGGCTGCTAGCAGCAAACTGCTGTTTCACCCTATTTATAGCCTGCTCTTAAAATGGCCGCTACAATCAGGCACCTGGCTGCTGCCTGTTCCAGCCCTTAAAGTGGCAGGCACCAACAGTGCCCTGCCACAGCATCTTTCTAATAGTATCATGTCCAAAATGAGACTGAATACTCTGTGCCAGTGAGACCTCAGTTAGAAATAGAGAAACTCCTGTTAATGTATCCCAGAATTACACTTGCAACAAGATCCCACTTAACTCATATGGGTGGATCTAGGATTTTGAAAAGGGGGATGTGGATGGTGCAATGCATCATCACATAACACAATGCATATTTTCTTCCAGTTAAAAGGAAGCAAGAAGTGTTACTAATATACTAGTTTAAGTCTGAAGCAAAAATGAATCTAACTATTGGAATATGAGTTAATGTGTATCATATTGTAGCAGGACACTAGGGTGCCTGCTACTGCGTAGTAGTAAATGGGGAGCTGCCAGTCAACAGGGCAGCAGCTGCGGTTGCTAGGGCAACTAATTGGGTCAGCTGACTGCCAGGGGGCAGGGCCTGGCCTTTATAAGAAGAGAAGGCAGCACAAGGAGAAGGAGCCTTAGCTTTCCTGACAGCCCCTCTACAGGCCCGAGTAGAGGAGGTATACTCCTCTTTGGAGATAGCACCCCCTTTCCACTGGGTGTATGCCGCCTTTTTGGCAATCAGGAATTCCCGTACACCCTTGGTGAGCCGGGGGGCTTTTGGGCACTCCCACCCCCCTTGCTTTTTGTTGGAATGGTCACCCCTTGGGCCCTGAGTATCGTCTCCTTAAGGAACGACCACTCATCTTGGGCACTGAGTTCCCCTGCCCTCGAGAACCCCAGTGCCTCTCCCACTAATCTCAACTCATTGAAGTTGGCCCTCTTGAAGTCTAGGGCTACTGCCTTGCTGCTGGCCCTTGACACCCTGCACTGGATGGTGAATTCC
>NW_017728993.1:55843773-55847001 GCF_001723915.1 Gavialis gangeticus
TTCTTTCCTGCCCATGGCAGGGAGTCAGACTTGATCTCCTCAGGTCCCTTCCAACCCTACCAACTATGAAACTATGACTGCAGCACTGGTGTCATCATGAAGGCTTTAGCTTCCACAATCACAGTTCGCTCTTTGGTGAGAAAGGCAGTGGTCTGCTAGAAAGAGACTGCCTCCACCTCACTGTGCTGGAGAGAAGGCTCTTCTCAGCCAGGATCCTCGATTGGGCTTGAAACTAAGCCTGCTGGGGGATGGGGTCCTACCCCCACAGCAAGCCCACTGGGCAACTTTTGCAAATCCAGCAGGCTAAGGCACTCAAGGGAACCCACCCCTACCCCAGCCCTGGAACAATGTGTAGGGAAGACTAGGGCCTCCAATGGGACACTTACATGCCTGTACACCAATGCCAAGAGCTTGGGGAACAAATGGGAGGAATTGGCTCGCCTGCTAAACAAGAATGACAGACTACGATATCATAGGGATAAGAGAGACCTGGTAGGACTCCACCTATGACTAGGCCACAGGTATAGATGGCTATAGTGTGGACAAAAGGGGCAAAGGTGTAGCTTTCTATGTGAAGGAAAGCTACACATCCCTGCAAGCTGACCTTGGCATCCAGGGTGGGCTACTGGAGACTCTGTGGGTTAAAATCCATGGTGAGCATGGGACAGGAGACACAATGGTAGGAATCTACTACAGACCTCCTAACCAGGATCAAGAGCTCGACCAAGAATTTGCTATGGAACTGGCTGAGGCTGCATGCTCCCAGGGCATGGTTGCCATGGGAGACTTCAACTACCCAGACATCTCATGGGAAGAGCACTCGGCCAAATCCAAACGGTTGCAAAGCTTCCTCGTGTATGGACAAGCTCTATCAGACTCAAGAAGTCTACAGACCAATCAGAGGCAAAGCGCTGCTTGACCTGGTACTGGCAATGGCAGATGATCTAATCAGTGACCTAAAGACCGAAGGGAAGCTGGAAGACAGTGACCATGAGCTGATCACCTTCACCATCCACCGTAAAGCTGGCAAGTCAGTCAGCAATGCAGAAGTCCTCAACTTCAGGAAAGCTTACTTTGACAAGCTCAGGAGGCTTGTTGGTGAGGCCCTAAAGGATCACGACCCAAAGGGGAGGGGAGTTCAGGATGTGTGATTGCTTCTCAAGGGAGAGATCCTGAAAGCACAAGCAATGTCTATCCCATCTCGGAGGAAAGGCAGAAAAAGGGCACAGCGGCCCCTTTGGCTCTGCAGGGAACTTGTGGACCTCCTGCATCTAAAAAGAAAGACCTGTAAAGGATGGAAGACTGGATCCACCTTAAGGGAGGAGTATTCTGCACTGCTCCAGACCTGTAGGGAGCAAACCAGGAAAGCCAAGTCTGTGACTGACCTCCAACTGGCTACACGTATCAAAGAAAATAAAAAGTCCTTTTTTAGATCTGTGGGGAGCCAGAGGAAAAGCAAGGTTTGGTTGATGCAGGGGTCTGTATGCCAGCTTCTGTCACAAGGATATTGTGCTTCTTCTGCCTGGAAACCTACCAAAAAGATTGGCCTCCACTGCTCTAGAAGACTTCTTGAAGTCTCTTCCAATCATGCATGTCTACTCTTTAGTAAAATGGGGGCCAACCTTCTTGGCAGGCATGTCAAAAATTAGCCCTGTACCCTCCCTAAGTGCCATCTGACTCCTCTCGCCTCCTTATCTGCTCATCTATTTTCTGCCTCCTTCCCTTTACTCCCTGCCCAATTTGCTGTTTCATCACTTCCTTCTGTATCTGCTGCAGTGCTGTCTATCCCCTCCCTGATCTACCACATACTACACACCGAGGCTTCTCATGCCACTCATGGCACTCATGCTGCAGGCTGGCCATCCCTGCTTTAGCATACTTTTCACATATTCCTATGACAAAACAGTGCTTTCTATAGTCATGAAACCAGAAGTGACATAGTAAAACCATGTACCATAAGACCAAAGAGGATGTTCCTTTCCCTATACACACAGTGGGCATGTGGGAGGGTGCGTTTCCATGGGGACAAACAGCAGCAGCACAAGGTGTTCTGCTGCTACTTGTTCCAGGGAACACCTGTGCCACGTGCTCTGGCACACAGCACATTGCCCTGGGTGGGGTAGAGGAAGCTGGGGCCTGCAATTGTGCTGGTCCCAGCAGCCATACCTGGGGTCCTGGAGGCCTCTGGGAGCTGCAGCCACGGTGATCCTACAGCAGAGAGCCTGGCTGCCAGCCAGCCTGTGGCTCCAGGCTGCCAGGCTCCAGTTTTGGGTGACATGTGCTGCTGCCACAGGCACCACCCCACTTTTTTTAGGTGTGAATCTTCCAGGCTGAAAGTAGCAGTGCGGGGAATGCCTGCAAGTGCAGTGGGTGGTGTGCAGCACCACATGTCTGCTCATCTGGACATGCCCAGTGAGTTTTCATGTATCTAGTGAGCCAGTCCCATGACTCTTGTCAGCCCAGAATCATTGAAGAAATCCTGGTTCTATTAATGACAAAACTCTGACCAGTTTCAGGCCAGTATTTCAACCTATGTTTTCTAATAATGAAAATCAAACACAAAATGTACTTGGCACGAAACATAAAAACGTACCAGCTCTGTTTGACATGTTCTTTGACAATGATGAGGCCTCACTTGGAGTACCATGTCCAGTTTTGGGCCCCACACTTCTAGAAGGATAAACAGCTTGGAAAGAGTCCAATACAGAGTGAACAAAAATCAACAGGGCCTGGGAGACAAGACCTATAAGGAAAGACTGAAAGAAGTCTGAAAGGTTATTTAGGCTGGAGAAGAGAGGGGATTTGATAACAGTCTTCAGGTATTTACATGAAGAGCAATTACCAAGAGAATGGAGATAGCCTTTTCTCTGTGGCTACAGGGGTCAGGGCAAGGAGAAATGACGTCAAGCTGCAGCAGAGGAAATCTGGGGTTCCCTCATATCCAGGGTTATTGAGCTTTACCTGCTACAGGATTCTACCGCCACCTATACATAACTGATGACACTAAGATGTGGGGGGATGTGGGCACAATAGAGGGGAGCAACAGGCTACAGTTGGACCTAGACAGGTTACAAGGATGGGCAGAGGAGAATAGGATGGGGTTTAACACAGACAAGTGTAAGGTGATGCACCTGGGGAGGAACAATCAGCACCATACATACAGGCTGGGGAACTCCCCTCTTGTCAGCACGGAGGTGGAAAAGGATCTGGGAGTCATTATTGACTCCA
>NW_017728993.1:55847344-55854469 GCF_001723915.1 Gavialis gangeticus
CTACTTCACGGTCAGGGCGGCTAGAGTCTGGAACCAGCTTCCAAGTGAGGTGGTGCAGGCTCCCACCCTGGGGGTTTTTAAGAGGAGGTTGGATGACCACCTTACTGGGGTCGTTTGACCCCAGTGCTCTTCCTGCCATGGCAGGGGGTCAGACTAGATGATCTGCTCAGGTCCCTTCCGACCCTAGAAACTATGAAACTATGAAATTATACAGAATTGACCCTGGTCCAGATCCAGTCCTGTGTCCCTGGGTGAATCTTTTGACTTACAGGAGAGTTTTGTGGTGCCAGAGGCTCCTGCTGCTACTTTCTTTCCTGTTATGTGCATCAACTGGTCAAAGTAGGGAGGAAAGTTGGGGGTGACACTCGAGGTCATGATACTAGATGGAGAACCAGCAGCAGCAAAACACACTCCTAGTAACTGGAGGCCCTAGATTGCTTCCAGGCAGTCAAAAATATTTTCCCTCAAATAAATTAAAAATGAAAACTGTCCTTCCTCTCTCCATGCATACTGGAAATGCAGTGATCTGTCTTGTTTGTACATATCCACACACCATAACCAGGAGTAAGGGCCATGTTTCTGTTCTTGCTTCCATCACAAACTTGCTGTGAAATTTTATGTATTTTTTTTTCTTTTTCCTATCTTTCCATGCAGTAAAGGGCAAGAGAAAAAAAAAAAACCCTTAGTCAAAAAACAAAGCTAATATCACAAATATTTGCAAGGGAATCTTAGGATCAAATAGAACCTGAAAACTTTTTTTTTAGTTAATAAGTGTGGCAGGACACTATGTGTGCTTGCCACTTTAAGGCCCTGGAGCTGGCAGCCTCCAGGTGCCTAATGAGGGCAGCTAGTTTAAGCTCAGGGCTGCCTATATAAACAAGGCAGTTTGGCTGCTGGAGGGAGGCAACAAACTTGCCTGGCCTGAGGGCTGCCAAGTTTTATCTGGAGGTAAGGGAGGAGCTGTAGGGGATGGTAGGAGGCTCCTGGTCCTGGGTATGACCAGAAACTACACCCTGCTTGGAGTGTAGTGGGCCTGGTGGGGGTCCCAGTGGTGTGGGAGCCCCCAGGAAATGCCAGGCCAGTGATCACCCTGGTGAAAGGTGGGTTGGGGCGCCTTAACCTCTAACCCTCACCTTTGGGTGGGTTGTGTACACCAGAGGTAATTGTAGGAGTGCAAGCCCCGAGGAGGAGAGTTGGAGGCCAAGGCCGCCTGAGCCCTGTCAGGGTTTGAGACCCTGAGGAGGAGACTTTGGGCCAGGCACAGCTATGGCCACCTGAGCCCACCTGTGGAGGGAAGCCCTGAGCCCCACCCCCTGCAATGGGGGGGGTGTGTGGAGCCCCCCTGCTGTGGGGTGGGGGTGGCCAGAGGGTGAGAGAGCTGAGTCCTGACTCCAGTAAGTCCTCCAATGCTGGGAGGCAGAGTTTGGGTCAAATATAACATCTGAGCCCCAGCTGAGAGGGGACCAGCACTGTGGAACCACAGTGAGAGTGGGGGCAGTGATCAGAAGCCTGAGGGAGAGGAGGCTCTGCCAGAGAGAATGAGAACTGAGCCCTGACCCTAATAAGTTGTCCACCATTGGGAGGCAGAGTGTAGGTCAAAGATAACACTGGTTGTAGTACCACAACCAGCTGCCCAGGGGGGGAGTGAGAGTCCCCTATGAGACCCTGAGGCACCAATCATGGTGTGAAGTACCCCAGCTCCCCATGTCTGTAAAGGAGGACCCAGAGAGGGGGACCCTGGGATAAGAGTATGGGTCATACATCAGGGCCTGCCAGAGCTTCCCCTGACTGGCCCAGGCATGGGCCAGGGTCAGAAGGGCAAGAAGGCCCACCGAGAGGGGTGCCCAAGAGCCACGGGCCTGGGGTCCCGACTGGCCTGGAGGTGGGCTGGGGCTAGTGTGCTCTGAAGGTCCCATTGAGGGGACCACACCCAAAGGGGAACCGATGGCAGGGTGATATATGGCCTGGTATGACGGTGGCAGAGTCCGCCTGAAGGGAGGAACCCAGATGGGGTCCTACAGTAGCATTCTGGGCCCCATCATGGGGGACTGGTGCGTATGATAACATCATGATGTCATCAGTGAGGCTTGGGCTGTGGTGTAGGGGAGGAATGGAGCTGCAGATAGCATCCCCTTTCAGCAGGGCAGAAAACGGACAGCCTCCTGCCTAATTACATCTATTAACTAATCAATTAAGACCAAGGCGTGGTGGGCGCAGAGATGGGCAGTTGGCCCAAGAACAGGTGGGTGGGCCTTGCAGAGATCGCTCCTGGTAGCCCCCCTGTTACAATAAGCTTGGAAAATATTGTGCCTTAATTATATGCCTACAGCATGACTGGATTTGAAGACCACTTTCAATTAACAGAGTAAATGCTCTGGACTTGGAGCAAAAGTATACTTTTCCCCTGGGATTACTTTATCACTCCATTGTTCACATCAGAGGGATGTGTTTATTCATAGGTCTCCCCCACCCCCCTGACTGTAGAGTGGTGGAGAAAATTTGTTTTTGGAAATTTCTCGTTGTAATGGTGTGTCCCTTAATACTGTATAACTATAGGCTTGGATTTGTTCAGAGTAGCAGCTTCCTTCTGGAATTTTTGGCTTCATCTTTAAAACTTCTATGTATGTTCCATGTGTTTGCAATGCAGCTATCTTGTATATCAATATTTATGTGAAAACACTGTTCTAGTGGTTGGGTGGCTAGATGTGGCTGAAAACTATGCTCTGTAGTGGGCAATAAGCTGCCTAAAGTGAACAACTGCTACACGCTTCCTTGCCAAATACTGAGCAAGCAAAAGTGTGAGGATTTGGAAGGTGGACTCCATCCCTTGAAATCACCGATCTGTAAAGCTTTAGCCAGCACAAGTGCATATAGTACAAGTCCAGAGCATTTACTCTCTTAATTGAAAGTGGTCACATAAAGCAATTAAGTTGTACTTGGCAAATAAAGCTGTTTTTTAAGAAAGCAGGATGAAGACTTTAAAGTTATCTTGACATCTCTGAAAAGTGAGTTTGAAAAGCTGCCAAAACTAGAGGTCACAGTTCAGTTTATCATGCAACCAGAGATATTCCCCAAAATACTTTTAAGGCATAGGAAGTGGCATGACCTTTCTAAGCCTGAACATATCAACAATGAATTTTGAAGAGTTTAAAGTATCAATGGTTAGGTCCTCAACTGCTATCAGTTGGCGCAGTTCCATAAACAGTCTTTTTTCTATGTTTGTCCACTACCTGGTACAATGGGATCAAGCTCTGTGAGTGAGATTTCAGGGTACTGCCATAGTGCTAATACCTGAGACATCAGTGGAACTAAACCAGCTGTGGGTTTGGTGTTACATTTTTTTTTCTAACCATTCTTTTTTTGCCACTAGCATTTACAGGATGGAGTGAGAAACACAATTTTTTTTCAGACCCAGAAATGCAGAGCTAGCCCTAGTCTGATGTCTCTGTGTTTATTACCCCTCAGTAGGATGCATCACAGTAATACACACCCACACCTCACACACATGACTGAGGAGAAAGTTTGGCTAGGGACACAAAAAGAAGCTACTACAAAGTAGGCTAAAGTGTAAATTTGCAGCACCTGAGCTACTCTGTGAAAACTGCCCTTGGTACATACACCTTTTTAAGCTACCTGGACACATTTGAAGCAATTTTACATCCTAGTTTACCTTACAGTAAATGTGCTAATGTCCCCTTGCTCTTTGTTTTTCCAAGGCAATTTTGGAAATCTGGACAGGGTACAGTAGATAATTGAAGGCTTCTTTCCTATGCTATTTTTTCTTCCTTTTATTATTTTTAGCTACAGGCAGAAAGCCAAACTAGAGTGTTAGTTTTGCAGCAAACTATGAAATACAACAATTTCTTTGAAAGCAAGAAAAAGGCAAGAGCTGGCAGTCTGCAGTACAAGTATGTCACAACTTCTTTACACAAAAATGGAACTTTTTTCCAGTACATACTCACACTAGGATTTTACCACTTATCTAAGGAAAACTTAGGTGGTGGTACATAGCCAAGTGAGGTGTGAGATTTACTTTATGGACTAAACAGTAAAGTATATGAGAGATGGGTACAGCAAGTCAGAAGTCAATGCAGAGCTACTTTTAATGCATTATGGCTTCAGACCAAAAATAGTTCCTTTTTTTTTTTTTCTCCATGAGCAGAGCAAGTTTAGAAAGAGAGAATTCTTCCAAAGCCCTTCCATTTCTCTGTGACTGAATCCCACATGCTCAGGACCGGCCCGTCCATGCCTGTAAAGCCTGTGGTCACAGGGGGTCCCGCAGCCAAGGGGCCCTGTGTGGTTGGCATCCTCCCCAGCAGGGAAGTGAAAGCCACAGTTTTAAACTCTTCCCCCATTTTGGGCACCAAGTTTAAAACTGTGGCTTTGACATTTGCTTCCCTGGCAACTAGAAGCAGAACCCCTCCACCAATGGGGCTGGGAGAGGTGGAGCAGAGCTGGGGTCTTCCCTGAAGAGCCCCACTGTGCCTGCAGGATGGCACCGCACCTGTGGGGGAGGGGGCCGAGCCAGGATGGGAGAGCCCTGCCTTACCTGCTCCCCGCCAAGCTCAGCCCAGCCCTCTGCATCTGCAGGGCTGCTCAGGATGCTGGGCAGCAGCTCCCTGCACATGAGTGTAATGGGGGTCAGGGAGAGTGAGACTGAACTGCGGGCAGCTCTAGGAGGCAGGAGAGGGTGGAGGGCTGTTTGTGGGGGGTGGGGGGATCTGTGCATGTGTGTGTGAGAGATCTTTTATTAGACCAACTAAATAGAAACATTTTTCTTAGCAAGCTTTCGGGCTTCAAAGCCCTTGGTCAGGCTGAGGAAGCATCTGCAGTTGGTGTGTACTCTTCCTGGATGGAATGAATAGTAAAAAAGCCAGAGGCTGTCTGCATGCAAGAAGGGCAGTCAGTGAAGATGAAAATTGAGGAGCCAGTGGGTGAGAGGCTGGGGTGGGGTGGGGAGGGGGATGAATGTAGCAGGGAAAAGTAGAGACATACCTGGGGAGTTTGATAGCAGGCAGCTTATAGTGTGTTATAAATCCAATGTCTAAGTTTAGTCCAGGGATGTACTTAGTGGCTGTGTCTTTTGAGAGTTGTGCTGAGTTGCTCTTTTGTATGTAGATTAAGTAAAATTCCTTCCCTGGAGGTGTCAGATGGTAGGTGGGGAGGTATAAAAAAATCTTTCTTGTTGTTCTGAAATGAAGTTTAAAATCCAAAATAGGCTAAAATTTGGCATTGTCCATGTTTCAGGTAGGTACTTGGTAGCTGTGTTGGTCTGAGACTAGAAGATATACAAAAATCTAAAACTCTTGGTTCCAAAATGATACCTTTTATTAGACCAACTGGGAAATCGCAAGAAAAAACTGGACCCAGAGGGACAGCTTTCCATCTCCTGGTCCCTCCGTGCAAAAATGAAGCTTATTTCCTACCTATGGGGACTTCTTACCATCTATACTTTTCTCAGAGCCTAATAAAGGGCCTTTGAGCCTGAACGTTTGTAGAAAACGACTATCTTCATGTGATTTCCCAGTTAGTCTAATAAAAGGCATCATTTTGAAACCAAGAGATTTTTGTATTTCTTCTATGTTTCGTCCATGTTTTTATTTATGTATTTATTTTATCCAGTAGGTTGATTAAGTGAAGTTCATAGGCTCATCTGTGAAAAGTGTCTTGCACCCCCAGCAAGGCCATCAGAGTTTTTAATGGTTCTCTCAATTTGATTCGGCCGCCAAATCTCCTGTGAATTGAATTGGCTACTGAAGCTTTGCACAGCCCTATTACATACAGCTCGAAGTTGGATGTAAAGTAGTGAAGTTTCAGTGTCAACAGAACTGAATGCACTTCCACTACATGAGAATTGGGCCTGAGAAACTAAAATAATACTAGGATAGTCCCCCTCCTAAATAATAGGAGGGGCACATCAACAAATACTTAATTTCAGTCTTTCCAGTTAAAGCCAAAGATTACCTTGGAGACTGAAATTCTCAGAAGTTTCTTAGGTAGGTGTTACATTTGACAGATGAGAGAATAGAGATGCAAAATACTAATGCTAGTGTATAAATTAATTATTTGAAAGGATTCATGTGCTTAAGTCAGTTTAGTCCCACAGACTTCAATAGGACTTGTGTATGGGTTTGTACTTGCTGAACTGGGGACTTAAGTACATTGTCCAAGGCTACATAGCAAGTCCCTGACAAAGAAAAGGTTACAGAGACTGGTGCTTTTAGCATCCTGTGCTCTTTCTGTTAAACCACACTCTCTCCCTAGAGAAAGCCACACTCAGTGTTATAACCAGAAAGTCACCTTGTATTTCCAGTCACATCTTGTGGCGACTATGGTTTAATTAGCTTTGTTTCCAGCCTGGTTTTGGATCTGCTCCCATTCTTAAGCTCAATACACTGTTCTTGTGCTTTAAATTTTGCATGGGTGGTCCCTGGTCACAGTAGAATTGTTGCAGAATTTCTAGATGTAGTGGAGAAGCCATTTCAGAGCTATGGCATTACAAAGCACAAGAATTCCCAGTTAAGGTTAAACATAAAATCTTACTGTATGGAAATTCCCCAGACAAGGTAGTACAAACAACTTCAACTTTGTTTCCCTTGGTCTTCATCTAGCTGAAGCACTATTCAGACGACTAAATTGACCAGAAAAAGCAAAACTAGAGGGAGATTTGGATTAAAGCTAGGATTTAGGTCTGTGTATTTTGTACAGCATCAAACTCGGGGAGGGAGGACATGGTCCCTCCGCCAGGCAGCTAAAGATCTGATTTTACGAAGAATAATCTGCCCCACGTGTAGATTAGAGAAGTTTTCCTAGATTGCATAGGCTGTTGGCCTACCAATTTTTAGGCCTGTGCAAAGCAGCTAGTATTCGCTTTGGATTCAGCTAATTTAGGGGACAGCGATTCAAATCACTGTCCTGATTCAGAGATTCTGATTCAGCCAGGCCAGGCCCATCCCCTGCCCCTCTCCCACCCCAGCAATGGCTGCCCCACATGCCCCAGCTCCCAGCATTTTGGGGGGGGGAGCCCCAACTCGGCAGGTGCTGCTGGACAGGGGATAATCCCCACTTCCCCATGCTGCTTGGTGGGCTTTGCATGAGCCCCCACACCTCCCCCCCAACTCCCCC
>NW_017728993.1:55854908-55856730 GCF_001723915.1 Gavialis gangeticus
CTGGGGACTGTCCAAATCATCAAAGCTCTCCGAATCTTTGCTGAGGATTCAGAGAGCTTTGAATCGATTTGGACCTTTTAAATTGGTCCCCTAGTTTGATTCAAATTCAGAGATTAAGCTGCCGAATCTCCTCGGAATCGAATCATCACCCAAAGCTTCTCACAGCCCTACCAATTATTGGTTCCTGGGTTATCAAAGGAAAGTTTTTTTTTTTTTGTTTTCATCTTCAACAAGACTTTAAAACAGGGCTGTCCAACCTTTTTGAATGTGGGGCCAGATCATGAACTTTTTATCACCCAGTGGGCCAGTGAGCCATATTCAAAGACCACACAAGAAGCGGTATCACATCAGGAAGTGATGTCACATGACCTTTGACGCCAATGAAGTTGCAGGAAATGACAATGAAATGGGTCTGGAAATGTTTAAAATCCAAAATAAAAACTATATAAAGCAACAATAAAATAATACCAAACACTTGACTAGAATGAACACTTTCACTTCTCAATGAATGAAAGAATAGGAATCAAAGGGGAGTGCAAATACACCAGTGCATCCCCCGCTCCATTCCCCAATCCAACCCTGCTAATACCCAGCAGTCAATTTAGATTTTGAAGAACAAGACCTGGGGTCATTGTAGCCACTTCCATGTTATTCTGTGGAAAGAGCAGCAGCTGGCTGGAGAGAAGCAAGCAAGAGCTTACATGTCAAACAGTCTTCAGAAAAACCCCCAAAAGCCAACAAAACAAAAAAACAACACATCAACAACCTACATCTCTTCAGCCCAGTTAGCAAGCCAGCTCACAAGTGAAACTGACAGCTTAGCCTTTCCTCTCTGGTGTGGATCCGACTTGGTGCTGACCCCTGGCTCTGCTGGGAAGGGCTGGCTGGGGAGCGAGCCTGGCTAATACCTCCTGCCAGGGTGCTATTAGCTGAAATGCTGGTGGGTAGTGACAAATTCAACACTTTGGGGAGAAGCTGGAGTGCACATATTTTTTACAGGGGTATAGGTTGTAGCCGTGTTGGTTTAAGCGCATCAGTGGACCAGGTTCTTTGGGAGCCAGGAAGAGGCTAGACCAACTGCAGATGCTTCCTCAGCCTGAAATGGGTGTTTGTACCCAAAAGCTTGAAAAGAAGAATTTTTCCAACTATTTAAGTTGGTCTAATAAAAAATATTTTTTATATTCTCTTGGTGTCAATATTTTCTACCTAGTGCAGACAAAGCCAAGGGCCCACCGGAGCCCTGAGCCACAGCAGGACAGGAAGCTCCCCTGCCCCTGCCCAAACTGGGCACTGCCAGGGGCAAGGAGCAGCCCCCAGGACATACCCAGATGGGAGGGGGGGAAGGGGAGAGAGAAGTGCATGTGCAGAATCCACATCCCCTGCTCAAGCTCCAGGTTCCTTCAGACAATGTCAGCGCACCCTGAGCTCATGCATGAGCAGTAGCTAGTGCCCCAGGCCAAGCCAAAGCTGACACTACAGACCAATTCCAAAGAGAGGGAGTCGAGCCTCGGTGCATGCACAGTAGCCACGGCCTGTCTGCCATTCTTCCCTCACAACCAAGGACAGGTGTTGTGTATCAGGCACCAGGCAGGAAGGGCCCCGAGGCCAGCTGCCTGCTCTGCTCCACTCCCCTACCCGCATCACATCCTGACAGTTACCTTGAGCACCGCAGCCCAGGAACGTCTGCGCAGAGAGGAGGCTGCTGGATGTGGGACAGCTCCCCCTTCCCCTGCATGCCCAGGCCTGACCCCACTCCCTGCCGTGTCCTCTCCCAGCCCCGGGCTTGCACCTGGGAGAGCCTGGAGCTCCTCTTGGCTAATTC
>NW_017728993.1:55861730-55871268 GCF_001723915.1 Gavialis gangeticus
GCAAGGGTTCTGCCCACCCCTAGGGGCTTCAGCGCATTCATGGAAGGGCTCCTCCTCTGCCAAAAGTGTTTACTTTTGTTTCCCGTCGCAGCACCTCAGGCCTCAGAAAATGGCTGGGCGGGCCACATGTTAGACAAGCCAGCTTTAAAAAGTAGCCAGTTAAACTTCGATATCCATGTAAAGTCATTTTATAGATAAAGAAGCTGAAACATGGAGGACAAGGGTCATACAACCAGACATGTATCCTCTATAATAATAGGCCCTATGTGACTGCATGCCTGGGACAAGGTATCCCTGTATCCACACTATTGAATCCTGATGTTTTAGTGAGGTGTTTCCATCTATGTGGGTAGTATCAAAACTGTACTGTAACTTAATTGGAGGACTTGGCCTATTATACCACAGTCTCTGGACACATACCTTTTGTTTGTACAAATTACACTTTAGCAGCTGCCCTTCCCCTCCTCCCCCCAGCCCCTGATCAGATCCAGGAGTTGCAAGAATGGAACATAAAAAAGGTTTAAACACTAGACCACACCTTTGTTTAGAAGTTACATTCATCTTTAGTTCTGTTTTGCTCCAGATACGGTAGCAAGGACCTAAGAAGTTGAGCAGTGTAAAAAGACCGGGTCCAATATAATTAAGTGTTCTTGGTAACTTAAAGATAAATGGATATATAACTGAGTATTTTGTTTTTAAAGTATCTGTTCACTCTAAATAAGTTACTTTTTGGGGATTTAAAAATTATCTTTAAAATGTATACTATAGATTTTACCATATCTACTCTTTGGCTTTTCCCAAAAAAGGTAATTTGAGAAGAATAAGCTGTCCTGTTTAAAATACCAGTCCCTGAAATATTTTAAATACCTTGTTATTATAGCACGTGCTGCAGAAGCCTTACGTCTCCTCAACAAATGGAGATTTGTAATGCAGATGTTGAATTCAACAGTGCTTTCTCATTCACATGCTCAGAAACTTATATTTGTTTAGATTGGAAAATAATGGTCCAAGAAATGGTTCATTTCTGTCTTAATCATCTGAAAAACTTCTTTCTTTTCTTTTCCCACTGTTTATTGTCCATGTCTTCAGTATCACCAGGAGGGTCTGGTGTTATGAAATCATTAATCAGTTTATACTAAACTACTGTGGAATCTGATTCAACTACGGCCAGGACAGCAGACAGTGGTGAATACAGTTTATCTAGCTGAACACATGCTTTATTCATGATCTTCCTTATCCTGAGAGGAGAGACAGAGAAAAAAAAGAGTTAAGGGAGAATCTATTGAGACATTTAAAAACAGCAAAGCCAAAAGGTGCTACACCACCTCTTTCTTAGGGCTTATGTAACTGAGGATGTTCCAACCAGCAAACCATAAACATTAATTTCCAGTGGATCCTCTGTCTTCTAAAGGATGTTCCTACAGGTGCACACCAGTGATGATACTGTGTAATAACCAATCTGTTATATTATTCTGACTAGAGAGGACACATGTTCCAAAAAGGCAAAAATATCACAAAGCTAAGAGGAAAGAGCAAAGAAGCAATTAGACAAAACTGACTTTTCAAACTTTTTGGTATCATTAGATTAGCTGACACCCCTTCTGCTGCAAAGCACATAAAAAACAAAAATGAAAAACAAACAATCCAGCCACTTGCCTTTGGTACATCTGAATGTCATCATTAGTATTTATAGAAAAAGACAATAAGATGTTTTAGGTTACTGACACTCCTATGTTAATACTAATCAGCTGTTACACATATGCAGGAAGCCTGCTCCAACATGCTGGAAATCCAGAGGTTACCATGGACTCTGCCTCCCCCTACAGGTTGTGTATATGTGTGGGGAAAGGAAGCAGAGGAGGGCAGTCACATAACTTAATGTGTCTATGAATTCTCTCTCACTAGTTAACACAGGGGTGGGCAAAGTCTAGTCCGGGGGCAGCATCAGACCTGCAGCAGACTCCATTTCCCAGCAGCCCCCATATGAGTTGGGAAATGGAGACCCCAAGAGCAGCAGGACCTTGACAGAGCAGGCGCAAAGGTTCCTTGGCAGGACACACAGCTGGATGGGGAGTTGTTTTGGGCCAGGATCTTGCGATGGTGACAGCATGGTCTGGAGCTGGGGCAGAGCTGCAATCTGCTGCCCGTACACCCCAGGCAGGGACATGAAATATCCCAGCCCCAGAGCAGCTCATTTTCCCCCAACTCTTCACTAAACTATTTATAAGATTGGATCAAAGATATATCAAAGGGGATGTGGTAGAGGATAAGGCAGCACTAGAGGGAGGCAAACCCCAGCCTGAGCTCCCTCCCTGCCCATCACACAGACAACACTGGGAGTGGGACTGGGTTGTATCAGCCCAGCCACCGGAGCAAACAGAAGTTATTGAACTATTCCACTCTGGAGTGCCTTCATATAACCCTCTGAACACTCATATAGCGAGGGTTAATTTCTCGTGCAATCAGGGACTTTTAAAGCACTCTGCTGCTGTGCAGTTCTGTCAGAGCATAGCTGTAGAGCTTTTTGAAGGGACCAATCATGCAACATACTTAACTTCTGTCTGCACCCCTAGTTACTAGGACTGTGCAATATTTTGCCAGCTGTTTTGTTTCAACACTGTTTCAACTCATTTCGATGTCGAAACAGCAAAAGCGAAGTGAAACAAAGGCCGTTGAAATAGCCTTGAAACAAAACAGGCTAGTCAAAACATTTCTGGGCTGACTTGCCATCTCTAGCGAAATGTTGAAACACCATCAAAACAGCCTTTTTGTTTCAATGGAATGGAACAGAACAGCTGTTTCAAATCAAAATGAAATTCAAAATGGAATGCTATTTCGTTAAACCATCGAAACTCCGCACAAAATGTGACAGGGTCATTTCACACAGCCCTACTAATTGCACTGTTAACAGGGCATTGTTAAAGGCTTCAAGATGAGGTTTCTCTTCAGAGGCTTGCATACCAAGACACTAGAGTCACAATGGCACCCTCTAGGGACAGCACTTAATATAGTCAAAACCATAAATTATGATGTCTGTTTTGGATGGCAGCATAGCAGTATTATAATAAGTGCCACTTTTCAATAGATTAGTGAGTACAATCTTTTTAAATAAGGCATATGTTTATGATAGAATTACATCATTTCTCTTTGCCATGTCAAAAATGGAACTGTACAGTACAATATATGATTAACTCAGTGCCTCAGGCTCCAGAATAGCCCTGTTCATCCAGAGGTTCAGGCTGGCTAGCAAGTTCATAGAAGATATCCTACACATGCCACCTTCAAGGGATTCATGCCAGCAATTGCTTACTAAAACTGAAAGGCAGCTATATCCCCAAGAGAGCCTAGAGAACAATCAAGTATTTGTGCTGCTGGGAGCACAGTGGGAAGTCTGCTGAGCTAAAATATCCTGCAAGCATTTTCTCCAGTTTTCTAAAGAAAAGCCATTAAATGTAAAAAAAACAAAAACAAAACAGAAGTAACTAAGGTTTTGGGTTTCACCGGAAACAGATCTCAATCTCCAATAGAGGCACTGAGGCAGGAAAATGCAGGGAGAAATAAACTAGGGGGTATTAAGCCCTGCAGGAAGTGAGAAAATAAGAGAAATTAATTTTTCTGAATTATAGGAATATTCCCAGAGAGTAAGTGGCATTTTACTTCTTTATTTTTTTATGAAAAAAAATCCTTTCCCCATCTCTTCGATTTTAAAGGGTCAGATTCTCAACATCTTGCATTCTAACTCATCCATGCCTGTGATTTTGCAGGGCAGTTCCTGCTTCCAGTGAAGCCAGTGTGATCACAGCTGGGCTTTCAATTAGTAAACAACCAACAGGCCGTCCACCTTCCAGGAGGTGAAATGGATTTCATCAAAAACGTATTCATCAGCATGGCAAATCCCAGAGAGATGTAGCCTTCTTGCAGCTCATGAAAGAAGCATTGCTGTAGAAATCTACAGTCTCTAACAGTTGGCCTTTCTGAAGCCCTTTCCAGCACAGGAGCTTCAAGGGCTTTATAAATAATTAATTAAGACTAATAACTGCAAAGTAGGTATTCTAGCCATTTTACAGAAGAGTCAACTGAAGCAATGAAATTACTTAGCTTAACTGTGAAATGGGATGTCTGTAGTCAAGGCAGAAGCGCTATCCAGAACTGTGAAAGAGGCTATGCACAAGTCAAGGGCTTATTAGGCAGGATATTTTAAGCAGAGACTAGAAAGTGCTAGTCTTATTGTACAAAGGCATTAGTAAGACCCAGTTTAGATTATCGTATACCATTCTGATCATTTATAATTACAAAGAAGAAGAATTTAAACTAGAAGAGGTACAGAGAAGGGTTGCTGTATAGAGAAACAGAGAATCTGTCTTACAAAAAGAAAAATGGTATCTTGCTTGTTTTTGCTTAGGACAATAAGATTGAGAGGGGAGGATTTTTTTAAAAATACATTTGTAAAGTGAATAGACCAGGAAGGGAGAAGAGCTATTAACCTAAAAGAAAAACAAAACAAGATCTAATAGCTAAATACTGGCTACAAATAAAGTGAAACTGGAAGTTAGAAGGTGGTTTCTAAGAAGCAAAAAGAGTTACATTCTGAACAGACTAGTGGTGGCAAGGAGCCCAAATGGTTTCAAGATGGAGCCTGACAAGTTTATGGAAGGGATAGAATAACATGATTGGGTTATTCTTAGAACAAGGAGCAGTGGCCATGTCTACACAAGACACTGACTGTGTAGTTCTTATTTTGCAGTCATTTAGTACTTGTATATACAAGTACTAAATACAAGTATATACAAGTACTAAATGACTGCGCAGTAACTGGAGTTACTGTGCAGTTGTGTTGCCAAATGGTTTTAGGTGATGCTGAATGTGCAGTAGCTCGTTACTACAATGCAGCAGCATCATGTCATGCTTCGTGCTACATCTCATGTAGACATGGCCAGTACATGTGATAAAGATACCAAATACATGGATGGGCATAATGGGGTTGAAAGAAAATCTCTGTGCAAATGGTTTCTGGCAATTCCATGCTCCAGGGCTTCTGCTGCTCACATATAGACTAAGTACAGACAGTCAAAAAGCCTGAGCCTGAATCAATTCAGTCCTTACTGGTTAGTCTAAAATGCACAGATTAAATTGAAACAGAAGTGAACAGACATTTACCCTTTATTCAGGAAATGCAATCACATGCCTGCAAGGGTTCAGGCCAGAAGTTGCGGGGAGATAAAGCGCAACTCTCTGACTGTGTGTTCACTTCCCCTTCCTGCTGCCCCCAAGGTCTCTGGGATTTGCAGTCCAGAATTACAGCAGCAGGACTCTGTAGGGTTGCTCATCACTTCCTCTTCTTACTTCCAGGTGCCTCTGGGATTTGTAGTCCACAGTTGCAGCCAGAAGTAAGTTTGAGCAGGGGAAGTTTGATCTGGGGCCCTCCCTGGCCCCACATCAAAGTAAGCAGTAAGTTTGATCAGTAAGCTTGATTTGGGCCCCCCCCGGCCCCAAATTCCAGCTGGAGTTTGCTGGGGGGGTGGGTGCAGATTTAGAGGCAGGGAGGAATTCCCTCTTCCCCAAGTCACTCACATAGAAATACTCCAAAAATTCCTTGCCATTCTCTGTATTGCAGGGCATAGCCTTTTCTTAGGTTAAAATACATTCAGATGATCCTAACAAAATTTCTTACCATTGCAGTAACAAAGGCCTTGACAGTTCCCTTGTTCCCCTGCTTTTGTCTTGTGGCACACACCTAGCTTTTCTTCTTCCCTAGGATACTTTATAGCTGTGATGCAGGAATGGACAGAGGGGAACGCTTTAGATAATTAGTTGCCCTCAAATGTAGTGGCAGTTCCCATCCAGTTTTCTTTTTCTTTTTTCATTTCCACTCTCAAAGTTTTAACCACTGAACTATATCCTTATATAAAAATTTACCCAAAGCAAGCACTTTGGCTGCAACCCCATCCTTCATGCATAGTTACTGCTGTGAGGCAAAAGGGAAAAAAAAGCAGGTTATTAATGTTCTTTTAAAAAATACTATTGTTAAAAGTGACTACTAAAAATCACCACCAAGATTACAGGAAAATATTCCCATGGTTTAGTTTCTGTATGTAACAGTAGTTTTTATTTGCGGAAAACAGTGAACAGGGTCTAAACCATCAGTTTCACTTGTAACAAATCTTTTAAAGGATAGGCAAGGGTGGCAGTGAAGTCAAGTACTAGTGGGAAACTCATGTCATTCACTCAGTAGCATAACTGAAGGGGGGCAATTTGGGCAGCAGCCCCAGGTGCTGCTTTTGTAGGTCCTAGCCATTACTACAGCAGCACCTGATTGCACCAAAAATTCAGCAGAGCAGGAACCAGCACAACCCTGGGCATGAAGCTGTGCTACTACACCTCTGCATTCACTCATGGCAAATACAAGTTCCTAGTACTAATCGCTTCATTTTAATGAACTTCTTGAAGGCTCTTAGGTACCACAATGAGAGGTATAATCCTGAAAAGCAAGGGCAGGGTCTAGAACCAATTTTAAAGTTAATTAGATTTCAGGTCAACACATCCTTTCAAAGTGGGAGAGGGGTTCTTCTTGGGATGGGGTAGGAAAACATGATGGAAAGAAGCAGTTCAATAAAACAGATGGGCTCCACACATCTTTAAAAAAATGCACAGGTTTCCTGCCCAAACCATATTCAGTTACATTTTCAAAAGAGCAAACTGGCCATGTGGGAATCAGATGCAGGCAGTAACTGTAACAAGACATAAAGAGGAGGACAAAACAATTTATTGTAGTGAAATTCCCTGTGTAAAAGCCTCTGAAAAGCAGCAGAGGTACTGAGTGCTCTCAGTGGTTCATAAGTTGTAATAAGAGTGCTTCATTTAGCCAATATGAGCTATTGCCTTTCTTAACAAGGAATCTGTCTTTCATAACTAAATGAATCTGTCTTTCATAACTAAATGAAAATTCATCAGAAGCTTGACCAGACTGAATAGTTCCCTCCCAATCATGAGAAGATGCAATTCAAGGCTGGTGATTCAGTCGAGGTGGGTTTCTGTACACACACAAATCAGTGCTTTAACTGACTTGTACAGGAGGCACAGGCTAATTGGTTGTAAAAAAACAAGTCTCTACAATACTACAGGGGCAACAGAGCAGCCTAGCCTGGAAACAAATACTCTAAATATGGCTCTCAACTCAGATTTTGACCCAAAGTGTGGTATGCTGTGGAGGCAGAATTGCTATCCTTTAAATCCAAGGCCCAATGCCCTTCATCTCAAATTTTGAGGAAAATGAGGCAGCAGGAAAAGGATACATTTTTAATATAAATATAGGCACAACCCTGTTTTTGAGATGCTCCAGAATTATGGTTGTGAAGAGAATTCAAGGTAAAACCAAACAGAGAAACTACAGTATTCATAAATAGTGGTATTATAACTAACCTAAACTGTTTAGGTATCAGTCGATGAATTTTTTCCTGATCACAAACTTCACAAATATAAAAACTAAAATAAATAAAGGTTGCCATTTCTTTTTCATCCCAAATTTTATGAAAACAAACTTTTTTGATTTATGACTGAACCTTTCCACAAGTATTCCTTCATGGGGAAACTATTTTGAAGCAAATGAGTTCTTCTCAGTCTACTTGGAATATAAGTATTTAAAAATTGGGAATTTTATTTTTCAAATTTGCAGAGTAATCAGATAAGGCCTAGGAAAAAATGATACCCCCCCATAACAGTAACAAAAAATAACATTCTCTAAGCCAGTGGTTTTCAACCTGTTATTCATGGATACCTGGGGGTCCACAGACTATACCTAAGGGGTGCAGGAGAGATTGAGTATGATTAAATCTGTATGTGAATACCCACACTTACAATTCAAAGGGATCTGTACCTGCATTCAAAATTTTTTAGGGATCTGCAAATTAAAAAAGGTTTAAAACCACTGCTGTAAGCAAACACTTGCTCTGACAATGACCTTTTAATTTTACAGAAGCTAAAAAAAAAGGAATGAAAAGCTTTTTAAAAGCCTTCTGAAATCCTGTGTACACTTACAGACATGCTTCATTTTGTTTGTAAGGTAAGTGTTGTTGTCTTGAAAGGGTTTGCCTGTGCTTAAAACTGTTTACCAATCTGGGGCCTTAATTCTAAAACACTGACAATTAGACACAGGCACAGTACACTGACAGACATAGTTGCCTGGCTACATTAATTGACAGAAAAGCAGCAGAGCCGAGGAACGAGAGCTAGAGACAGACATTACACAAAGCAGTTTAAGTGATCAGAAACTGGTTTAAACCTATGTGGGGGGTTGGCGTCTAACCTGATGCACTCTCCTCTCCTTTGGTACGTTAGATGGTATTGTCTGATAGTATAATGGTATTTACTGACTCTCGCCTGCCACATCTCGATAAATATACGATGTTGTAAGTCGGGAAATGTCAATTTTTCTCTACCGTCATAATAGCTCACAATCTGTACTGAGGGAGAGGATCCCCTTTGCGATACACCTTGCTTCCCCTTTTTCTCTTCTTTGTAGGGTGCCTAACTTGTAGATTATTAATTAGAAATTACAGCTTTAGGTCATTCAGTTCGGGTTCACAAAGCCTTTTATTTATCAATTCTTAAATTTACATCCATTATCGTCTTACACTGAGTAAGGCTATCCTTACTTGTTTACATCAATTATATGAATGTCAACTCAAACAGAATCCCACTCCAATCTAAATTCAACTTAAATGGATTACTTCTTACCTATTATTCTTGAGCCAGTCCTATCTTTGTTGCCCTGAGTTCTATTTCCCTATTTCTTTATTACTTGGTTTCCTTTCGGGGTGTGGCCTCTCTTCCTGGGGACTCACAGCAACTTTTCTTTCAGTCACCTTTTCTTTCTTCCCTCATTTATCTCCTGATCAGCATAGCAACATCTTTTTCAAAAAAGGGAGGAAAGAGGACCCAGGAAACTATAGGCCTGTTAGTCTTACCTCAGTCCTGGGAAAGCTCTTTGAGAAAATTATCCAGGAGCACATCTGCAAGGGACCAGCAGGGGAGATTATGCTTAGAGGCAATCAACATGGGTTCATTAGAGGCAGGTCCTGTCAGACCAACCTGGTTGCCTTCTACCACCAGGTGACAAAAGCCTTGGACACAGGTGTCGCAGTGGACATAGTCTTTCTGGACTTTAGGAAGACCTTCGACACTGTCTCCAACCCCATCCTCATTAAAAAATTAGGCAACTGTGGTGTCGACACCTACACAGTCAGATGTGTCACAAATTGGCTGGAGGACTGCACCCAGAGTGTGGTGGTGGACGGGGCATTTTTAACCTGGAGGGGTGTGAGCAGTGGGGTTCTCCAGGGCTCGGTCCTTGGGACCGCATTGTTCAGCATCTTCATCGGCGACTTGGATGAGAGGGTGAAAAGCACCTTGTTCAAATTCACGGATGACACAAAGATGTGGGGAGAAGTGAGCACGCTACAAGAGAGGGACAGGCTACAACTAGATCTGGACATGTTACAGAGGGTGGGTTAGTATGGGTTTCAATACTGACAAGTGCAAG
>NW_017728993.1:55876268-55879211 GCF_001723915.1 Gavialis gangeticus
GGGTTGTTTGACCCCAGCGTTCTTTCCTGCCCGTGGCAGGGGGTTGGACTTGATGACCTGCTTAGGTCCCTTGTGACCCTACCAACTATGAAACACCCTATAAACAATAACAGCCACCCCATCTCGATATCCTCCAAAGGGAAGAAGGATGCTTTAGTCCCTGTGTTCCTCTTCTCTTAGATTAACTCTACCTCTGCTTTCATTGATGCTTCTCCTTTTATTTAGTCCTGTGTCCTCCTTTTCTCCTTTTGAGTCTCCTCTTACCGGGCTTTGTGTTTTTTCCTCTCCAGTTTCATTGTTTACTCCTCCGGATCTGCCCCCCCCCTTGCTGCTACCACTTCTCCCCAGCCCCGCCCCTCTCTCTCGCGGCTCACCCCAGCATCATGGAGCAGCTGCTCTGGAATCTTCGCTCTTCTCCTGATCCTGTTTCATCCTCTATTTTCCTTCCGACACTGTTCCTGCCAGGATTCTCTTATTTATTCTCACAGTCTCTTCACAATCTGTAACAGAACAGAAGTTCAGTGCACATAAACCAGTTTCAAAATTGTTGAAACTGGTTTAAGATAAACCTGGTTGAATGCAGTATCAGACTTAACTGGTTTAACCTAAACCAGGAAGGGGTCTGAGATTGCATAAACCAGTTTGACTCAAATCAGAGTCCCCCACAGCATCCCTGATGCTTTGCAGCCCTGGGCTGTGCTTGGCTGGGCTGGGCTGTCTGCTACAGAAAACAGGGCTGGCCCTGACCCTCTGCTCCCTAGCTGGAGCTCCAGCAGAGACTGCAGGCACAGCAGGGTCTGCCTGGCTTCCCCCTGCCCCGTCCTCCACTCATTGCTCAAGCAGGGATCCTACCCTCCTCCCTCCCATCTTCCATAGCATGGACCTCAGCCACATGGACCCTAGCCAGCATGTGGCATACTAGCTAATGCTGAGAGGTGTCTCTGTGCGTGTGTCTCCAATTTCACTGGGACAGGACAAAGGCGGACAGAACTGTTTGCTTAGGGCTTTTGGGACTAATCAACAGGTCACCTGGTAATGTCCCTCCATTCCTTCTTTAGAAAAAGCTGCTTAAGAAGAGCTTGAACTAATGAGAGTGGTTTTTGTTTTCTTGATGGGCTGCTAGACACTGTGTTATCAGCTGCCTGCTAGCTCCCTCGTCTGTCAGGTTTGCTGAAGACCAGTATGAAGAAGCAGGGAGAGGGAGATTGAAAAGCTCAGTACCATCAACATATGCAAGCACTGTACACACGCCCTTTTGCCTCAGAGTACTAGCTGGGGCCTGGCAACACTCCCACCCCTTGAGAAGTGACCAGGGAAAAGCCTTGGACTGTGCAGGCAGGGTGGGAGTTTAAACCCCTCCCTAATCAAAGCATCCTGCTGGGGCCTGGATGGGCCTCCTCCCCCACTCAGCTCAGGACTAAGGAAAGGAAGGGAGGGCTGCTCTAGAGGGAAGGTCTGTTCACTTGCAAACCGGTTCATCCTAGGCAGGTTAGACTAACTTGGAAAGAGAGAGTCAATTCAGGTTCAGGCTTTTTAAATGTCTGTCCCTAGCCTAGGTGGCCAGGATAAATGGATTCCTCTCACAGAGGCATAAACAAGAAGGAATGACTGTTGAATTCAGCAGGGATCAAAACAAAAAGTTTGCCAGGATGTGGAAAGCCTCCATTTGGTTGGGGGAAGGGATGATGACACGGGAAAAATCAAATCAAATCATGAAACAGAATCTTGTTCTCAAGGTGTTCACTCACAGAAGTCTCAATAGGCCCCATTTTAAGCACCCAGGCAGTGGGCACATCCTCTACCTATAGAGCCCAAAACTGTTTGTCAGCTTATGTAGTAAGATAAGCTTTAGGTTTGTAGTCAGCATGGGTCAGATCCTGCTCCCACTGAGGTCAGGAAATGTTTTGCCAGAGTTTAGTAACAGGAGTCTGGGCTTTGTGCAGGTACAGTGGGGTGCCCTGTCTGTATGGAGCTGCTTGCTGGATTGAGGCCTCAATTTATAAACAGGGCTGCTTTACCTTACGAAATTCCCTGAATTAATGCGATGAGCTTAGTAGCATGAGGAAAAAAATTGAAATCAATTATCAACCTTCAAAAACAAGCTTCAAGGTCATGCTAAAAATTGTTGTAAAGAAGCTATACCCAGATCTCTCTCATTTTTCTTAGCGATTCCTACTGCACTTTCAATACAGTCCCTTCAAAGACTTGCTTCCCAGACAGGAAAGAATCAGCATTCCCTGCCTAGTCATCTGGAGAAACAGAGCTGGCAGGTCTCTAAAGCTGTTTTGAGAGGAAAAATCACGACTTGAACAGCTCCTACCTGCCCTAAGACCTGGTGCTTATTAGCTAAGTAAGTAAATACTGTCTGTTTGGAAACTTCTTCTGTACCGAGCTCATTGTTTCCAAGTCAGGTGTAGTAAAAACTACAGACACTTGTTACATTTCAAACCCTGATTTCACCCCTAAAAACAACATATTTTGAATGTACACAAGCTCCTTTGTCCTTTCCCATCCAATAAAATGAAATGCAAAAAAATAAAAATAGAGTACCCATTTTGTTCAAAAGAAAAAACATTGCTTCTCAAAGAAAGCAAATGCTTTTCTTACCATGAGCTAACTGTGAAGCGGTATTGTAAAAAATGACAACAGGTACTTGTGACTAGCAGTAAGCTTGAAATTGCAGCAGAAAAATGGGCCATTGCCAGGAGGAGGAGCAGGGTCAGGGAAAAAGTGTCAGAGATACTGCAGAAATAGCTGCACTTCCCACCTGCTTTAAAAATGCATTTTAGAAATAGCCTGTATATGTGCTGCATGACTTGGGGGCTATTTACAGTATAATGATTTCTTTAGACTAGTAGATCTCAACTTTTATAGACTTGAGGCATCCTTCCCATAATGTCTGTGAACAGAGTCACATCCCATTTCAAAAACTAATTTATTATA
>NW_017728993.1:55884211-55887380 GCF_001723915.1 Gavialis gangeticus
TGATTTCTTTAGACTAGTAGATCTCAACTTTTATAGACTTGAGGCATCCTTCCCATAATGTCTGTGAACAGAGTCACATCCCATTTCAAAAACTAATTTATTATAGTACTTACGTGTTTGAAGAAGGACAGGGAAGGAGGAGGAGAAGGAGCAGCTGACTGGAAAAAGCCAGCACTGTAGCAAGTTGGGGGAAGAGGAAGAGTGGCTGGAAAGGAAGAGCCTGTGGCCCTCATCTTGCTTGTCTTCTCTCTTCCCTTCCAGCAGCACCCCACAAAGGCTGTCGTAGCACCTTGGTTGAGAATTACTGCTGTAGAACCTGTACATAGAGCGTTACCTTTTGCAGCATATATATCCCAGGAACACTGACACTGTGCTCATTACGCACATGATCAGACGGGAAGGGGCAGGCCTTCCCATCAGCAGGCATTCATGAAATTTCAACATGGGTATGTTTGGGAATGAGCTTTGTGCCCCTTAAATTAATGGTGATTCCTGAGGCACCAGTCATGGTATACTGGACTCAGAATCATGTATTCAATAGTACCAGTACATGGAACATACTACTCTCCTGTTAGGTATAAACAAATGCAAAGTTTTAATGAACTCATCTACCAGTTGAAAACTATATTAGCCAGAATATATTTTAATGACCACATAGCTGATATATTTACTCTGTAGCAAGGACTGGTCACAAACTGTACTTTTAGTCAGTGTAAAAAAAAAAGAGTCACTCTTAAGATAACCTACTGCACATTTATTGAGATGCAAGGCTATTTACAGCAAAAGACAAGTCCGCCACTTATATGTTTCCTGGAAAAGTAGAAAATGGCGTTCATAGAGAAGACATGTAAATAAAGCATGCTGCATGCTATGGATAGTTTATTAAGTGCATGGCTCCGTTTAGCAGCTTTCTGATCATAGAATAGGATGATCCAAACTCATGCAGCATTAGCAAGATATGTAAGGCCCATAACGGATGTCTGGAAAATGTAAGATAGATGGAAAACAAACAACAAACTGGAAAATGTTCTGCTGTATGAAATGACTGAAATAGCACGGTTCCGTGGAGGAATCAGAAACAAGGTTGTCAGAGTCAGAGCGGGGTGGGGGGGAAAGATACCTATTATCAAGTGGTAAACAGTGTTGTAATCAAAACATTACGGAAAAGGTTTAAAAAAATTAAAACCAGAATTATTTCCCCCTTTCTTTTTTATTTTTTTTTAAACTAGTCCAGAAACTACTTTCTGATACTGGCACTATCATCCAGGCACAGCTTTCTAGTTCTGACACTAATCATCCAAGCACAGCTTTCTTGTTTTCTTTGCCTGAACAGAGAAGAATATTGCACATTCAACTTTGAAAGAAGAATTTATACAGTATGTTCCCACATAAATACAATTCAAAGCATAGCTCTGAGAAGTTACATTACTCAGTTCTCCCAATAGAAGAAGAGTTGCAAATGGACAGTGGGAAGGATTAGACTGGGGGGGGAATGATTAATTCTTATGACTCGATATCTGACAAAAATAGCCCAGACCAAGTGAAAATAAATATCTTTTTTCTATTATCTTTTAGCTACACAAAAGGTAAAAGGAGTCCTTTTTTTTAAATCCTGCCTCTCAAACACACATAAATGGATATATTTATCATTACCTCAGTTTTGTTTAAAATTTGCATACGCTTCCAGAGTTTATGAACACAGACTGCTCATCCTGTAGTGGAAATCATAAACTTTGATATAAGAAACAGAAGGAGTGTGTAAGACTTAAGAGAAAAAATCTACGAAATGTTCCAAATACTAGAAGGAATTCTGCTCATGTTAGAATTTCTTCTCTCTCTGCAATTTAAAAAAAATAAGAATGTTTCTTTCCGACCTTAATTCAAGTTGCCAGCTGCAATTTCCCTATTTCCTCCCTCCATTTTATCTTACTGCTGTGCTACAGCATCAAGTGTCCAGTAATCACCTGCTCACCTCTCATGGCTGAATGACATGTGGACAGGTGTGGGCACCACCACTTGGAAGCTCTCAGTTTCTCTCACGTCCCTGGAGACATACAAGCTGCAACTCTGCTAATCCAATGCATGTCACCTCAGGCCAGTTTCTCCCTTGAAATGTTCATCATTAAAAAGAGAGAAGAAGAACATAGGTCTTACTAGGTTTGCATTGTTAAAGTGGGAATAAAGCTAACTTCCTTCTGCCTTTTTATATATTACTCCTATAAAAATACTTCTCCCAAGCTGCTTTTCTTCTTCCATGCAGCTTCAAGTTATCAATTTATGAATAATACTTCTGCAAAGTGACTGCCAGTCATTAAAGGCCAGATCCTCAACTGGTTCCATTCCAATGCCCAGCACTGGACTCCTGAACCATCTTCAGCAAGGTGCTTCCCCTTTCTATACCTCCATTTCCTTCCTTCCTTTCTTGTTGCTTATTTACATAACAAGTTCTTTAGGACACAGGCTGTCTCTAACCATGTGCCCAAAGAGCACCCAGCACAAACTGGCCTCAATCATGGTTAAGGGCTACAGTTACTAGAAGTGCACCAATATATTGGTCCATATGGGATCGGCATTGGTAAAAGGAAAATTGACATTATTGTTAATTGGCTTTTTTTGGCTGGTGTAGCCAATAATGTCACCAATAAATTTCATGTGCATGCATGCAGCTGCAACATGCATGCAGCCAGGAATGCAGCCCAGCAGCTTGGAAACAGTGTCTGGCCGGTAAGACTGGGGGTGGGTGAAGGGGAGTGGGGGAAGCAGATCGAGACCCTCACGGTGAGGGAGGGAGTGAGTTTGGGCAGGTGCTGCCTAGCTGGGGCAAGGCAGGGCAGGGCAGGACGGGGCAAGGGGCAGAGCCATAGGTGGCTTGTTCAGAGGGCACGAGGGGGTAGGGAAGGGGTGGTGGCTCCCACAACTGCACACACCCCCAGGGGAGGCCTGGGGGTCATGTGCCCCCCAGATTTGTGCACAGGGTGAGAGTGGGCTGCTGCTGCGGGCTTGGGGCAACTGGCTGCCCTTGCCCCATGCACAAATCTGGGGAGGAATACGCCCCCCGTGCCTCCCCTGGGAGTGTGCACAGCGGTGGGAGCTGCCCCCTCCACCCCATGCCCCGCCCAACCCCACCCTGTCTGGGCAGCACCTGCCCCTGCCCCACTCCCTCCCTCCC
>NW_017728993.1:55888890-55893905 GCF_001723915.1 Gavialis gangeticus
TTTGACAACACTAAGAATTAGTTATAAGACATTTGTTACTTCTCTAGATCAGCCATAAATTTCAGAGCCACCCAAGACAGAGTTAACATCTTAAGGAATTTACAAAGAGATATTTTTTAGGATCAGAACGATGCTTTAAAAATGCAAATAAATAATATAAAAATAAATAATGAAAATTAATTATAAGAACAGGAGGAGGAATCAGCAAGTGGAAATAAAAGGTATCCAGGTTGTAGCTGTATTGGTCTAGAGGAAAAAACAATCAGGGCTCATAGTAGAGATGATATATTTTATTAGACCAACAAGGTTTTTGCAAAAAAAAATCTTTAATTGCAAGCTTTTGGGCACAAACACCCTTCATCAGACATTGAAGAAAAGATTGTAAAAGTTTTCCTAGGTAGAAATGAAAGTTCATATTTCATAGGATTTCACAGAGAAGTCAATAGATGGAAAAATTCCTCTGGTCAGGAAGTTCTTAGCTCTTTACTAGCTAAGAACCCCTGCCCAAAGGAGTTTTCCATCTGTTGACTCCTCTGTGGGTACGAAACGAAATAGTGTGTTGCTTCTCTCCTTCCCTCTTCAAAAGGCAAATTAAATTAAATGACAAAACAAAATGTGACTAAATGCCCAAAGCCTGTTGCCCTCTTGGGCAGCAGGGTGGGCAAAGCAACCACGCAAGCAGGCAGGATGGAGGTGGGGGAGCACCTTTCACAAGAGCAGCTGTTACAGCTGCTCCCCTGCTGTGCTGTGCTATGTAAGAGTCCTGTGCCTGGCTGGACCAGGGAAGAGTGGGGCCAGCTGGGAGGCCCCAAATCCAGTGGTGCAGCAGCTGGGCAGCCTGCAGTGGCTCTGCTCCCATAGTAGGGTTAGATCCGGGGCTGCAAACCCGGCCCCACCCCACCCCACCCACCTTGGGGTGAGTCGTCATCCAGCAGCTGTGGGCACTCCACTGTGTCCTGGCCACTGTCACATCCCTCCTCCCTGTCCATGCCCTCCAACATGCGCCACAGTTTCACTCCGGGCCAGGTCCATCACTAAAGTGCTCCCCACAGGAACAAGCTACCGTGCACTGTGGTTCCACCCCTCTCTCTGCTGCCCCCACAGCTGTGGCATTGCTCCTTGCTGGTGTCCCCGTGGTTGTGCTGGGGAGGGAGGGAGTGTAGATATGCAGTAGGGGCATGGCTTATGGACTGAAAGTGGGGCACTGGCTCTAACTCAGTGTTTCCCACACACCAAGAGCTCCTCACTACCCCTAGGAAGAAGGGAAGCCTAATGGCCCCACCAGCAGCTGGGAAGGGAGAAGTAGGGAGGGAAGGGGGGGAATAGAGGGGAGCAGAGGATGGACAGGGTGAGGTAGAGGGATTGAGGCTGAAGACGAAGCAAGGGAGGTTTGGGTTAGATAGTAGGAAGAACTTTCTCACCAGGAGGGTAGTAAAGCACTGGAGCAGGTTACTCAGAGAAGTGGTGAACTTTCCATCCTTGGAGGTTCTTAAGACCTAGCTAGACAAAGCAGTGGCTGGGATGATCTAGTTGTGTATGGTCCTGCTTTGAGCAGGGGGCTTTACTAGATGACCTCCTGAGGTCTCTTCCAATCATCATTTTCAATGATTCTATAAATATCCGTTGACTATTTTTTGCGTAGTTTATGTTTTTAAAAAAAGCTTTATATATAATCTAGCACTATGGTGATCAACCTTCTTCCCTGGGGCTGGATGGGCAATGCTTAGTCTGACTACAGCAGTGCTTCCCAAACTTTTCATCAGCATGATGCCATTTATGGCCCTATTTTCTCAGCATGGCTCCTCACTCCCAACCCACAACCCCCACCCCTGCAACCCCATCCACTGATGTTGCAATCCTATTTGGGGTTGCAATCCACAGTTTGGGAACTGCTGGACTACAGGCTGGATGCAGGGCATGCGAGGTGGGCACCATCCTGGTTCAGGGCAGGCTCAAGGGGCAGCTCCACAGAGGAAAGACACCTATCCCAACACTTCTTGAGGAAGGGAGCATGGCCCACTCCCAGGCCACTCTCAAGGGAAGGGGGCATGGGCAGGTCTCAAGCTGGGGAAGGGGCCAATCCAGACCTGTGGGATGGGACCTGTGGCCTGATGTGGCTGGGTTGGGAGCTTGGAAGGGAACAGGGTGGGTGCTGACCCGGTGACAGGCCCTGAGAAGCCCTGCAGGCCAGAGATTGAGCACCCGATCCCGAGCATGGGCTGAGTTGTATCTGCTTTCCCCTTGGGTAGAAGTGCAGCTGAGGCAGCCCCTGCCCTGCTTGTGCCTCTGGTTGCTCTGAGGAGCAGAAGTGGAGTGCACTGCTCTACGGGCGCAGGCACAGGTCAGCTCCGGCGGCACCCAGGCAGCTCAGCCCCTAGGCAGAGTACTTGGCACTCCGATGCCCATGGGTGGTGGGAGCTGGGGTGGGGGTGGAGGCTGTGGCAGTGCTGCCCACATAGGCCCAGCCCATGTCTGCATAGGGCACTTCTGGCCCTGCCTGCACCCTGGTGCACAGTGCTGCAATCCAGTCACACACAGCCCTGTGAGGCAGACATAGAAGGCACTGCGCTCCAGCTTCCTGGTGCTTCTACTGCTGCTCTGCCTGCTGGGGGTTGGCGGTGGCTGCTGGGCTGAGCCCAAGCCACAGCCCTTCGCTGAGTCCCTGCTGCAGCAGCCCACTGTGCTCCTGGCCAGCAATGTTGCGCATGCACTGCCAGCCTTCCTCGGCTGCCTGGAGCACCTGGACTACCCCAAGAGCTGTGTTACCATCTGGTGAGTGGTGAGCTGGGCCAGGAGACCCTCGCTGCCTTTGCGCCCTGCAGCCAACGGACTCTAGCAGCAGCTGCTGTGGGGGGAGACTCTGCTCGGCCCGGCTGCAAGGGGTCCCAGCCTCCCCCTACCTCATGGGAAACACAGCCCACGTGTGAGTCGGGCAGCTCAATGGGAGACCGGCTGAAGCGTGGGCTTGGCTGTCTCCAGCATAAGGAGCTGCGCTGCTCCCCTCAGCTGTGCTCCAGGCTCAGACATCCCTGGGAAGCCAGGCTGGAAGGAGCCACAGCTGCTCCTGATGCCCTTGCTTGCCCTCTCAGAGGTACCCAGAGCAGATGGAGGTGCCAAGGGGTGCTACACGGGGCAGTATCAAAAGCAGGTGTTGAGAAAAGCCAGGATTTCTGCCGGTCATTGGCCCAGCTGAAGAAATGAGAGAGGTGCAGACAAGTTTGGGGTATTAAGAACCCTTCCTCGAGTCACTGAGAAAAAAGCAGAGGCAGCTAGAGCAGAGTTAGGACCTGAGGGAAGGGCACTTGGTGCCCCTAAACTTGTTTCTGTCCCTCCTACTATGCACTTGGGGCAATGAAAGAGACCACCCACAAAAATCCTTGCATCATGTTTTTTTTCTGGATCACCAGGGCTACCACAGGGTGTGATTAAGAGCTGTGGCTCAGGAATAACGTGTGTGCCAGGCAGTGAGGAGAGAACCCAGGCTGGAATCCAGGTAGCCCATGGATATATTTGAGAGGAGAAAACATCCTCTTCCACTCAGCCAGACATGATTAATCCATGACGGGAGTGACAGAAGCTAGTGGATGGGATCTGTAGCACTAAGCACTTTTACATGGCAAGGACTTAAAAAAGTGCTAGTTTAGGTTGTGGTCCCTCCAGTGAATACAGGGGGGCTTTGGATTCACAACTCAGTTGCCAAAGCAAGACTGGTAGACCCTATCAATGCCAACAGACAGTTCATTAAATTACTTGTATAAGCTTGGATAGATGTTGCCACATACAAGGCTGGATGGTGGTGCTTATTTATCTTCAGATGCTCTGCAGGTCTTTATAGAAAATTAGTGGCTGAAGAAGAGAGTGATTTTAATCACCACACATCCTTATTCAGAAAAAGATGATCTCAGTTTTGTGCTTTATAATGTTTGCATATATGTTGCATTTCTGAACTGTGGGCCAGCACAAAGACTTTTAGGTTTATAAGCTGTTATTAGTAGTAAATGAATGATGAATGCGTGTTTTAAGCACTTGCATGTTGAGAAATGTTTTGCCAACACACAACACAGCTTGTTTTAGAGAATTGTTTTAAAAAGTGCATGGCTTGCTGAGGTGGTACCCAGACCTTATCTTTCAGGAGTGCAAGTTTTGCTGTTGAATGAAGTGGAGCAAATTAGAAGTTTGCAACTTTTACTAGGCAGACAAGGTTCTTTGAGTAAATCTGATATCTTTTATTAAACCAACTCAGCAAGCTTTTGGTATAAATACCTTTTGTCAGGCTGAGGAAGCATCTGCAATTGGTGTGTGCTCTTCCTGGATGGAATGAGTAGTGAAGAAGCCAGAGGCTGGTATGCATGCAAGAAAGGTGGGCAGTAAAAATGTAAATTGAGGAGTCAGTGGGTGAGAGACAGGTTGGGGGGGAAGGGGAGGGGAAGAGGAATTAGTGTAGCTGGTAAATAGTGAAGCAGTACCCGGGGAGTCAGATGATAGGTAGTTATAACGTGTCAGAAATCCAGTGTCTGTATTTAGTCCATGATTTTTAGTATCCAGGAGGTTGATGAAGTGAAGTTCATAGGTTTATCTCTGAAAGGTGTTTTGTAAATTCCCTTTGAGGGTTAGAACTGAAAGATTGGAGAAAGAGTGATTTTCTTGTGAGAAATGTGCCCCCACAGATAATTGGGTATTCTTGTCTTTGATAGATTTCCGATGTGCATAGGGTTACCATATGTCCGGGTTTTCCTGGACATGTCCTCTTTTTTGGCACCTGTGCTGCATCCAGGTGGGTTTTTAAAATAAGAGGAAAATGTCCTGGTCTTTTGCTGTTCCCCTGTTCTCCGGGGCTGGCTGCTTGGGGCTTGGAGCAGTGGCCAAGGTGATGGGCTGTTGGGGGGTCACATGCTCCCCATGCAAGCTCTGGCAAGGTAAAAAGAGAAAGAGAGAGAGAGAGTCTGTGTGTGAGTGAGTGAGAGAGAGAAACTGGGTGCACATGCAATGCTTGGGCAGCAGGGCGGGGGGGCAGA
>NW_017728993.1:55898905-55921242 GCF_001723915.1 Gavialis gangeticus
TATCAAAGTAGAAAAATTGTTTCTCCAGCTGCTTGTGGGACTTTACTTCTGTGTAGAAATGGATGTGTGGCAGGCACAAGGCCACAAGGATAAATTTACCTGGAGCAGGGAACGAGCAGAGATGGTGGGGCGCCGCACCGAGTGGCAACGCACCAGAAGTGGAGCCGCAGCAGGGAAAAATGCCGCAGCAAAAGAAAAGAAACAAAAAAAGAACAGCGGGTCTGGGAGGAGCAGGGACCAGCTCCCACATCGGCATGGGTGACTGTGGGTTGAGTGTGTGTGGCAGGACATTGCAGGTCGGGGGTGAGAGGCACCAGCAAGGGCTGGAGAGCAGGGTAGTGTTTAGGAGCAAAGGCTACTGGCAGAGCTGGGGTCAGTGGGACTGGAGTGAGGGGCAGCAGCAGGCCTGGGGGAGTGGCTTGTCAGTGAGAGGCAACAGAATGGGCAAGGGTAGGGTGCCGGCATGTCACTATCCCCCCATCATATTCCCCCTGCCCTGTCCCGTCCTCCCTCCCCCTCCACTCTGACAGGTATCCTCTTTTTTGGACCTGGAAATATGGTAACCCTAATGTGAATTAATTCTGATGTGCAGTCGTAGTTTGGCCTCTTCTGCATATTTTCCATCAGGGTATTTGGTATATTAAATGAGAAGTTTATTATGTGAAAGATGTCCTAAAAGCATTGTTTTGGTGGCTCCTTTTTTTTGCTTGTTTTGCACATTAGGAATATTTGGTCCTAACTCTCCCTCTTGCTGGAGGAATTTGGCAAGAATGTCAGAGAACTTGGCTGGTGATCTCGCCAGAGCCTGAAAAATGAGTTGTAGCTCTCTCAGGTCAATTTGACATATAAGTTACAGTCTTACTTGTCTCTCACTTAAGCCAATAAAAAGTTATTTAGTTGGGGGTTGAACTAGAAACAATAGGCTTGATTCTGATCTTGGCAGTCTTTCACTAGTGCTATTTCATTTATTTTGTCTGTGGGGCATCATGCTACATATCTCTCAGGTCCATTTCACTGAATGTAAAGATTTTTTGTTTGCTAATTGCAGTCAGTTTGACAAAGTTGTGTCCAGCAAAACCTCAATTACAATTACAGAATCAGGCAAGTGGTATTTTGGTTGTTAGTACAGGATTAGTTCTACTTTCCATTTTAAATTACTTGTCAAGAGCTTCATCACACCAACTCATAGTTTATCTAGTTCTCATATGAATAATGAAACATCCAAGGGGGCTGGTTATATCTGTTGAATAGATTTACAGTGCAATAGTATAAAATGCCCATAATGTTATACTTAAAACCCTCTTGCTTCTGAGTTGTGGACCATGTCTTATTGTCTTCATGGAGTTCCCTTGTCTAGGATTCTGAGACTAAGCCATTGCATATTGAAGTCAATGAAAGTCAGTGGATCAGATGTGATGCATCTAGAAGCTTATTCTGTAGTACAGAGACTTATATTTTGTAAAGTGCACTTTCCCACACCCACTTTTTAAGTAATAGAATATACAATAGATGAGAGACATTATTTGAAAGAGGCTTGAGGTAAATCCCAAGAGACTAGAGGAAACTTGTTACTGATACACTATGAAACAGGAAGCATTAAGAATGGCTTAAGCTTAAAGGGGGTAATGCTGCAGTTAAATTTTATTAGATGGGAAGAGCTGTCAAACCTGACTTGAGAACTACACCACACAGTAGTAGCTTATAGCTGGTGGATGCCAGTGGAGTCATGTGGACTTGCGGCATGTTCTTCTTTCATGGCAAACACCATTTTCAAATAGGAAGGAATGTACAGGTGGGGAATTCTGTTAGTGAAGCAAGAGCCATTTTAAACTTCCATGCTAAATATTAATCACTGAAAAAAGTTGGAGTTTACAATGTGCTGTGTTTTACGGTCTTATTTATTTACCATGACATTGTTTGATCTGGCTGTACATATGAACAGTGCATTAGATAATTACACTTTGTATATCAAACTTATTTTTCACTCTGCTTGGATGGTGAGACTAGACTTGTTAGTTTTTCTCATGTTCTTAGAATCCATTTTATTCTTAGTCTGACACAGTAACAGATGGGTTGACTGTTATTCATATGGCACCCCTCAACTGTCCCCTCCTGAGAAGTTATTCATCTTTTTACTCAAATTTCTTTCTTCCACACAATTTTTGTGTTGTTGTATATCAAATCTGTGCGGAACTTTTATGCATGTTCTGGGAACACCCAGAGATTTCAAATGAACTTGAATGCCCCATTGTATTAGAAATGGTACAGAGATGGTATCTTCCTCAGAAGGAGTCCAATCCCAGTTTGACTTTAATTTAAGTTCCAGGTGTTTAGTACCTCTGAAAACAAAGTCACTTAGTGAGGAGTTAATACATTTAGAAACAAGAGGAATATTTGTTTAAATATCTGTTCAATATATCTTAGTGCACCAACACACACTGGATCTGTTTACTGAAGTATAGTATTACCTGTGGGATTCAGTTATAGCACTTGGTGCTTGTAGTAATCATTTGTATTTATGATCCAAAGATCATTTTTATGAAGGCTGTTTCCTTTTGGTGTTTTGGGTTTTTTTTTTTTCCTATTTATACTGATAGGTATTCATTGTAAATGTCAGAAGTCCTATCTTGGCTATTTACAAGCAGAAGGCATCTGTACTGAAGATGCTTTTAATAGACAACATATTGACTCACCTTTTTAAATCTCGTATTGTGTGTAAAGAACCTTTGTAGCTTGTAGACATACCTAGTAAAAGTGTTTAAAGCCTATGCTGGTTCTCAATTGCAAAAATTGGTTCTTTCCTTCTAAGATAGAAGTTTCTATGCCAGGGACCCAACATTATTTCAGGACCTTCTTCTCTCATGTATCTGGATACAGAGGAAAGTCAGATCTGACCTAAATGGGTTTTAAAGGTGTAAAAGCAAGAGCAGCAGTCCCCAAAGACAGCAAAATTTCCCACTCCTTTCCCTACCATGGCACATCCCGTCCCCTCCCATTTTCCCTCTGTCCCTTGCCTGCTGCCTCTGCTACCTCTACTGACCCAGGGGCAAGGCGCTCTACAGCCTTCCTACTGTGGTTCAGCCAGGCTCAGCCAAAGACACAGCGGTGGCTGGCTTGGTCCCCAGGGTATTCTGTCACCTTGGGAGCAGTCATGGGGAAAGGGAATCTGCCTATTGCTGCTGTTGCCTCTGGCTGAACCTGGTTTCACCTGAAGCCCATCTGGAGTAGGGGAGGAGTGGCTCTGGAGCCTCCCCTTCAACCTTCCCTGCCCTGCACTTGGGATAGCAAGGGACAGTGGAGACAGCCGCAGCAGTTGCTGAGGAAGGAGGAATGGAGGGGAGGTGACATGTCACTGAGAACAGAAGGGACCCTCCCCCCTACCTTACAAAATTCTGGATCTGTCCATGATCTCCATTAGTATGAAAAGACCAGGGCACTGCCCCTGTCTGGGGTACATATGTCCTGTGTATTTCCTTTTGAAATCCTATGGCTGACTCAAGGGTTGGACAGTTCAAAGTATAATTTAAGGATAATCTAACCGCAAACTGGGTTTGCACTTTGGGTCCATTATTTAATTATTTTGACTTTTGTTAGAGGTGGTGTACATGACACAAGCAGACTTCACATAGGACTGTCAAACTGAGTATTCTACTTGGATAAAATGAAAATACAATGTTCTAAACAAAGTAATAAACTGTAGCCAGACCATGCTCCAGGGTTATCCGTGATGCATCCTGGTGACCACATAATTCCTGCCGCCACTCCAGCTCCTTGGGCTACCTTCCTCTTTTCCTTGTCTGCCATGCCTTGATGGAACTATTGTAATATTAAAAAAGGCTGCCCTAGGGTCCCAGAGTGAGCTCTATTTCACTTCAACCAACTGATACCTCCCATAACCAGCTGACCGCAGTCTTGCTCCTTGGGCACTGAGTTGTGGCCCTCCTGGCCATATCAGTGCCTAGGGGCACCCATTGCCCTATGGGCTATATTTGTAGCCTCTGTCTTCTCCTGTAGCCATGTTCATGCCTCGCCAATATAACCCAGTGTTCATTTGGAGGGGGCCCGCTGGTCCCAAATCTGGCTTTTGGCCCTCAGACCTTGAACCCTTGTTTGGGTCTCAGTCTTCCTTGCCTTGGTCCTGTTATTCTGGCTGCACCCTTCAGCTCAGGTCTGCTGCCCTGGACTTTGGCTGCTGAGCTCCAGCCCTGTCTCTCACTCATGTGCTCCGGGCCCTGGCCCTGCCCTGCTGTCTTGTGCTTCAGACGAGCCCTTAGCCCTCTGGGTCCTTGACCCCAGGCTAGGCTGCCTGTCTCAGAGTGCCCCAACAGGCAGCCTCCACACCTTGCCTAGAGCCACATCCTGGGCCTGTGGCATTAAGCTTAAATGCAACACAAACATAAGCATGCTGCTTTACCAACTAAAAGTCTCCCTACACTGGTTCTCTGTTCCCCACAGGCCATATCTCTTTTGGAGCTCTCTCATCCCTACTCTCTTGGGTGTCTGTCTATCTGGCTGTCTCCTTCAGCCCTTATCTCCCAAGAGCTCCTCTCCCTGCAGCATGCAGGGCTTGATTGCCTGTGTGACCTCAAGCACTGGGCTTATGTGCCCTGGAGCCCCACCCCTTCCTGTTATGTAGCTTCTCAACCATACACAGGGTTCTCCACTTGGGTTTGATAACCAGCTTATTCTTCTCTGCTGCAGTAGCCAGCTGCTGTCCTCTGCTAAAGTGACACAGGCCTTGGCCCCTGTTACATAAATCCACTCTGTTTTTTTCTTGCCTCTCTCTGTTTGCTACTCTGAGACATTTTGGGGCTTAACTTGGGGTTCCCTTGGGTCCCCAAGATCCTTTTCCTATGGCTTACAATTTCTCATCTCTGAACCAGATCAGCTTGCTTCTTTTTACTTTGGCTGACCCTGCAGTTAAAGTGTCCCCTACTACAAATGCATGTCCTTCACAGCTGCTTGGCATCTTTGTGAGTCTTCCCCCTACTCATCCCATTATTTAGTTCTAAAATCCAGGATCAACCTGTTGACATCTTTAGTCTGCATTTAAGAATTTTCTCCATACCAAACTCCAGCTGTCTGTAGAGAATTTGAAGCCAAGCTTCTCCAGTGGCTTCAGATAATTCACAGGGCTTCCATCTGAACAGGCAGTTGTGTCCTAACAATTCATCATCAGTTCTGATCTGGGAGGGTGATGACATGGCCCTTGTCAGTGAATGGTGGATTTCCCATACACTGAGGCCTTTTATGATTCAACAATTAGATAACATGAACCAGAATTTGTGTATTGTTCAAAGACATTCCCTACCTCTTAACTCCAGCGTATGCAGGTCTCCCTCATTTTATACGTGTTCTGTATGTGTGAATTCACTCTTATGCAATGACCATTTTTATACCAAAAATTTGTTATATGCAAGGTAAATTCACTCTTATGTGATCAGTGTGGTGGAAGCCCACAGTCAGCTGCTTTTGTGCAGTGCATTGTAGGAGTGATGTGCATCAAAATATAGTCTCCTGTGTGAATCTCTGCTCCTCACTCGCTGTATGTGACATGTGTTTCTGTAGTTGCCACCCCCATTATGATAACATTCACTACCACCCTGGGCTTGTGTGTACAGTCTGCTGTTGCTGAATACCAACACTATCTTGTAAAAGTGGTAGAAATGGGTCTGGGGGTCAGTACAGTTGAGGTCTTGGAACGTATCCCTATTTGTTACATTGTAAAGTGGGTTCCCTTATGCAAATTTGAGTTATGCACCATTTTCCAGCATGTGTAGCATAAAGCGAGGGAAACTTATATATGTAAAAACACAGTGTGGTGCAGACATTTATTTACCACACATAACAACATTTCTTTTCCAAAACAGAAGTATGTAGGTGCTAGACTTCCTTGTGAAATGTGCCAGCCCTTCCCAGATTAATGCACATACTATCCTTAATAATACTTTCTGTCTCAGGGGAGAGCATTGTACTTCTATCAAACTTTAATACATGTTCATGTCTGGTCCACTTATGTCTCATACATATATTGTACACATGTGCAATTATTTATATTTAAAACCGTGAGGTTAAAAGGGGCTTTTGTCTTTATTTCTGTACCAACAACCTCTGTAAAGTATCTACCACAGAATAATGTTTCCAGCCTGGTAATACCAAGTAACTGTATACTTTTGCTATTTTTACTTGTCTTGTAATTGGTATTATTCACAGGCTGATTTTGCTGCTGTAACATGGCTCATAATTCAGTGTTAAATGTCATTAACAGATTGAAGCTAAATGATGCTTTCACTTAAACTCCATGAAAATCCATTATATCCAATTTCATATGCCTGTATGTACATAATTGAAAACAGAATTTGGCCCATCATATGCTTCTGCATGTGGTAATGGAATATAACATATCCTTAAGCTGCTATTTGAATAGAGCAAGTGAATTGAGTGGTATGTATAATCTAGCATGATGTAACGTTAGGGACAGTCGTAGAACTAATGAGCCCTTTCAGGACTCCCTAAGTTTCTGTGGGTTGCAGACCTCTATTCAGGATGTCAGAATCTTTGATAAGAACAGTAAAAACTCTTACGATTAATGTAAGCATGTATAATGTGTATAACAAAGATAAGACTAACACAATTATGAAGACACTAGCAAAACAGAAACAAAAATAACAACTTCACAAGTAACTGTGATTCCAGTGGAAGAAAGGGTCAGCTCCATTGACTTCACTAACACTATTCTAAGGTGTACCAGCTGACAATTTAATAGTCTGGGCTGTGCGATAATTTATGCATGCTGTATGTTGGCCTTTTTGTTGGAATGTTTATTACATGAATTTTAAGTTAGCTCAATAGTGTTGTCTGGGGAAACAAGTAGAAAGAAGAATGACGCTGAGCAAATACTTGAGATTTATTAACCAACAATACTGAGCTTTTCATTTTGATTTTTTGCCTTCTCTGCACCATACTAACAAAACTGGCTTTGATTATAGGGCCAATGACCAGGAACACATAGGATCTATGGTAAATTTGAAAAGGGGCCCTCTCTTAAAGAGGGCTCCTGTGGCTTCAGAAACTACCTGAGGTTACTGTCACCATCACCATTTAAGGAAGACAGACATGTTACCTGGACTGTGTTTGAAAACTGTTTTACTTGTACTTTACTTTTGCTGCTGAAGTAAACAATACTGTTTGTTTGAAGAAGGCTGATTGCTGTAAGCTTCTTGTCAAACTCCTGAAGGGGAAAAATTGGTGTCTAAGTTAGGATGAACTTGCTGGGTATGAATGGCTGCTACTTGGGGTACTGTACACCAAGGCCTCTCCAAGGCCCACCCCTGCTACACACTACATATATAACACAATTAACTAACTAGTTAATTGTGAACTACATTTAGACTGGCCACAAGCACAAAGTAATTATTATAGGTGGATACTCAATATAAAAATGAGTATCCAGGTATAAAGAGAGCCAACCAACTACAAAGTTAGCACTTGAAAACGTACAACTCTAGCTAGTTTCTATCCAACTTTAATTTGAACATGTTCACAAGACAGTTGTGGAATTCCATGCCAGGAGAGAAAAAGGTGCAAAGCCAGTGATGGGAAGGATTGCAGTGGAGGAGTTAGTGGGGCACTAAACCCTGTAACTATGACAAACTGAACATAAAGCCATTAATACACCAGGGCATATTGGATGTTTCTTTATTCACTGCAGCACTTGGTTATTTATCTGAACAAAACTGGCTGGCTTCATGTGGCCCTGGAGAGATTTTTTTAATAAATAGATTGCCATTCACATGGTGCACAAAAGCATTTGGAGTTGTCCATAGTTATCCATCTGTTATGTTTTTTAGTGGTATGGGACTGTCTGCAAGACTCTGATGTGATGCATAGAGAATATCAAGCAGAGCATAGGGTGCTGGACTGACTTTACTTGGAGTTTCCTTCCTCTGGGATGATATCTCAAATGCAATATTAGTTCAGCTTACTTGATTGCATTTAATTTCCTTTGTTTTAGTGCAGTGGTTGTCAACTGGGGGTACGTATACCCCTAGGGGTGCTTAAAGAGGTCCTAGAGGGTACTCAGATCGAATATGGTTGGTAAATGCCATGTGCATGTGTGCAGCTGCAGTGCAGGATACAGGTGGCCAGGAGAGCAGCCTGGTCCTGTTGGTAAACGTGTTTGTGAGGAAAGGGGCCTGGGTTGGAGAGCAGATTGAGGCCCCAGCGGCAGGGGAAGGAGTACAGCTAGGGCAGGGTCTGCCCAGCCAGGGTGGGGTGCACAGAGGGTGGGTCCCAGAGCTGCACACACCCTGGGAGGGCATGGAAGGTATGTGCTCCCAGATCTGCATGCTGGGCAGGGCAGGGCAGGATGCAGCTGCAGGCTGGATCCGGGACTGTGTCAGGCTCTTCCCAGCAGGGGCAGAGCCAGGCTGCACTTGAGGCAGGTGGTGGTGCTGGGAGAGGGCTATGGGGGAGGCTGCAGCCACCCCAGAATACTCCCTAGCCCCTCAATTCCCCCTCCTAGCGCCACCACCCACCCCGAGTGACGCCTGGCCTAGCCCCTGCCAGGAAGAGCCTGGTGCCAACCGCAGTTCACAGCGGCAGTCCATCCTGCCCTGTGTACAGATCTCAGGGCACACATCCCCCATGCCTTCTGGGGTGCCCATTGCTGAGGGAGCTGCCCCTTTGTGTAGCTCAGTCCTGTGCCCTGCCCCAGCTGTGCAGTCCCTGCCCCAGCCCCAGCTCCAGCCCTACTCTGTCCCCCACCACTGGGCCAGACTGCCTCGCCCCGCTCCACCCCGTGCAGATCCAGGGCATATACCGCCCATGCCCTCCCAGGGTGTGTGCGCTGGCAGGAGCTTTCCCTCCCGCCCCATGCCCCATGGATGAACTGCATCTCTGTCCCCGATCCAGTCCTGTCTGGGCAGCCCCAGCCCCACTCCCTCCCTCACCGTGGAGGACCTTGAACTGCCTCCCCCCCGCCCCTTAAAAACAAGAAAAAAATATGAAGGGGTATGTGAGCCGCAACTTTGAAAGAGAATGGATACACTTGTTAAAAAAGGTTGAAAACACTTGACATATATATATTCCATGGGCAATGATAAAATTAATTTTTAATCAGGCACAGTGCCATCTACACAAGAGGGTGTAGCCTTTTTGGGTGTGTCTGACCAAAAGGGCAAAGGGGAAAATGTGATCCCTTCTCTCACATTAACAGTAAAACTAGAGAGGCTCCAAGATTATTCACCTTTCAGACAACAGAATTAATAAGACTCCACCTCCCCTACACCTCTTCCATATGCCTGCACTTCTGGATGTTAACTTAGTAGTGCTTTCCTGGTTGAGATTATGATGGCACGGCACCACTGTGAACACACAGAAATGTCTACATCTTTTCTCATACACTGGCCTTTTAAGGCCCGGACACAGCCTTAAGTAGCTAGGCAAGTTCACTGTCAATAACAAATAAAGAAAACCAAATATTCCCTGTCACTTCATGGTGTCATACATCTGACATCCAGTGGGGATCCACTCACATGATCACTGGAAAAACATCTGCCTGGTGTGCAGCTCCTCGGTGCTCCAGAGGAAGCTTTTCTTCAGAAATGTTCTACTTTTAAGGGTGAAGATCCCTCTGGGTCTTCCTTGATGAACCTATCCAGGTGATACCTCAGAGCCTCTCCTCCTCAGCCTTTCTGGAGCCTGGCAGCTTGCCAAATCCTTGATCCAGCTCTTTAGCCCAGGGCAGAGTTGAGTCAGGGTGTAGGACTCAGCTCATCACCCCTGCACTGCTCAGCCATCTGGTAGCCCTCTGCTGCCTTAAACACCTAGCCATTCTCCAGCTCCAGGCACAGCTTAAATACATCACACCCTGCATGTCCTTCAATACACAGGGGGTAAGAGCTTTTGTAATAGTGTGGGAGCAGCGTGGACCACTCCAAGAGTCTTGTCCTTGACCCTGCTGGAAAAACTGTTGGGAGTCTGAGAGCAGGGCTTTTGACTGGAAAAAGCTGTAAGAGCTGCTTGGAACAGGCAACAGTTCAACACATGCACATTAGGGCTGTGAGAAACAGCACTGTTCTGTTTCGGCTTCTGTTTCGACATTTTGGTGGGACAGTGTTTCATTTTGAGTTTCATCTCATTTCAAAATGGAACAGCGGTTTCATTTCATCAAAGCTGTTTCAACGCTGTTTCGATGTTTTGCCCAGAGGCTATAATGGGGAAGCATGAAACTGCCTATAACTTTGTCATTTTGGGGCAGATTTGGATGAAACCAGTAGAGATGGTAGCCCCTTCTGAAGGCATGAAGATTACCAAATTTCAAGGAGATAAATGCAGGGGTTTATGGGAAACTGCACCTCAAGCTGCTCACTGGTGCTGGGGCCTCTACACGACATGGTAGTGTGCCCTAATGAGGGCTCCTCCTCCCCTACAGCCTCATCTCGGTCCACCACTTTAATGACAACAGGTAATAACTTAGTGTGTAGCACAGTAGCACCAGCAGCATCTGAGGCAGCCAAATTGTATCAAAGCCTTTCTTTCCCCCCCTGCCGGATATTCTTCTCCAGTGTTTGTGTTAAGACAGTGGAATTCTGACACACTACAACCTGCCAGATATCTGATTTCCCAGGTACCTCTCCACTTTTACCTGAACGGCTACATTTCCCTTCCCCCCTACCCCCTTCCTCACTCCAGCCTTTCCCTCACCCCGATGCCTCCATTTCTATTTTCACTGACTGGCTTTCTTGCCTGCATTGCACGCCAGCTTCTAGCTTCCAGGAACAACACATACACACACAAACTGCAGGTGCTTCCTCAGCCTGACAAAGGGTTTTTCAGTCTGAAAGCTGGCATCCCAGGCAGTTAAGCTGAGCTCACCTGGAGCCTCACAACTCCACTGCAACCAGCAAGCCTCAGGCCTGTCAAAGACATGACGAGTCTGGGCTTCCACCAACCCGGACTCTGTGTGTGTGTGTGTGTGGTGGCTGGAGGTTATGGCACCTCCTACCTGCTTTTCATCAGGAGGATCCTCAGTCCCGGCATTTCCTGGGGCTGCTGTGCCACCAGCAGTCCCACCCCTCCCTGACCCTGGCAGAGTGCAGTTTTAGTGATCATGCCCAGGATCTGGGGCCTCCTCCTTCCTCATAGCCCCAGTTCATACCTCCAAGATCATCCTGGCATGGAAGCTCAGCAGAGGCATGTTCTTCCCCCGCTGGCTGGTGATGCAGTGGGTGCCCCCTCCACCCCCCCGCTCTGAAAGTGGGGCATTAAATGGCTTTTAAAAAATGAAAAAAGAAAATAGGTGCAGACACAGAGTGGGGAGGGTGGCATTCACTCCATCTGCTCCTGGAGCTTGGGGAACCCCAGCAGCAGGAGATTCACTTTCAGGAACAACAGCTGCTCCACCAAACCAGGATCCAAGCAGGTGCGGTTGGGTGTCACTACATCCCCAGCAATGCTGAACCCTCTCACTCGGATCACTAGTCAGCGGACAGGAAAGGTGTTCCCAGGCAACTGTGGCCAGATCTGGCCACATCTGGCTGCGGCTTGCCCAGTAAGCCAAGGGGTTGCACAGCAGCAGCTCCATGTCCTCAGCAAAATAGGCAGCCACCAATGTCGGAGTGCTACTTGCCTGATGGTGGGGTCTGGTACCTCTGGATCCCACCATGGAAGCCATGCCCTTGGCCCACACTGGCAGCTCCTGTGGTGCAGGAGGAGACTGGCTGGTGGATGGTGGATCCCCCTCTTCCACATCCCCCCATCTCTGCTGTTCTGCCTCCCTGACTCTTCACCAGCACCTCTGTCCACTGATTCAGGCTTTGGCTGCTGCATACACTGCCCTTCACCCTTGGGTCACACATGGTGGTCAGGTTATGGACTGTATTGGACCACAAGGAATCAAGCTGTTTCCTGATGCCCTCCTTCAGCCGCCTCACCAGATGATATCTCACTCAGCTCTGTAAAGGGAGCCACTGATCCCAATCTCCCCAACCAAAGCCATCTCATGGATGGCCTTCTGTTGCTCCACCAGTCTGTCCAGCATCAGGTATGTGGAGTTCCACTGAGTTTCCACATCCTGCATGATTTTATGCTGTAGGATGTTCAGTTCTGCTTGTCTGTCTTGCAGCATCTTGCCCCCCTTGATGCTCCAGTGGAAGTAGCCTGCCACCTTCCTGCATTTGGAAATGAGCTTGCTGGTGGTGCTGGTGCCGTGACCAGCAGCCCTGGCCCCCTCCAAGGCATCCCTGACAATGAAGTGGAACTTGCATGCCAAACAGCGGATGCCAACAAAGTTGGCATCATGGACCACCTTGACCATATTGGCACCATTGTCAGTGACCATGTACCTGCGGGTGAGCTCAGCCCAATAAGCCACCCCTGCACCAACCAGTTCACGGCCCCCATGTTCTCGGTTGCCACATGGGACTCATCCATCACCTCAGCTTGAAGAAGAGACCACCAACGGCCTGACTGGTTGCACCAGTGCCCTATGAGGGAGAGGTAGGTGTGATCTCCACCCCAGTTGCTCCAGATGTCTGAGGTGAAGGGTAAGGTCATCTGCAGACCTGCCTTGCATAGCTCCTCCCTCAAGTACTCCCTGCATGCCTCAGATAGGAAGGGCATTACTGTCCTGCTGAAGGTGGTGCATGTGGGCATTTGGTAGGATGAGGCCACAAGCGCCATGAACCACCTGAACCCTGGCCGCTCAACTAAGGAAAAGGGCTGGCCATCAACATCTCCCCAGTGCTCTGGGTGATCTTGCTTTCCCTTGCAACATTGCTTGCCCTTTCTGTCCTCCTTTCTCCCACTGTTCCAAGCTGTCCTGCATCTGCTTTGGGGGGACTGGGGCTTTGGAGCTACAGGGGGACTTCCCTTTGGGTACACTCCCGCTGGTGCCAGGCTGAAAAGGAGCAAGGGCAAGGGGGGTGGTGCCTGCGGAAATGCATCAGCATCCCCATGGTGCTCATGTGTTTTGTTCCCTTGCCCCAGCTGGTTTTGGCTTGGCAGTACAGGCAGATAGCATACGTGGCATCATCTGCCAGTTCAAAATGATCCCAGACCACACTACCCACTCACTTCTGGGGTGCGGGTGCATGTGTGGATACTGCACTTTCCCCGTCCTCAGCAGGCAGAGGCACAGCAGCAGGAGGAGTGGACTCAACTGAGCCGTTTGCTTCCGCAACCTCTACCTCAGCCTCCTCTGAAGTGCCTTCTGGGGAAGGAGACCTGGCTCTAAGGGAAACTTGAGGGGTGTGGAGCACAAGCTCAGCTGATTCCCCTTCCTTCCCCAGAATTTCCCTTGCTATGGCACTCAGATCCAGCTCCAGCTCCAGCTCTTCCTCTGGCACTGGAAGGCTCAGCATAGGAAGTGAAATGGGAGTGGAGGAGACTGTCATGCTGGTGCTGGTACTGCTGCTTGCTGTCATGGTGGTGGTGGGTGTTATGGCTGGTGCTCTTGGGGGGATGCAGTCTCAGGCACAGGGAGTGGCATTGGCACTGCTTCCCTTTCGTTGCTGCTTGTGGAGGCCTCATCCCTCCTAGTTGTAGGAAAGAGACTGCATCTCAGTTTGGGGGCGGGGAACTTACACCCCTCCCTCTACCCCCACTTCTGCCCCTCCCTGAAGGCTTGCCAGCTGCCCTTCCACCACGTTTCATGGTGTGTTTCATAGTGTCTTGCTTTTATACAAATATATAAATGAATCTGTGTTCCTATATAAATTCTGTAAGGCGTGTAGTGATTGCCACAAGGTATAAATGTATCTCCCTTCCTATATAAATTCTACATGGTGTGTAGTGTATGCCACAAGGTAAAAGTGCATAGAAATAAAATATAAATGTATCTCCCTTCCTATATAAATGATATAATGTATGTATATGCTGCAAGATATGTATAGAGATAAAATATAAATTTATTTCCCTTCCTCTATAAATTAAATTCTATAGTGTAATATCCAATATCATTATAAAATTGAAAAGAATAAATCAATGAATATAATAATAAAATAAAAACATCTAGAAGAAAGAAAAAGGTATCCTGGAATCCCTCTTGCTAGGCTAGGCTAGCAAGTGGGAAACCATTCAGATCAATGCTAGTAGTAGTCTTTGTTGTCTAATGCTCCTGAGCTACTGGAAGATAGCTCAGTAACTGTCAGACCCCAAGGCAAAAAGCAGGCCAGTTCAAACAATGCTGCCTTTTATGCTGTTTTTCCATCCCACCCCCAGAGCACTGGGTTTGGAAGGGACCTCAGGGAAGGATGACAGTCACTGGCCAGCTACACAGTCAATATGAGAGCAGTCCTTCCCTGCTCTTCCACCTACCTCCTTACTTTCTGTTTCCCTGCAGGCAGGCCCAGCTTGAGCTTTGAAACTTGAAACGTTAAACAAATGTCTAAACATTTCCACTGCCCTCGTTTTGTTTCGAGGCTGTTTCAAAGCCCTCCACTTTGTTTCGATTTTGCTGTTTCAAGCTCAAAACGAGTCAAAATAGCATTGAAACAAAACAGCTGGCGCAATGTCACATAGCCCTAATGCACATGCAATATGTAGAGGTTGCTTCCTCACCCCCTTCACTACTTGATTGAAAAAGGAAAGGACAATACCATAAAGATCAGCATAAGCTCTTCCCCTAGACATGGCTGGACCTTCTTTCCTTCTCCTGCAAGTCACTCCCCTTTTTTTTTAATATTCACTTGGGGTAGCTAATCATTACTTCAGTGTGTCAGCAGAACCCCCTCAAACATTTTTTGAGGGTGATCTCCAGGCAGCTGGCAGAGAGTGGTCTATGAATTAAACATATTCAGGCTCTATGAGTTAAACATATTCAGGCTGCGGTATTCTTGTTTTTGTTATATTTTGAGTTTATATGCCCATTTAAATGTGGAATGTGTCATTCATAACCCATTCTTGGTTAGGGGGCTGGGACATGACTTATGAAGAAAGATTGAAGTAACTAGGCTTATTTAATCTAGAGAAGAGAAGTCTGAGAGGGGACTTAATAGCAGCCTTCAACTACTTTACATGTGGTTCCAAAGAGGATGGAGCTGGACTGTTCTCAGTGGCAGCAGATAGCAGAACAAGGAGCAATGGTCTCAAGTTACATCAAGGGAAGTTTAGGTTAGGTACATAGAGTAGAGTTGGTAAGCAGAGTAGGTAGTATAAATAGTGTTAATAGGAATATAGTAAAGATAATATAAGGTTTAGTAGCAATTTATTTTTCCCCCAGAGTTTATTTATGTATTTATTTACACCCAGATACTGTATTTTTATACTGGTAATGACTGGGGGGGCGGGGTTTAATTGTGTTATGGAAATTTTTAAAAATAAAAGTAAATGAAAGTTCAAATTCATACAGTTCCTTCTGGATGTGGTGGGGTTTTTTTTCATAGGCGAATTGGCATGGGAATCCATGCATTTTGGGGGTGGGTGGGGGAGGTGATGACCATGGCTTAGCATAGGGACCCCTGGCTTGGGGGGAGGGGGCCCTTTTGGGGTGTATGGAAGGGGATGGGGGACGGTGGCAGTTCATGGGGTGTGGTTGAACTCACGAGGGGTGGGAGTTCACGTGTTCTGGGCATGTGGGAGGGGATAGGGGTCTATGACCATGGGTGGCTGGGGGCTTATTGTTGTACACATAGGTCATACGCTAGATTAAAAACAAGCAGGATCTTTACTGGGGATAAGGCAGTATGCCACATTTATTGAGCCTACCAAAACATTAAAGACATCACATACACACTCACACCCACACAGATAGACAAACAGTTCTGCAGGTGCTAAGATGTTACCAGTCTTTCAGTTGCTCAAGTCAGCTTAGCTAAGCTGAGCATGAGAGGGGAGCCAGGCCTTCTGTCAGATGCATACTGATGCTCCATCATTGTTGTTGTTGTGCAGAACAGACCCCAAAAATTTTTCATTCTTACCACCTTTTATGGTAGCTGTCTCCATGCATGTCCATGCACCTTGAAGTTGTTTTTCTCTTTTTCTTTTGGTGTCAGGCTGCTTATGAACTATGGAGTTGTTTTGCTCTTCTTCTGCTGTGCTGGAATGATTTCTGGTTTGGGGCAGATTTTTCTCACTCTGGGTTCTGTAGCCTTCAGCCATCAAAAAAGGAGTATTGTTTTGCAGCCCTCATCCCTGTCAAAACAGGAGGCAATCTTTGGTCGTTGAAGAATTACAGCAGAGTCGTAAACCTTGCTGCTTTTTGTCTTTATTCTTCACATATTTTCTTATACGGTAACTTGTTGGTGAACACACAATATACAATGTTTTTTTAGTCACTCCACACTCATTCATCCATACACTATAAATATTACAAAGAAACTCTTCTTTTGTTACATATACATATAAAATAGCATCAGGCTGCTACAAAATGGAGTTTGGCTTAGGCTAAGTCATACAAAAGCTTAAGTAATAAAAGTAGAGTAAATGCAAGTTAGTTAAAAAGCTAAATGATACGACAATAGAATGATTATAAGTGGTTATATAAAAACAAAATCAGCTTTAGCTTGACATGTCTCCCCCTTTTGACCCTTCAAACCTTGGTGCTGAATGGGTCAGACTTTATAATATTTTCTTTTAGTAAATTGATTTATATTATAATTTTTGCCATAAGGCACTTAGGCTAGCTACAGTTTGTAGTTTAAAATAAATGTTTTTCATCCAACAATACATACAACACGTTGCAACAAACATTATTCCAATTAAAATAAAGAAAACAATTATGGGATGTAATGGGCTAATGTTTAAAACCGCTGTCAATGAAGGAGCCCATCCAGTAAAAATAGCATACCAATGATGCATCATCATTTGTTTTGTTCTGATAACTTTAGAATTTTTTTATCCTTGATGTAAAATAGCCACAGTGTGCATTTGTACCTGTTCTCGCATGGTGGCAGTCAGGTAACTAATCTGTTCATTCTCTTGTAATAGGTTGTATAAAACTGTCCAATTAACTCCTAAAGAAAAACTAAAATCTAAGGCATTATTTGCATAGGAATAATTCTCTTTTCTTTATGAATTGGAAAGGAATATATTAAAGTGGGGGTTTGGATCATAGTGATGTGCACACACATTGTTGTACAGGAGGGCTTGAGACATTTCTGTCTTGCCAAACAATTTTTTCAAGTCCAATTCCATAAACACAACTTTTCTTATTATAATATAATTTAGTGGTAACTATCATTATCATATCATTATGCATGCATATAGATTCTGTTTCACTGTTGTGCAAGCATTCTTCCCAGCTGGGGGTCACTCATAGGTTATCCTGTGGTCAAAGGCTCCTCTTTGTGTACGTTCCCTAATAAATTAGGAAATCTTTAACTACCAGGATATCTATCTTACCTGCCTGTATTCAGGTAGTTTAGTTGACTTTGTAATGTTTGGAATCTTGCCAGCTCAGCACTTGTTATTAATTGTCTGTATCCGTTCCCCTATATTCCCCCACTTTCTTTTCCTGAGAGGCCCCAGCGGCACTCAGAGCTCTGGTTGGATCAGAAGGACACCACCAAGGTCCGCTGAGCCTGGGTCAGCATATGGGTCTTGGCTTTTGGATCCCTTTGTCCACACTGCTTAGGCTGGGGTATTAGATCTCGGAGAATTGGTTATACGAAGTAACTATTAAGTGTAGACAGGTAGTGGGATGTTGCTGTACCTTTTAACATACAGCCAATTAAAATATGCTTACAACACAGGCACAAAGCCTGTAATAATTGACAAAGCTAGTCCCACTTTGTATGTATTAGAGGTAAAATGAAATAGAGACAGGATTACTAAGTGGTATCACTCCTCTCAGTTGAAGTTATGGAAGTGTGAGTGATAGAACCAAATGTGTATGTAAATATCTATATATATATATTTATGTTTAGCGACTGTTGCGTTATGAAGAGAAAAATCTTCTTCTCTGAGATGATCTTCATAGCAAGTCTCCTGTCTATGGCTACCACGGTTTCCGGGAGAAGACCAGGGAAAGTGGAGGTCATGATTGCATCAGTCCAGATGGAAGACACCGTGTAGTCTCGAACCTTGTGGGACATACCGACAAAGTTAATATGGGGACTGTATAGTTCTTTGAGTACTGGAGGAATACCAGTTATAATGTTACCTCAAGTAATGAATGTGACCATTGTATGTCAATTTGACAAAACCTTGGATACTTTTGGTATTAACATATACCAAGCATGGGGACAACCCGACAGAGGTTTTATGAAATGGTCCTGTGCATTGGCACAAAGATGTAATAGTACTTCCGAATGCGCATGGGCAACCATTATTAATTATAACATGTGGGAATGACAAATATGGTGTCATTGTAGCTATGAAGCTAGGGATAACCTCATTGAAACCTTAGGTGGAGAAGGTGGTTACTTCAAGCAGTCCTCATTACTTCCAGGATGCTTGTGTAATATGGTCAGTCCCTAAGCAGACGATTGCTGGCCATGCTTATAATATCTATGCGCAATACTGCCAGATCAATGAATACCCTATTATGCTTATTGATCCACTGACTAATAAGATATCTAGTACTGTTATTGACCACAGCCATCAAGGCAAAGGGACCACAGCCATCAAGGCAAAGGGACACCAAGAGCACCCACTGGGGGGCTAAAATGTCTTTACACAAATGCCAGGAGTATGGGGAATAAACAGGAGGAGCTCACACTCCTACTTGCTAGCACCCAGTATGACCTAGTCAGCTTAACAAACATGGTGGGATTCTACGCATGACTGAGCAGTAGGCATTGAGGGGTAGAGATGAGACAGTACGGGGAGAAAAGACGGGGGTGTAGTTCTCTATGTTAAGGAGCAGTACACATCTTCCATCATCAAGGCAGGAGTGAAGGAGGGGAATACGAAGGCATTGTGGGTCAGGATCCAGGGAGGTCCTGGGGGAAAGGACTACTACAGACCTCCTCACCAGGATGACGAGCTAGACAAGGTATTCTCCAAGCAGCTCTCAGATGCCATACAGGTGAGGGAGGCAGTGGTCATGGGGGACCTAAATTACCCGAACATTTGCTGGGAGGAACAAGCTGCCAAAACAAGCCACTCATGGAGGTTCTTACACTGTGTGCATGACCTCCACCTAACCCAGGTGGTGTCCAGTCCCATCAGGGGTAGCGCCTTGCTAGACCTGGTCTTAGCAACAGGGGATGATCTCGTGGGGAACCTGCAAGTACACAGTAATCTGGGAGATAGTGACCATCAGTTGGTAGAGTTCACTATCCAGTGAAGAGTGAAAAAAATATCCCGTGATGCTGAAGTGTTAGACTTCAGAAGGGCCAACTTTAGTAAACTTAGAAACCTAGTTAGTGAGGTGGCCGAACTCAAGAGCATTGGGCTAATGGGGGTCCAAGAGGGTTGGAAGTTTCTCAAGGGAGTGATCCTTGGGGCACAAAAGGAGTCTATCCCCTTATGCAGGAAAGGGGCTAAGGGGATAAAAAAGCCCCCTTGGCTGAACAGGGAGCTCCAGAAAAGACTGGGAACAAAGAAAGAGATTTATAGGCAGTGGAAACAGGGAGCAGCCACCAGGGAGGCATACACCACCCTGGCACACTATTGCAGGGAGTCAGTTAAGCAGGCTGAGGCAGGACTGGAGCATAGGCTGCCTTCAACAATTAAGGACAATAAAAAGTCCTTCTGCAGATACATAGCGAGCAAAAGGAAAGCGCAGAGTAACACAGGGCCACTGCAGGACAAATCAAGTCAGTTGGTGGTTGATGCAGAGAAAAAGGCAGAGCTCTTCAATGAGTTCTTTGCTTCAGTATTCCTAAGTAGTGACCAACACAATTCCCCCACCTTGAGCACAGACAGATGTCCAGAAGGCACCAGAATGCCAACTTAGTTAACTTAGTGCTGACTTAGTTAAAGAGCACTTGGAAGGGCTGAATGGGTACAAGTTAGCCATTCCAGATGACCTCCATCCATGGGTGCTGAAGGAATTGGTCAATGTCATTGATGAGCCCCTGGCACAGCTGTTTGAGCACTCATGGTGCTCTGGCCAGGTCCCTGAGGACTGGAAAAAGGCCAACGTGGTGCCCATTTTTAAGAAGGGGAGAAGGGATGAGCCAGGTAACTTTAGGCCAGTGAGTCTTAACTCTCTTGTTTTAGCTGCTTGTGGAGGGTTTGGGACTGAGAGTGTGGTTGGGAGTAGAAAGGTAAGAAAGGTTTATTAATTTAATAAAAACCTGACTACAATGACAGACAACAATAATTTGCATTGGCAACTTATTGGTAGTCCCCTGTGATGCCTGATGTATGACAAATTTTTTTTTTTTACAAAGCTCAGCAAAGTCAGGTGTTCCCGATCAGTGCTGTCTGAGGGGTACTGAGAATGACCCTGGTATTCAGTCCTCAGGCTTTCTGAGATCCACGGACCCACTGAATCTAGGTCAGCAGCTAATTTTAAATTAGTAACTTTTTTTATACAGCTGCATCTTCCTTTTAAATGATTTTTGGATGTGCTAGCCAATTTATAACATTTGAGCTATGCTGATAACTTACAGCTATCTAGATTTTCCCACTACAAACTTTCTTTAGGACTGACCAATAGCAGTACAAGCCTTGCATTCTTTTGATAAGGTTAGTTTTTATTACGCTACAGGGCTTACTACTTTTACAAGGCTTTGTTAAATTTACTAGGCCTTACTACATACAACGCTTTACTAAACTTTGACTTCAATTAGGTTCTTAATAATATGTAGCTTAATATTTGAACAAATGACAAAAAACTCTGTCTAATTTTTATAGTGTTTAGCAGGCACTTTAGACACAATTTTTAGCTGTTACACTCTATCCCTGGGAAAATACTGGAAAAAATCATCAAAGAGCGCATTTGTAAAGGCCCAGCAGGGGAAACGATGCTGAAAGGAAATCAGAACAGGTTCATCACAGGTAAATCCTGCCTGACAAACCTTATAGCCTTTTATGATCAGATCACACACTGCCTTGACACAGGAACTGAGGCCGATGTCATCTATCTGGATTTTAGGAAGGTCTTCGACACAGCTTCGCATCCTATTCTCATAGGGAAGCTAATGAGCTATGGAGTGGATGCCTACAGTCAGGTGGGTGGCTAACTGGCTTAGGGACCGCACTCAGAGAGTGGTGGTGGACGGGTCGTTCTTGGCCTGGAAGGAGGTGGGCAGTGGGGTCCCACAGGGTTCAGTCCTTGGATCAGTGTTATTTAATAACTTCATTGTGAAGAGTCGACCCTTCGTCCTTCACGTCGATCCAGTCCGAAAAGGACCCCTTCCGCTAGAGTGCGTGCTCACTTCCTGGGGTGCACCCGCCGAACTCGCCTGCCACGTCTTTGATGATGCTCTGGTTCAGTTTTGTACGTCTGGCGCACGCACGTCCAAAAGTGGCACCTTGTGTCTGTCGGTCCCCGGGGATGCAGAGGGCTCCTCCACCCCTACACCGTCACCCTGGCCTCCAGTTTTAGGGTCCCCACTGGCCCCGAATAGTCCTCAGTTCAATGCCCCTCTTCCCACGGGGTTTCCGCTCTCCCAGTTTTCTGCACTGGTCTGAGCCGCCCTTCCTTCCAGCTGGGAGTCCTGGCCGCTGGGTCCCCACGACCTCTGTTCTCCCGCAGAGTTCCCCTCTTCCCAGTGGGTACGTGGGAGAAAAGGGGGGGGGAATCCTCCCCCTTGTAGGGTTGTCTCTTGCTTGCCGGCCAGGTGAGCCGCTCCCTCCTCACGCCAGCCGCGCTGCCCACACTCCTTTCCTTGGCTCCTGAGGGCCTCTCTCGTGCTGGGCTTCCTGCTGCCCGGTGCTCCGGCCCGGTGCTCCGGCCCGGTCCCCTGCCGGGGTCCTACCCGCACCCCAGAACGCGCGGGTTCGGCGTTGGGCGCATCGCCTCCGCCTGCCTCCCGTCTCGCCGGTGTCCGCCGCTTGATTGGGCACTTCCGGTTCCGCCCCCACCGCCGTTTCGCGTGCCGCCGGCTCTTTTAACCCAGCCTCTCTCTGACCCCACCTGCAACCGGTTAGTGATTGTCCCGTCTCTCGGGACTGGGGTGGGTCCGGCGCAGCGGATGTCCTGCCGCAACTATCCCTGGGGTCTCCGGGTTCCTTTGCTCCTGCACATTCATCAGCAATTTGGATGAGGGTGTGGAGAGCACCCTCTCCAAGTTCGCAGATGATACCAAGTTATGGGACAAAGTTAATACACTGGAGGGCAGGGAGCAGATACAGGCAGACCTGGACAGTTTGGATCAATGGGTGGAACGAAATAAGATGCAATTCAACAAAGATAAATGTAAGGTACTCCACCTAGGAAGCAGGAACCCCCAGCACACCTACAGGTTGGGGGATGACCTTCCCAGCAGCTCAGAGGCTGA
>NW_017728993.1:55926242-55930965 GCF_001723915.1 Gavialis gangeticus
CTGGAACATATATACATTTTCATATACGCATGCGCACACACACGGTAATGTTATACTGTGGAATGTATATATGGTCATATATGAACACACAGTAATGTTACCTGGTGGAAGATGTGTACACTGTCATAGTTGACTCCAAGATGAACATGAGCCGGCAGTGTAACAAGGCCATCAACAAAGCCAATTGCACCTTGTTGTGTATTAGCAGATGCATGACCAACAGATCAAGGGAGGTGATGCTCCCCCTCTATGTGGCATTGGTCAGGCCACAGTTGGAGTACTGCATCCAGTTTTGAGCGCCACACTTCAAGAGGGACACGGAGAATCTAGAGAGGGTTCAGAGGAGGGCCACTCGCATGATTAGTGGCTTCTGTGAAAGACCCTATGAGGGGAGGTTGAGAGATCTGGATCTCTTCAGCCTTTACAAAAGACAGCTGAGGGGTCACCATGTAGCCACCTATAAGTTTATCAAGGGAGGACAACAGGGAACTGGTGATGCGCTGTTTACCTGAGCGCCCCAGGGAGTAACTAGGAATAACTGGTGCAAACTAGTGGAGAGTAGATTCAGGTTAACAAGACTTTTTTTACAGTAAGGGTGGCCAGAGTCTGGAATAGGCTTCCAAGAGAGGTGGTACTATCACCCAACTTGGAGGTCTTCAAGAGAAAGCTTGACAGTCACCTGGCTGGGGTCATCTGACTTTGGTCCTCTTTCCTGCCAGGGTCAGGGGGTTGGACATGATGATCCACTGAGTCTCTTCCAACTCTATGATCTATGAAATACAGCTAACACCAAAGTCACAATGAATAAGTTACCCTGAGCTGCACAATAATTATGAGAATAAAGGGGTCCAATAACATCCTCCCTATCACAACTGGGCAAACAAGGAGTCAACAATGTGAAAGTTTTACCAGCATGGTATGAGTTTTCACAACTAGAACAACTATTAACCCTCAGAGCACTAGAAGATGCCCAGAATGATACCAGTATGGCTCTAACTTGTGCACAAGCACAGGGATGGGTGCAAAATATCTTGAGTGGAATTCTCGGGCAAGGATATGCAGGGGTTATTCCCATTGAAATTGGCCGGATACTTACAAGAGTGGCAACCAAAACTGAGATGGACTGACAAAAATGGTGGTCACTTGAATATTTTGAATATTGTCCTCACCAAAGGCTATTTTAGCAGATATCTATACTATAGCCAAAGTCAAGGTCCACCAAATATATCCAATTGTTTATATAGACAAGAGAATAAATGGATTCATTTGGAGAATAAGCAAACATTCCCATTGGATAATGCAAGGGTCTAGTGACACCATAGATGTAAGTCACTGTGATAGAAACTGGAATGGTATTATTTATGAAGGAACCTATGAACGTATAAAGGACACTTGTAATAGTTAACAAAATATGTCAGTTTACGAATGTAATTTCCATGTCATGAAAGGATATAAGGAAACTACGACTGTATATGTATTGGATTATCAATGCATATGCATTAGCACTGGATGGGATCAAATTATTTTAAACCATTGCTATATAGTCAATATTTTAGAGTATAATTGAACCTTTTGTATTTGTAAGGTTTTGCATGTTAAGGGTAGTGATATAGATATGCGGATACCAATGAGGTATAATTCATCAATAGCAAGTAATTTAGCTGTGTATACAGCCCTTCAAGCAACTCATATTGAAATGAGTTTGTCTGCATTAACAGAGGTGATAATACATGATGGGATTATGCAATTGCCAGAAGTAAATTTGGAGAAAGCACAATACATGTATGTTTCGATACTATATAATAATTCCCGAATTGTAAACATTTTGGATACAGTTGCAGCCACTACATGGTTCCATCAGTGGTGGAAAACCTTGTTTGGGTGGTCACCAACTGTGTCAGGCATTTTAATGGTTTGTTACATCCAACTGTATTAATCATTGGTGGTCAAATTGGATTTAGTCTGATGACCGTAGGAATAATGATATGGATGTGTCAGATGAGAAGGTGATTGAGATTGTATGAGATGAATAAAAATGAGTATAAAGTGAAAGACAAGTTGAATGAAGAATTGTTAAACAGGAGACCGGTAGACTTGCAATATATGAGTATGGATGAAGTCTGAATGGAAGATGCATATGAACGACGAATGAAAAACTTGAAGTTGCATATAGTTGTTATATCGAGTTGACAGAGTTGGACTTAGAACAGCCATTCCACTATACTCCAAAGAGAAGTCCCTCTCCAAAGCATAGCACAAGGTTGACATAATGATTTGGGCATGGCAGTGAGGAAACATCGGAATAAGGGTGCCATGATCCAGCTCCTTGTGTACGTTGTGGCAATACCTTGTCGGATGGATATACTGTAAAGGTATCAAGGAGGGGACTGTTGAGAGCAAATTAAGATGCTTGTGGCTGGCTCAGGTTAGGTTATGGGACCACGACAGTTCAAGTTGGTAAGGCCTTTCACAGGTGAAACTATAAGTAGGATGAATGATCTCATTCTGGTCCTCAGTTTTGTAATTTTCCATATGACACCCCTTAGGTATAACGGATGGAGTGCAGTGTGCACATTTTGGGGATGAGTGCATCATCCATTAAATCAGTCCTTACAGGCCCTCAGGATGTGTGGGCTGTACATGGTGGGCAAAACCACCCTGCATCACTTGCCTGCAAAGCCCTGCCGCAGGGGGCACCCCTTCCCTCACCCCCCAGCCCTGCTCCCAGCTCTGATGTGCCACCTGGGGCGGGCAGCATCCCCCACTCCCTCAGCCCCCAACCGTCTTCCCCAGCCCTGCCTCACAGCCCCACTTACCTCTGTGCTCCAGGGGCAAAGGGCAAGTGTGTGCCTGAGCCCAGCCTTGGCTGCCTCAGAGGCTCAGACCCCGCCTTCCCCCCTCTCCCTTCCCCTCCGGCCAGGGCTGGGGGCTTCCCGCCCTTTTTGCAATCGGCTCTTGCAGGCTAGAGCTATGCCAGCTTGCAAGAGTTCTCTGCTACAAAGAGAAATCCACATTTTCTCTCATAAAAACAGGGAATCTATGGTTTTCTCTGTTTTTCCATGGGATATGGAGTGGCAACCATGTGAGAAGAGGCTCAAGAAGTCTTGGAAAAGAGTGACTGAAGATAATACGGTGTCAGTGAAATCATTAATAGAAAAAGTGAACAGGAAGCTGTTATTTACTGTCTCCTGATACAAGAATTTAGGGACACCTCATTGAATTATCCAGCAGCAGGTTTAAAACAACCAAACGGAAGTACTTTTTTCACACACAATTAATTTGTGAAACACATCACCACAGGATGTTGTGGAGGCCAGGAGTATAACCAAGTTCAGAAAAAGATTGGAAGTACCCTGTATAACTTTGTCAGTCTGGGGCTGTTAGTCATAGGACTTAGGGATGTACATATGCATGGTGACTATATAGCATCATGATAGAGGATGCATTACTCTATTCTGTTTCTTCTATTCTTTCTCTAAAACATCCACTACTTGCCACTTGTGGAGACAGTGTTTTGGAATAGTTGGACCTCTGGTCTGACCGACCGATATGGTAAATTGTTACATTCTTATGCATCATATCTATACACAATAATGGGAATTATTCATGCATGTCTGTGGGAAAAGCAAGGCGAGAGACTGACAAACCTCAAAAGCTGTACCAACTGCTTAGCTGAAATTTATCCACTCAGATGGGCATTTCTTGTGTGTGTTACACTAGGAGAGAAACACTGTTAAAAGTGGCCCAAATGTAGCAATAAAAAAAGAATGCAAGAAAAGTACAAAGTGATAAAAGCCAGTTTGATTTGTTTTGTGGAAAAGTTGTCTTTGGGACAGGATGTTTGTGTTTTGCCTGGGTCTCCTATACTTTGCTTGCCATAATACTAGATCAAATTGGAGGATTTTAATACAGAAATTGTTACGATTGTCCTAGGTTTTGCATTGCAAAGATACAATTTAACCCAAGAGAGACTGGAAGGTTGACTTACCTGAGCCAGGCAAGGCAGTCTGGCAGCCTGTGGGTATTGAAGTCTGTTGTGGCATCGAGCATACCCGAGAGAACCTAAAACACACAGAAAATAAAGTTAATAAATAAAAAGAAAATTACTGAAAAGAACAGCCCCTTATGAGTTTCTACTAATAAAAGCCAGCTGAATTTCTGTGAAGCACTAAGTGGGGTTGTATGGGAGGTTGGAGCCTCAGAAGGTACCAACCTTAGATCTTGGGGTCCAGTGGTGCTTAGAAATAACCCTTCCTGATATAGATCTTCTTCTAACATTGAGATGTGGCAAGAGAGAGAGAGTCAGGATCACCACTTAGACACCCCCTCAAGTGAGTGTTATTTATACAATCTAGGTCAGAAAGGCTTCCATTTACCCTACTTGCATTAAGTTAACCAACTACCTCAGAAACAAGGTTCCTTCTAAGGTCCGTGCGTGCGCAGCCATGCACAACTAAAAGTTTGGCCTTTTCAAGGCTGCATACTGGGAGAGGAGCTGAAGGCAGGGAGGCAAGGCAGGGATGGAGGCTGGAGCGTGGGGCTGGTGTGGGCTCCGCCGGCTCCAGGGAAGTGCTCCACTACCCAGCCCTGGTGCAGGGGAGTGAAGCACTTCCCCAGAGCCAGCGGAGCCCACACCAACCCCTGGCTCCAGGCCCTGGCCCCCAGCTCCAGCCCCCAGCTCCAGCTTCCAGCCTCAACCTCTCGGCTCCAGCCCCCATCCCCA
>NW_017728993.1:55931084-55946435 GCF_001723915.1 Gavialis gangeticus
CCAGCTTCCAGCCTCAACCTCTCGGCTCCAGCCCCCATCCCCAGCCTCTCGGCTCCAGTCTCCGGACCCCAGCCCCTCGGCTCCAGGCCCCAGCCCCCCGGCCCTCAGCCCCCTTCGGTAAGTGTCCCATGCCAGACCAAGGTGGCACGCTCACAGACTGCTACTCCTTAGAGGGAACATTGCTCACAAAGTGGTGCATTGGCAGGGAATTCAGTTACAACCTAACTGATCTTCACATAGATCTACCAGGGCCACAATGGGTAACCCTGAACTGCTCCAGCAAACCTTGCATTTGGTAGGCCAACTGTTGCAGCAATAGCAACAGCAAGCTGCGTGGCAAACTGCCCTAGAAGAAAAATGGCTACTGCAGCAGGTCTGGGCTCAGAGAAACCAACTGGACCTCAAAGTCCCAAAGATGATGCCCCAAGACAATCCAGAAGTTTTCCTGGAAAGCTTTGAATGAGCAGCCCTAGCATCAGGGTTGGACAGGATCTGCTGGGCAGGGCAATTAGGTGTGCTCCTAATCGGAGATCCCAAGCAGCATTGCCCATCAGGCAATGAATCGGGGAGAAGCCACGGACTATGATAAACTAAAGAAACAAATATTGTATCGGCTGGACATCAATCTGGAAAGATACTGACAGACATTGCAGGCTAAGCAAAAGAAAGAGAATAAGTCCCCCCGAATACTGCTTCAAAACCTAGCTGACCTACTAGACAAGTGGCTGCGACCCCAGGTGCTCAGGTGTATATATGTAATCAGATCCTGCTGGAAAAGTTTCTCCTAGACCTTGACGAAAACACACAAAGGTGTGTGAGATGCCATCGACCAAAATCATCATCAGAAGCCTTGCAACTGTCCCAGGATTTCAACAGTGCACAAGGAGAAAACAACAGGGAAAGGACCTCAACCTCAAAAGCTGGACTGAATAATCTTCAAAGAGAGCCAGAACGTAAAGAATCCCGCAAAGCTCACTGGACACAAGGAAGCCATTTGGTGTGTTTCTGGTGTGGCAAGCTGGGATACATGGTAAGGGAATGCAACAGCATGCCTCCACCAGGACTTCGTTCAGTAGATTCACATTTTGAAGCACAGATGCCTAGGAATGACACAAAGGATAATGATCACATAGAAATGATGGACTGTAGCATAGGAAAGAGTAACTGGGAAGAGAAGAAGGAGAAACCCACCATTTGAGCCAAAGTTGAGGGTAAGAGAATTCAAGCCATTATAGTTACTCCTTGTGTTTGTCAGCCAATCAGAGCGTGAATAAAGTGTTATGGACAGACAGACTTAGGCTTATATAATATTAGAATATATTACATAAATATATACATTACATTACAGAGACATACACAGATTTTCCAGCACACCAAACATGAAGTATGCTGGAAAGGCAGGTGGCCACTCTTCTGGCTGTCAAGGAGATAGGTGCAGGGGTTTCTGGGAAACTGCACTTTGTCATGGAATAGGGTCCCTAGAGATGGCTGTGATATGCCTAGGGCCCTGTGACCATGCTAGCTCTGCCCTGCGGGCACCTTCTCTTGCAGCTGGCTGCCATGTCTTGTTGGAAAAGATAATAGATAGGGAGGCTGCCCTCAAGCTTCAGTTCAGTCACGGTCCTAATGGACCCCACTAAACCGTCTAGGTTCTTGGACCCCTTGCTGGGACCTGAGCTAAGTAGGTGCCTCAAGGTGCACAGCAACAGGAGGAGCAGACTCAACTGAGCCACTTGCCTCCATAACCTCTACCTCAACCTCCTCTGAAGTGCCTTCTGGGGAAGGAGACATGGTTCTAAGGGCAACTTGAGGGGTGTGGAGCACAAACTCAGATGATTCCCCCTCCTTCTCCAGCATTTCCCTTGCTATGGCACTCAGATCCAGCTCCAGCTCTTCCTCTGGCACTGGAAGGCTCAGGCTGGAAATTAAAATTGGGTTGGAGGAGACTGCAATGCTGGTGCTGCTTGTTGCTGCCATGGTGGTGGTGCTTGGCATTGCAAGGAAAATCAAATCTGTTCATGTCAAGTTGACCAAACCCCCAGAAGTCTTTTCGAGATGACTCAAAATTGACAGTGATTGTGGCCTAAGGTTAACCCCGGTAAAATGCCAGGGAACATGGAACATTTAAAACAATGGAACAATAGAACCTTAAAATAAAATGATAATGTGGTAAGTTTTGGGAGTAATTAATTTGGGGATGGGAAAAAAACAGGAAAATATTCTCAAGGTGCAAGGATGTGCTATTGTATTCTTAGGATCTATGAGCCAAAATATTATATAACAAGCTTGGCTAGCATTAATAATGGTGACATCACTAAAGGGTTAAATAGTTTAAGCAAGTAAAGTCAGTGTTCGCTGTTCACTGTTCGTTGTATGGATTTCTGAGGGAGACATCTGCACGGATCTCTAAAGAAGAACCAAGCCTTCAGACTTGGAACAACATCGTAACCCAGGAAGCTTTCCCAGAACAGCTGGATGAGGGAAGTAACTCCTGCGTAACAGCTCTAGACAGACTGTGAAGTGGTGAAGAGTCACGATAATGCATGCAGTCTTTGGTAACTGTCTGCTTATATTCTGGCAATCCCAGTAAAGTTGACTACTCATATTCTGGCAACCCCGGCTGATGAATTGCTTTGTGCTTAGTAGATGTTTTGTACTCAATAAAGCTTCTGACCGTTTGTCTGGTGGTAAATCACAGAGTTCTCCTAACCCACAGAGACGTAGGGCTTAAATAGCTATATATAGAGCCTAATATAATGAGTTACAGCCCAATACTTGAGGCTGTTATTATGGCAGGTGTTATTGGAGGGGATGCAGACACTGCTCCCATCTCCTTGGTGCCACTAGCAGCAGAAGTGGCATGGCTGCTAGTTGTTGGAAAGAGACTGCGTCTAAGTTTGGGGGGGAGGGGAATTTATAACTCCCCCTCTGCCCCCTTTTCATCTGAAACAGTTTTGGCAAAACGGAACAGAACAGCGAAACAAAACACTGTCCCTTCGAAATGGCAAATCAAATAGAAACAAAACATTGCCATTTTGTACAACCCCACTTATTTGATATCCAGTGACAAATAATTGCCGAGTTAACACTTCCCCAGTCCCACTTTCCCACTCTTGGCCAACTGAGAACCTTTCCCCATCTTAGCATTTGTCTGATACTGCATACTCTTCAGTTGCTTTTTAGGAGTCCCTCACTCCCAGATGGGTGGAAATCCTTATAATCCCCGTTCACTTCACCACTCCTCATTTCACTAGCTGGTTTCTGCCATGACAACAATGGGTTATGGAGTTAGCTGGCCCCTTCCTATTTCCCAACATGAAGCAAGAGAGAAGAATACAGGGCAGGGGTGGCAAATGTGAAAAGAAATCTCCACCTTTGAATTTCAAGCCAGAGAAACACAGAACAGAACAAACTCTGGAAAGTAGTTAAGATTCTTATTCCCAGGCTTCTGAATAACTGGGTGGTGCTTTCCCCAACTTACCTCCAGGAGCCCCATGTGGCAATGATATACAAGGAAAGAGCTGGCTTAGGAACACTAAAAGTCACCATTACTTGCATCAGAGATGAAGCAGTATCTCTTCAAAAAAGGGGGCAGCCTGCACTACTAGACATGTTTAGGCAAAGGCCTTGCATTTTAGAGGCAAACTTGGACTGAACAGGGCCCTTAAAAAGCATATGTATAGGGTAACCACCAGAAGCTGTTCACTAATCAGAATGCTACACTCACCTGAGGAGTGATGCCACACCAGAAATTAGGCAAACATTCCCTTGTAGCTTTTGCATTAGTCATAACACCCCAAAGCAAAAATGATTGCAAATAAACATACATTTGACTTCCTTCTCTAAGCTGGGAGATGTGCAGAGTAAACAATAAATGTATAAATTACATGAATTAGAAAAAATGCTCTAATTGTCATGAATCTCTTCTGCAAATACATGTGGATTTTTGTTCTTTAAACTCAATAGCATCTCTTTAATCATATTGTAAATCACCATGAAGAAACTGTTGAAGACAGCTCACTTTCTGGCTGGAAAGTGTTAGAATATTTAAAGCCAGGGACAGAGTTCTGATAAGGGTTTGAGTAATGGATCATGATTTCCCCGACTCCCTGCAAATGAAGCACCAAGCTTCCTTGAACGTTGAATGTTCCTGTAAGAATTCTTGGCTGGACAATGAACGTACTACAGGCGTTCCACCACTGGGCGGGTGGGGGCTTGGCCCAGTGGCAGGGCACACGCGATACTGGGCCACTCCCAGGGCAGGTGCTGGGATGATCAGCTCATCCAGGGCCATGTGGGGGTACATCCGTCACTAAAGCCCCCCAGCCCAGCACCACGTGTCCCGCTGCCAGGCAGGCAAGGTACAAGGGAAGGGAAGGGGGGGGGGGGCACAGATATGCCTGTGCCCTGCCCCACCTGCTAGTACCTCTCACTCTGGATCCACAGTCCCTGCTGGTGCCCACCCCGCACTTCAGACTACAGCTCCCTCCCATCCCAGCCCTGCCCGCGCACCACATTCCCAACCCACAGCCAGCCACCTCTGCCCTGCACAGACTAGGGAGGGGCACATGCCCCTGGGCCTCTGCTGGGGTGTGTGCAGCAGCAGGAGCCCCCACACACTCCGGGTCCGTCCCTCCCACCACTCAGCTGGGCCAGGGCCCCCCTCACCCCGCCCCACTCCCTCCCTCACGGGGGGGGAGGGGGGGCTCAATCGGCTCCCCACCCCTCCCCCATGAAGTGGTCTGCTGGGTGGGGGTGTGGCTGGGGGGCAGATCCTGGGTTGCCCCTTTACTTCAAAAAGTGATCTTCACCTTAAAAAGGGTGGAGACCACTTACGCAGCGGATGTAAAAGCGACTGAGACAGCCGCTAACCGGCACCCCGCAGCCCTTCCCCACAGGGGACTCGACTAACGAGCTCCCGCTTTGCCCGAGCTCCCTCCTGCGCGCCCCTCGCGGCGGCCCGAATTCAGGTCGAGGGACGGGGCTGGACCCCACCCCAAGGTCTCGCCTCTGCCGCCGGAGGGGGCGGAGCAAGGAGCCGGACCCGGCACCACCCAACCGCCTGCGAACCCCGACTGTTCCGGGACGAGGCCTTTTCTGCGCATGCGCGCACCGAGGGAGCCGGCGGCAGAGGTGGGCGCCTCGCTACAGCGCGTGCGCGGAAGTGTGAGGCGGAAGCGGCTGCAGAAAGCGGCGGCGCGGGACGCCGGCACCGCCCTGCAAGCACGGAGCGAGCGGCGCGGCCGCGGCAGGGGCCGGGCGCGGGGCAATGGCGAAGAACACGGTGTCGTCGGCGCGCTTCCGCCGGGTGGACGTGGACGAGTATGACGAGAACAAGTTCGTAGACGAGGAGGACGGTGGCGACGGCCAGGCCGGGCCGGACGAGGGCGAGGTGGACTCGTGCCTGCGACAATATCCTTCGGTGCTTGGCGAGGAGCCGCGGGCCTGACGGGGGCAGGGATGGGGCGCGTTTCGCGGGGGCGGGATCATGCGCGGCCCTCTCCTTTTATGGGGAAAACGGCTGCAAGGGGCGGGCTGCGGTCCTCGGCTCCTCCCCCGTCTCCATGGCGACGGAAGCAGCGTGGCCCTGCCGGATGTGGGGTTTTTGCCACAGAGGCGGCTCACCTGAGGGGAGCTGGTGACAGCGTAGCCACAGAGGGACGCACCAGCCTTGGTGCTCGCCCACCTTCTGGGCAGACGGCTCTGCTGAGGCTCCTAGAGATTTCCAAATGCCCAAGTCATGAGTGCAGCAGTAATGGGCCAGCCCCTCAGGTCCCAGCAGCTCTTGCCACTCGCTGCCTCACAGGGAGCCCCCATAACCTCCCCTGTGCTCGATGCCGTCTCAGAGATCCTTCAGCGGAGGGCTGTGGGGGGAGCAGATTATTCATGCCTTGAGGTTGACTGCTGCCTTCCAGGTGCTTGTTTCCCCTCTTTGCCTTAACCTGTGTTCACAGGGAACATGATGGCTGCGCTGCAGGCTGCTCTGAAAAACCCACCCATCAACACCAAGAGCCAGGCAGTGAAGGTGAAGTAGGAAACAGCCGTTCACCCTCACGCTTGCTTGTGAATCCTCTCCTAATGCTCTAATACCTCCCCCACCGTCCATGTCCCTCCCTCCCTGCCTCTCTCTCTGTGCATGTACAGCTTATTTACATGCTGCCCTCTTAGCTAAGCTGTTCCCTAATCTTACCAAAGAGTAGTACAAATTGATCGGCCGCTGCATAGTCAGCAAATCTCCCTTCCAGTGCAGACTGCAAATGTCAGTGTTCCCACATTGAACAGTGCTTTGAATAGATCATATGCTCCTGCTATTTGGCTGTCAAAAGGCTCCCCAAAGCAAATTTTGAATGGATAGTGATCCCTTGCAGATACCCAATGCAGAGGTGAAAGATGTGTGGTAGATGTAGAAATCGTTCAAATTATACCACTGCCCACTGCTCTGTTTAAAGTAGACTACTCCACTGTCATTTCAAATTGGAGTTCATTGGCTGTACCAGATTCCCCAATCAATTGATAAAGAATTTTTTTCCCCTCACAGTCAGCCACATGAATTTATGCGAGACTTGAGAATACAGACATCACCACAAAGATGACCTCGCAGGTAGTTTTGTAGCCTCAGCAAACGGAAGCAGAACTTGGAGAACAGACAGAAAACCCAGAAGAAGGCAAACCTGTTGCTCTCTTCATTTGGTTTGTTCTGAGACTGGCTCCGTAATAACTTTTTTAGCTTTCTTATAATCAACTGATAAGACCAAGTTTAAGTAACTTGAGTACTCTTAAAGCTAAATTTGTATTACTTATCTTTAGGTTCATTTAGAATTGTAGATATGTGGCAAAGCCAGCTGAGTTAATGTTCTTCTGTTGTATGCATCTGTTATATAGTATGATTTGCAGCTTTGTGTTTCAGTTGTCTTAAATGTGTTTGTCAGTAGTTGAAAATGAAATGTGGTACCCCCTGGAGTGAAGAGATCTTTAACATTTGGGCACATGCCATATGAGTATGGATGGGTTTGGTTCCCAGTAGTGACCTTTTTTCCTTTACTTCTTTATAGGATCGGGCAGAAAGCATTGTCTTGAAGGTCCTCATCTCTTTCAAAGCCAACGATATTGAGAAGGCAGTACAGTCTCTAGACAAGAATGGAGTCGACCTGCTAATGAAATACATCTACAAGGGCTTCGAAAGCCCCTCTGACAACAGTAGTGCAGTGTTGTTGCAGTGGCATGAAAAGGTATGTTTATAGGAGAAGAGTCCTGGTGGTCTGGAAATTCACATTAGTGGATATCTTTGTATCTAGGACTTGGTCTTTTGGTTGAGTCCAATAACAGCCACTGTTTCTTCCTCCTGAAATACTACTGTCTGTATGACAGCAGGAAAGACAAGGTTCTACATGGAAAAGTGTGAATCATACACAAATGTACTGCCGTATCTTTGAATATAGCCTTTAGAGCTGATGTTTGATGGCATTCGATGAGACAAAGGTGAAGCAGTAGTCTACCCTAAAGATTAAAGCAGAAGATTTAAATGGGAATAGAATGCAGAAGTTTTGACGCCCCTCCTCCACCACTGACTCTTAAAGAATTAAGAGCTTGCAGAAGCAAGCTCTCTATTATCAGTGCCACTTCCACATCTGTAAAATGAATGTAGTAATACTTCTGTGTTTCACAGTGCTACTGGTTTAGTGTTCTTAAAAGCATTTGGAGATGCTGAGAGGAAGTGCACTGTGGCATTTCAAAATACTTTTAACAGTTAATTGTTCCAGTTTGAGTTTACCTTGGCTCTTATTTATTGTTATTTCTCTGCTTTTTCAGGCCCTTGCTGCTGGAGGTGTAGGGTCCATTGTCCGTGTCTTGACTGCCAGAAAAACGGTTTAAGTCCAGCAACAAGTGGCTGTCTGCTATTGGTGTGGGAAGTGGTGGTACAAAGACCAAAAGAACCAAATGTCGTCACTGCCCTGTGGGTAGCATCTGTCTCTCTCAGCTTGCCTTCTTGCTGCTGCTTTCATATCCGACAAAATATGCATATCTCATTTCCTTTTGTTAACCTTTGGCTAGTATAGAGGTGCAATTTAATTTCTAATGGGAATATTTGGTACTCGGAAGCATTTCAGTGGCATCACATACAGTATATACACATGGATAGTTATACACAATTTTTGTGTATGATGGTTTGAGTTCATGTAAATAATCGTGGCAGATTTTTGCCCTTACTCTCCATGCAGAGGCTGAGGGACTTAAGGCAGTGTATTAATTGTCTAGCTAGCCCCACAGTGTTTGATGTAATATAGATATATGTTTGAGAAGTTGACAGCTATTATTAAAGGTAACTGGATCATTCTCTTGGTCAACTTCTGAGCTCTACAGCAGTGAGTTGGGTAGAAGTGAGTTGGCTCTGTCTTCCCTCAGAACCTAATTATTCATTCAGTAAATTGATATTTTTTTCCTTTCTTGTAAGAATTTCACATCTATGGGGTTTGTTTGGTTTTTTGCTTTCTTTGTGATCAGCCAGGTGCTGATCAGAGAGAGCAAGTCATAACAGTTAAAGAATAGTCTAAATCATTGGAGATAAATGTTGATTTTCACTGGGTCCTAATTTAGTAATCGTATTTTGGGAGCAGAGTAGATGTAGATAAGGGCAAGTAGTAAATGCCCTTGGCAACAAGCTGAAAGAGAAACAATTATATAAAATGCAGCACAGTTGCTGCCTTTGGACATCAGTGCACATTTCTCAAGATTGCCCGTGTGGCCCTTGTAAAATGTCTTGATCAGTATTTTTCCCCAGGTACATGGGACCTAGAAAATACCAGTAGATTCACATTCCATAATATAGCTTAGTGCATTGTGTTAACTAACAGATAAACCAAGTGAAGTCCCAAGAGAGACAAGTTCTTTTTAATTAAAAATGTCCATGGAGTCCAGTGTATCCCAGACCTCAGATCACCCTGAATGTGTGTAACAAAAACTGAAATGCACCAGTGTTCTACATTCACATTTTACACCTGTTCGGTTGTGTAAAATTGAGAGGAATTTGTGAAGACCTTTGCTGTTTTTGATACTTGCTTTTTTTTGTAAAATGATAAATGATCAGAAAATAAATTGTTGCTGTTGACATCTGAATTTTGTTTTCTAATTCCAGCATAGTACCTGTCATGGTTTGTCCCCCACGGTAGCTATTTGCATATACAATGAATAGGTTGACCCCTGGATTTTATCATAACAAGCTTAACTATTCTAACTATCAAGATATTTAAACATAAAGAACATTCTAGACCAAGGAAATATATTTTGAAAGGGAAGAATTTATGATTTAAGTGTCTATCTAAGTGATAGTGATAAGAGGGGCTATTTAAATGCATTTCCTTCACACACATGCCACATTTAAAAAAAGAAAGTAAAAAACTTAGGGTTAGATACCAAAAAATCATTTCTTTGAAAAATCAGAACTGCGATCGTGAGTGTAAATGGAATCATAGGGAAAGAGGCCATGAGAGGTCACCTAGTTCATCTCCCTGTTCTAGGGCAGAATCAGCTACTTCTGCCATTTCTGACATGCTTATTTGTGCACTTATAAGCCTCCAGTGATACTGTAACCTCTTTATAGCCCCTTATAGTGCTTAACTGTTGAGTTGGGGGGGGTTTCTGATGTCTATCCTAAATCCTCCATGTTGCAATTTAAGCCAATTATTTCCCCACAAACTAGGATAACAGTTTACAGCCTTCCTCTTTCACCTTTTACATATTTGAAGAAGTGTTCTTGACTTCTGATGTACCTTTCCTTCAAACTCTCCAGATAGTGCACATCTTTCTTGACCAAACTGTATTGGACACAGTACTTCAGCTTGGGCCTGACCAGTGCTAAATAAAATGGAAGGATTATTTCATATAGCTACCATAATACTCCTGTTTATACATCCCAGTATAGTGTTGGAGTTTTTACACAGCAGTATAACATTATAGACTAGTGTTCAGTTGACAATATACTTCAACACCTAGAACAGATTGCATTTTATTAGTAGATGTTAAGAATCATGAACCAAAAAGATGACAAAGCCATGAGGGAAATACAGAGCACCCAAGCAAGGGACTAATATAAGAGGGATGAGGGTAAAGAAGGGAACGCAACTAGGTTACAGAAAATATAATGTTAGTTAACTAGGCCTGGGGGTGGCGGAAGGAAAGGGAGAGGAGTCAAGACACAGAGAGAAAGAAGATAGATGCACACAAACCTGTACAATGGTCCGCAGTGGTGGAGGGGGTAGGTTGAAGAAAGTTTCTCAGTCTGTAGAGTCTTACAGTCAATCATTGCCCATTGTGTGAGGAGGAGCAATAACAACTTATCCTTTTTAAAAATCTTTCCTGGCTGTTTCCGAATTAGGATAGCCAGTGGGTGTGTCCACATGTTCATTAATGTGCTTTTGCTACTGTACATTAAATTTAGTACCTCTGGACACTTTTACATGTGCTCTGGGGGTGGGAGAGGTGGTGCTTTAATTAGAGTGGCTCTAAGAGCTGCTCTAATTAAAGCACTGCAGCATATCAGCATCCCCATGTTTAAAAATGGTGGTGGGGGCACTTGAACTAAAGCTCATTTTACAAGCTTTAGTTCAAGTGCCCCCACTGCCATTTTTAAGCATGTGGGGGGGCTGATACAGGAGTTGCAGGAGGCTGCTGGAATATGGTAATTACCACATTCCAGCAGACTTAATTAATCAAGTTTGCACCCACACACTGTAATTACAGTGTGTTGGAGCAGTCTCCATGCTTGTGCACAGGCACCTTCTAATGTGAGGTACTAAATATATAAGCATTAGGCTGCCCTAATGCACACTAGTGAAAGCTCGTGCTTGTTTAGTGATGCTTAATGTACGGTAGCCTAATTTGCCATCATATTAGCAAGGATTTTGATATGGTGCTCTAATGTGCAGTAAAATAGGCTACTGCACATTAAAGTGCATGTGTATGCGCACATGGCCACCAGGCAGGGCTGGGGCTGGAGCTGCTGCCCAGCTGGGCGGTCTGTGCATATACACAGACCAACTTGTGAAAAGGACTGTGAAATAGTCTCTATTTTGTAGCTGCTGGTTGCTCCCCAGTGAAACCACAGTTGTTGAATAGCAACTAATTAGTGCTTCACAGGCACTGAAAACAGTGCAGGGGCTATAGGAATATGGCATCTTTCCTCAGCAGCCAATTGAGAAATCCTTTATGGAGGGGGAGTGGCAATTAGGAATGGCATTTTTATGCCTTATTCTTTCTAGAGTGCAGAGACTTCCCAGCAAGACTGTTTTTAACATTTTAAGATCCTGTTTAGTAACATAATATAGAAACAGATATATTTGATTCAATGAGATAAACGATGCCTTTATGCTGGATTACAATTTCAACTGAGTTTTTCTACTAATACTAAAGGAAATAAGGTAAGTTTTTTTCCAGTATTAAATGGCCCTGTATAACCTAAGTATATATGAGGCAGTCTTTCCTGCAATGATCCTTCACTACAATGCATTATCAATTTTAGATTGGGCATGTGGAAGAAGCATGTTGCTTTCTGCTTTTTCTTCTACCTATAATTATTTCATAACTATCCATGACCCAATTCTTTTGTGTGCACCAACATTTCTTGGGTAGAAGAAAATGCCTGGAAGGCGACAGTGTTGTGTTATAGATCAGGTTTTCAGGATGATTATTTTCTTCAATCTCTGTCAAAAATGGTTTTTCAAAGCTGAACTACTACAAAACATTTTAAAAGATGGATGACTGAAGGGCTGGTTTAGTAAAGCAGCCTGCACATCTTTCAAAAGCAGAGCCAGTAGGAAATGAAACTCTGCTGCTACTTAAATTTTTAATAGTGGGTGAGAATAGTTAACACAGTTGGGAGGTACGGAGCTAGTTGGTCTCTCTCGCCATCAATTATTCAGTGATGGCACGCTTGGTGTAAACTTCCATATGGGGATGAAGTGGTACATTTGGTCTTGAAATACAAAAGCCCCTATTTCAAGCACAAAACTCTCCATTAATTATCCCATCTCTTTCTCTCTCGCTTCCATTTTTTTCTGTCTTGTGTTTCAGACACTTGTTGACAAGAAAACATGTTCAATATAAAGATTGATAATATAATCACAATAAACACAATTTAAGAATACTGTGGCTTTTAACCTTAATATAAATTGTTTAATCACCATAAAATAGCAAACTGGTAACAATTAGGTAACAATAAGGATACTAAGGTTAAAAGCCACAGTATTAATAGCCTTAATATAAATATGCTAATAGACTCTATGTAGAGTGTTTGTATAATAGGCAGCAAAATAATTGGATTTTGGTTCTAAAGTCTATGTTGTTACTGGGAACAAGAGAGTGAAAAGGCCTAGGCACTGGCACAGCACATCTACACTACAGGTTCATACAAGTGTAACTGTATCAGGTCAAGAAAAAGGCCACATACGTGGTATAGATGAAAACTAAGAACACAAAGCAAAATGTGGCTTTAAATTGTTCTATGGTTCAGGTAATACTTTTGTTACTAAGCTAGGGATGATCAGGTACCAATAGGAGAAATATACACCAGGATATATCCCCCCTACTGCATTGTCACCTCCCCTAGCTCAGGATTAAGAGCAACAGAAACTCAGATTTCTTTATATATGAATCATGTGAAGAAGGATGAAACAAAAGATTCCCCTCACTAGATCTATCTCCTCCCAGTAACAACTGCATCTCGGGATGAATTTAGGCTTGTCACAAAGTTACTTGCTTCCAAAGAGCATTGTGCCTAAAGTGATGATTTTGAGTATATTTATATCTGATCAGAAATGTGTTACTATATTCATTTTTTGATCATAGGCTCTATATGCTTGTGGATCTCTTTTAGAAGACTTATTTTCTTGAATTCCAGGACTGTAGCATATCATTAGTGTTTCCAGACAACTATTATTTGAAATATAGACTTAACATGAATAAATAAATCCCTATACCTCTACAAACTATACTATTAAAGTTCTAACTATGGGAGACCATTTCTAAAGGGGCCACTCTCCCTTCTTCCATTCCCCCCTCTCCCCTTATTACCACTACTTGCATCTTTTCCTTAAGTCTTACAGAATCTAAAAATCTAGGCTGGAAGGGTGCTCTGTAGGGGTGTGCAAAGCGGGCCCTATTCAATTTGGATTTGGCCTGAATCAGGGATAGTGATTTGATTCATTGATTCGGATCACTGTACCTAATTCGATTCAGCCAAATCCAAATCTGAAGATTCGATGCTGATTCAGAGAATCAGCAATTCAGACACAGACACAACTTTAAGTGGTTTTTCTACATACCTCAAGGTACCAGTGCAGCTTGTGAATGCTGTGATGCTGGGGCACATGGAGCGTCCCACAGGAGTGCGGGGGAGCCCTCCATGTGCTTGGCGGCTAACTCAGAAGTGGACCAGAAATGCTTCTGGTCCACTTCTGGGTCTGCTGCCAAACACACTGGGGAGTCCCTTGTGCTCCTGTGGGACACTCCATGCACCCCAGCATTGCAGCATTAATAGATTTCATAGACATTAGTGGCTGGAAGGGGCCTCATAAGATCATCAGGTCCAGCCCCGACACCAGAGGTGGGAAGTCATCTGGGATCAAGTGACCCCAGCAAGATAAAAGCACAACTCTGCTGGGACTTAAACCCGGAGGCTTTGAGTCCCTTTACCCTCTAGAAGTCTAATGCACTATCCATTGTGCCACAGAATGACCACCTACTAGATAGAGCTGCCTGCTACCTAGAGGTATGTAGAAAAAGCATTTAAAACTGTGCCTATGTCTGAATTTCCGAGTCTTTCCAAATCTCTCCAAATTGATTTGGAGGGTTCCAATTCAATTTGGAGAGATTAAAGGGTCCTCTGATTTGATTTGGATTTGGAGACTCAGCTACCGAATCAAGCCAAATCTCCACCGAATTGAATCAGGGACCAAAGCTTCACGCAGCCCTAGTGCTCAGATGGTTATCTAGTCCAAACCCCTGCATAGGGGGGATATGTCTAAACCAGTAAGACAGAAGTTCATCTGACTTGTGTTTAAGCTTTCAGTGATGGTTAATCTACAGCATTTCAAGGTAGTCTGTTCCACTGCTTAACAGCCCTCAAAACGAGATATTTCTTTCTAATATCCAACCTTAATTTTCCTTGTGACAACTTCAGACCATTACTATATGTCCTTTACTTATTAGAGGTAGTTTGACAATCCCCTCCCCAGCACACACACACATTTCCACAGCTGAATGAATGAAAATTGATTTGGTTTCAGGGAAAACTAAAATGATGCTTTGTCATTCTTGTGGATCCCCTTTGTCTCCCTTTTTTCCCTTCTGTTAATAGCTGAGGGAATAGCTTCATGCATAGGCCCCAATTCAGCAAAAAAGGCTTGAGCACATGCTTCAAGTCACTTGGCTAAAGAGAGATGGACTTAAAATTAAGTACATGTTTCAAATTGTTTGCTGAATATGGGGTCTCAAAGCAGCCTCTGTATTACTCTTGAGAGAATTCTTGGTTTACTTGATGTGCGTAAAGGGTTATATTGGATTAAGCTAGTTTTGTGGTCTTTCTATAGTGCACAACTGTGATTGTGCACTGTGTGTATATGTGGTTTTATTTTCCAACTCATGGACTGAAAAAAATATTTGCTGTTAGCCTAACTTGGCGGTGCCATTGCTGACATGCCACAGGTGCAGAACAATCCATTCTCCAAGGCCCAGTCACAGACCAAAGTGCAGCTTAAAACGAAAAAAATCTTTTGTTTGTTTGAATGAATCTTTCTCCCTAACCCAGGCAATTATATTTTTCACTTGTTCTTTGCATATGTAGCAGTGAATGTTGTTCTTTATTTTTTAAATGCCCCTTCCTATTCTGAAGTAATGCAGGCTAAATAATCTAGTAGGAAACTTCTATCCCTAATGTATTCGAGCAGAAGGTAAGGGATCTGAGAATGGTTTGTTTATCTATAGATAGTACTACTGCTTTTGGATGACACTGTGTATCAACAAGTAGGTTGACACAGTGTGGTCTTGTGACAAGTGTACCAAAAACATCAGGAGAACAGATTATTTTCCTGATTTTGCCACTGAGTCACTCTGTAACTTTCAGCAAAGTACATATGCTGTCTGCACCCCAGTTTGCCAGGAAGATTGGGACAATGATAATCTCCACTAGTAAACTGCTTTGAAAGGTAGTCAGGAAGCCTTTTGCATATGTTAGGTATCTATGGTTATTAGACAGGCAGTTTGTGCACCACCTTTCTTAAAAACTAGAAACTAAATCATACAATACCTCTATGAATATCTGGAGAAGCACTGAGGTCCCAGAGGGGAGGGGAGCCAGGT
>NW_017728993.1:55946446-55947542 GCF_001723915.1 Gavialis gangeticus
CCCTTCCGACCCTAGAAACTATGAAACTATGAAATACCTACCCATTTGTGTAGTACTGACCTTAAATTGCATGTGTAAGATTATTAAGATTTGCGAGACTAGCCTTTCAGTTGAAGGTATAGAAGAAGGTCTGCCTCTTGTTTTAAGGTAATAGAAGAAGAGAGAAAATGATTTTGTGGTTTAGAAAGAGCTCCAGGTGGGTCACGAAGGAAAGAGCTGCCACGGAAATATCTGCATAATTAAAAGCAATGGATAAATTAGTAAAAGTCAATGAGTTAATGGATGACACACCAGAAGAAAGAGTTACCTTTATTGAATGATCCATTTGCCTTTCTAGTGAGCAATAACAGGTCTTATATATGAAAAGTGAATCAGAAAAAAACTTTAAGATTACTAAATTGTATTGTCAAGTTAAAGATACAAACTTTATAAAACTGCATTTACCATTTAAGGAGTTTTTAAACTGAATCCACTGATATTATTTTTAACTTTCCTTGACTGAGAAACTATCAATACATTAGTCAATACTGTATTTATGTATCTTTATATTTCTAGGCAATCCTGCAGTCAGACTGAGTAAAAGGCATCTTTCTGAGTAAGGACCACTCTCTATTTATAACAATAACAATAATTATTCTTATTATTTATAACAACAATAATTATTATGTTTAATATTATTATCAACTTAAGTGTTTAAAATTCTTATGCTTTACCTCAGTCACATTTCTCTATTTGGATATTTTATGTGCACATTCTTGCCAGTGAATCTGAGTGCAACCCCGCCATGTTTTGCTTGCAGAAGAGTGTTGTAAAAGAAAGAATGACATGGACCTACATGGAATTTTCTTAAAATAGGTTTTCCAAAAGTTAATTTTTCACCCAAATTTGATTTGTTAGTAGCATCCCTTTCAACTAAAATAGAGGCCTCATTATCTTAGTACTCAGTAGTATAAACTCTTTCACCTATTTGAGAGATGAACAACAAAAAAATTCCACAAAGACTGAAATAGTAGAAAACTAAGGACTCCAGTGTTCAAACAGAAAGAGGCCACTTGCCCTTCACTTTTAACCCCAGATATCTGCAATGTCAATTCAA
>NW_017728993.1:55952542-55981051 GCF_001723915.1 Gavialis gangeticus
CTAAGGACTCCAGTGTTCAAACAGAAAGAGGCCACTTGCCCTTCACTTTTAACCCCAGATATCTGCAATGTCAATTCAATTCACTGGTTTCTCTATAAAAATGGCTAGCTGTCTTTTTAATTTAATCACTTGCACTATTTGCTTCAATGGCTTTTTACTTGCTAAATTTTTCCATAGGCTTATTACTCTTTCTGTCCAAGTTAAACGTAATATTCAGAGGCAGAAGCAGCCACATAGCAGCATCCGATCTACAGAGCTGTTTGGTGTGCGCACACCCTGAAATGTGATTGTGCTCCGGCCTCTGACTATTTTAATCTAATTTTCATTTGGACAGTCCTGGCTTCAGCTCGTCTCACTCACACAAACCTATCTAGTCTTGTATGTTTCTCATGCTGGTCCAGCTGACTTACAATGAGACTGTGTTAACTGAGCATGGCTGTGGACAGTGGTTGTCCTAATCCATTATTGCTTCTATACCATGTCATAAATTTGCATGGTGCCCTACAGAGAATCATAGATTTGGAAAGGACCTCCTGGGTCCTATCCCTTGTCCAGATGTTGAATTTGCTATTCCTAGACCATCCCAGACAAATGCCTATTCAGCCTATTAAAAAAACTCCATTGAAAAAGACATGACAGTGGCTTCACCCCTTTGCTTTACATGTAGTGGGGTGCTTTTGGTGTTTTGGAGCAATATACCTTGTAGTTGTATGACAGCGTTGTTTGTGTAGTTTTAGAAATAGTTTAGACAAGCACTTTGTAAATGTCCATGTGTTACCTTAGTCTGACGTTTATGTCTTGAGTGGTGGTCCTTGGTGCGCCCACCTTTAGGACCAGACTGTTTGGCCCCAGATGCAAACTGCTTAAGGTGCAAACCCTTGTCTCATCTGCCATGCCTTGATGTTAACTTTAAGACAAGGGAGGTTTCCTATTCTGCTGTGCTGTTAACCGTTTGGTCAAGCGGTCTTCCACGGGGCTCTGTCTCCCCTTGCACCCTGCTCTAGCACCAACCCAGTGTTGTTGGTCTTAATCTGGTTATTAGCATCACAAATAAACCATCAAATACCCGCAAGTACTTGGTGAATATTCAGCCTAAGCTAAAGAGATCTGATTTAATTCAGTCCTCTGGGCTGTCAAGCTTCTTCTATTCAAAGTGCTACTCCCCTGGATAGGGTTTTACTCCTTATTAACTTAATAATGGTACAACAATTTACATGTACTTTGAGGGATACAAGATAATCCTTTCTCCTTGCCCCAACAACTCATGATCAGTTGTCTTCCTCCCCACCACAGGATGACAAGGGCTCTTTGCTGGTCAACTGGCTCAGGAGCAGGTCTGTGTCTCTCATCCATCGTCTCGCAGGTAAGTTCAAAGACTCCTCCGAGTCTTTACATGTAGGAACTGAAAATAGTTCCTTCCATTCACCCCTGCCAGGGCATGCTGTATGTGTAGCTGGCTTCTTCTTCCCCACTGGGCTTCCTCTTCCTTGTTCCCCCTCCGTAGAGGCCAGGTGCATCTTTATGACATTCTCTGGTGCACTCCTCACCAGCTGGAGTCAGCATGCACTGATAAAACGTGGCAGCAATGGCACTGGGATTTCCAAAGACCGTGCTGCCAGTGTGCCCACTGGTAAGCCCTGGGACTGTGGGTCTCCCAATGCTTCCTGGCCACTCGCTGTCTTGGCAGCTTGCATCTCATCACCACACACTTGTATGGGATAGTTTAGATAGGGATGATTTGACCTTGACCAGGGAGTTAGAGTAGATGGCCTCCTGAGGTCCCTTCCAGCCCTACTTTTTTGATGATTCAATGACTTCACAGTTTTCTGTACACCACTTGTTCTGTTCTTCTACTGTTCTTACAAAAAGTATTTTTTTACCCTGAGACATAATTGCTACAATGTTGTTGTGTTGTGTCCTGCCCCCATGGCAGAGGAGAACAAGAATTGTCCTTCATTTCTATGGTGGCCTGCAAATATTTTTGAAAATTGCAGTCATGACCTCCTGCCTTCCCATCTGCTTTTCTCCCAACTGAACTTACTAGATCTCAATCTCTTCTCATGTGGCTTGTGTTTCAAGCCATTTTATCTTTGCTGTTACTTGCCTCTGGATCTTTTCCAGTTTGTCTATATACATCTTAAAATACATAGCTCAGAACTGCACACAATAAAGTCATGGTCTCTGTCCTCAGGATCTTATAATGTAGACAAAGATTTACAGTGGGTGTGTCTACATGAGATGCTTTATTGCACAGTAGACTATGCAATAAAGCATTACTATTTAACCATGTACTAGGCTACTGCACAGTTAAATAGGCTAATGCACAGTTAATATACTACCTGAAAATACAGGTAGTATTAACTGTGCATTAGCTACTGCACAATAGTGCATGTGTAGATGCTGGCTGGGAGCAATTTGCTTCCAGGCAGCAGGGGGCCCACTGCTGCCTGGCTAAGCCCCATATGGCCCCCCGTATGCCCGGCTAAACCCCATTGGGACTGTCCTGATCCTCATATAGCCAGGAGAACTGCTCCAGCAACTTGGACTTCTGTGTCCCAGCTAGGTGGGGATCAGGTTGGGACCTGATCACCATGTGGTGAGGAGAGGTGCCCCCACCTGATGGGGACAGCCATGTGGGGACCAAGAGGGTCCCAATCCTCATGTGGCTGGGAGAGGCATCCCCAACAGGTGGAGATGCCTCTCCCAGCTACATGGGGATTAGGTCCAATCCCCACATGGCTGAGATGCAGTAGTCTCAGCTGCTGGGACAGCTCTGCCGCCCCCCAAGTGGGGATTAGGACCATGCCCCAGCCCCCTGCCAGCCCCAGGATGGCACCTGGGGGGAGCCTGGACCTCCCCTTGGCTGCTACAATGGGGCAGAGCAAGGCAGGGGAGCAGGAAAATCCCTGGTCTCAACTGCTCTGGTTGAAAGCAGATTTGCTCCCAAACTGGCACAGGTGTAGATGCTTTTCCGGGAGACATTTTACTTCACCTTTTTTAATGACAGTAACTTTACTATGCATGAATTGCATGTGTAGATGTGCCCACAGGTGCTTAAGGTGGGAAATTCTATTTAACCTATAGGACTGTTAGGGCACCTATTCACTTGATGAGCCTCTCCTCCGATGCATTGCTAATTAGCACACATTGGAGCAGACACAGTTAATTGAGTCTGCTGCAAGTCTGCTGGAGTGTACTAATTAGCTTGCTCCAGCTGCCCCATGTCATGTGTATTCAGTGTCCTTGCATTTCAGAATGGTAGCAGGGGTGCTTTAATTAAAGCTCATTGAACAAGCTTTAGTTAAAGTGCCCCCACCGTCATTTTAAAGAGCAGGGTGCTGAATACCTGTGATGCTGCAGGTGCTTTAATTAGAGCAGGTTTCCAAGCCACTCTAATTAAAGTTTTCCCCCTCCATCCCGTAGCACATGTGCCCTTAATGTTTAATTATGATGGCTTGGAGGAATCTGAGTTTTCTAGATAGATAATTGGGGTGAGATTCTGAAGACCCTGTTATGCACAGCCAGTAGAAACTGGACAAGGAGTAAAGCAGATCTGTTGCAAGCTTTTAAAGCAGTGACTGGTTGTGCACAGTGTGTGATTCAATGTGTTCTTTCTACTGAGGAGAAGCCTGTTGACTACCAGACATGAGCCAGCTAAGAAAGGGTTGGTGCAAAGCCAGGTTTATGCCAAAGAAAAGCAAAGTCTTGAGACCTTGATAAGACTGAACAAAACCCAATACTACATGTATATTTTAAATGACCACAAGCTTTTATTCCAGTTTTTTTTCTGCTTCATTTACCACAATTGCCTGTATGAGAATCTCTGTATTCAATTCTCTGAAGTGTTCTCCTTTTACCCCTAAAAGTAAAATACTTGTAAGGCTTTTCATGAAAGATGTTAGAAATAACCAAATATTTTGGGACCTTTATAAACCCAAAGATTAGCCACGTGTGTTGTGTTGATCTATACTTCAGGGCTATATTAAGGTAACAAATTGCATGCCAATAGAAAGGGATGCTACATAAAATTCTGTTGTTATAGTTACTGTCCTGGCAGAAAGCTGTCACGTGAAAGGTACAATTGGCTTGGTTAAGTAAGGGGAAAGTAACTGGCTGGTGGACAGATGCCTCAGGGCACTGACAGAAGTGACATTTGTCATGTGATAGGCCCTCTGAAAGCGAGCTACAGCCATGCCATGACACAAGCACAGCTGCAGAGTGCTTTATAGTGGCCAGTCACATGACACATTAACCCTCATCACATGAGGGATCAGAAGAAGGCACTCCACTTTGCAATGCCTTAGGGAACTTCTGTTCCCTAGGATTCATTTGTGTTGTGAATGGGGCTGGGCTGCATCATCCCAGCCCTGCCCCCTGTACCATAGTATCCAAGTGCTTCACAGTCTTTAATATAGTTCCTCACAACATACCTGTGAGATAGAGTGGGAATAATAGCATTTCCCTACAGACAGAACTGAGGTAGAATGACTCAAGTATGTCCATGTGAACTCCAGTTATGCTTTTCTGCGGTAGTGTGGACATACCCTGTGACTTGCCCAGGATCTCGCAGGAGGTTTGTAGAGGAGCTCGAAATTCACCACAGCTTGTCCAAGTCAAAGGCCAGCACCCTGCCCTCAGATTCAGCCTTCCTCTCCAGTTCTTCACTGGTATTAAAAAGCTATGGAGGGCTTCAGGCCTTTTAATAAAAAACCTGATGAGAAAGTTGACTGAAGTTCTGTCTTTCTGGTAGCTACAATACTGTGAGTTAACTACTACAAAAAGATCATTGCAGTAAGCAGAGCACTGTATCCATGGCAACTTAGCTTTAGGCTTTTAACAAATAAAAAGACCATGGTTTATTTCTTTATAGTTAGTTTTGTTTTATGTAATGTATGTTACATTTGCATACATTAATTTATGGGTTTTTTAATGACTGATGTAGGTGGTGTTTCCAGGCTGGTAACCAAACAGTCACAGAGAAGGCCTTAGTGTTAGTGATGGTTTTTAATTCAGCTGTTTTTTGTAAGACACAATGCAATCTCTTTCACTGCTTAAATCTGCCTTATGTATGCTGTGCATACCTTCTAGAAAAGCCTCATCCAGCTTCTATTGAAGATCCTGGGATTCTTTCCAGTCAATTTCAATGAGAGTTAGAACAAGCCCTTTCTGTGCATCTTGCTTATGTGCAAGCTATCTGAATTTCAAGATGCATTGTCCAGTTCTTGAGTGTAGGCCAAATGCTAGCATCTCCTGAGTTCTTCTCCCAGCTGTGATAATCATTATCCCTTTCTGTAGGCAAGTCTCTGGCTCTCTATAAAAACAGGGATGCTGTTTTCCCATCTGTTAAATGAGGATGTTGTGAGCATTAATTAGCTACTGCCTGCAACGCACTTCAAACGTGAACAAATTATACACAGGCTAAGCATTTTCCTAATAATTAGGGAAGTTCCATTTTTGCAGTAACGTAACTATCAGGGACACCTGGGGACTTTGACTGAACAAGAGCAACTACCTGACATGAGATAATAGTAATTATAGGCAACCATCAATCCAATGGTGTACACATAAAGGGTCTATGACCGTTAAACAAAGACCATCACCGAGTATGCCTAGGCAAGCAGGAAAAAGAACTGGTTGAAAGAACAATGGAAACTGCTTGCATCCAGTGAGCAGCTGCACATGCATTTGGGTGTGTGTGGTGCATGTGTTATATTAATATAGTAACAATGTCATGTTTGGGCTAATCCCATGTAGCCTGGTATCTGTAAATGTAATGGGTGCTGAAAGGGAAATATAGTTAAGAGTCCTGGGATGAAATTAAAAATAAGTGAGGGAGCTCCATCATCTGGCATGCTTGAAACTCAACAGAACAGAGCCATATTTCATATGCACCATACAGAGCAGCTATGTAGTAAACTGTAGTTAGGAAACTGTAATTAATCCTTGTGAAATGAACCTGAGTATTTGAATATGCTTTGCCTCTTGCAGTCCGGTAAAGAGCATAAAGTAGTCCAGGCAGTTGCAAACCATTTCCCTCTGTCCATGCTAGGCTACCATTTCCCTCTCTATAATGTCCTTATATATAAAAGGGGAAACTTGGTTTGAGGGGTGCAGATGCTGTTGCTTGGAGAACACCAGTCACAAGCCTGAATTACATAAATAAAAGGAACTGGTCAAAAAACCCAAGACTGTTTTGGTTCAGCTATACAGGCACCGCTACCAGCATTGCTTGTAATAAAAGTGTTTAACCTTATAGCTGTTCCCATTGTCGCAGCAAAGCAGAACCTAATGCAACAGCAGTCCAGTTTGTAAGAATTAATGACAGGCTCCCATTTGGTAGCAAACAGCAGTGCATTCTTATGCTCAGAATGGTAAACTAGGAAAACGTATTCCTCCATATACCACAAATACTGAAGGAAACAGAAAGAAAGCAATCTTCCCATCAGCATCTAAAGCAGTGGTTCCCAAACTCTGACAGATTGTGCACCACCAATTTAAAACTATACAACTTCATCATGGGTGGTGAACAATCTGGGAGAGTTTGGGAATCACTGCTTTAGATGCTGATGGGAAGACTGCTTTCTTTCTGTTTGCTCCAGTATTTGTGGTATATGGAGGAATACGTTTTCCTAGTTTACCATTCTGAGCATAAGAATGCACTGCTGTTTGCTACCAAATGGGAGCCTGTCATTAATTCTTACAAATTGGACTGCTGTTGCATTAGGTTCTGCTTTACTGCGACAGTGGGAACAGTTATAAAGTTAAGCAATTTTATTATAAGCAATGCTGGTAGTGGTGTCTGTAATTAATGTTGCCTGACACTACCTAGAGATATGTAGAAAAAACATTTAAAGCTGTGTCTATGTCTGAATCGCTGAATCTTTCTGAATCTCTCCAAATCAATTTGGAGGGTTCCGATTTGATTTGGAGAGATTAAATGGTCTTCTGATTCAATTCGGATTCAGAGATTTGGCCACCGAATCGGGCTGAATTTCCACCAAATCGAATCAGGGACTGAATCTTCACCCAGCCCTACGATCTATCTATAGATATATATAATGTGTGCTTGTGTGTGTGCATAAGTAAAGCATGTGTGTATAGATATAGATATATATCTTCATATATATCTAGATAGATAATAAAAGGATATTATAAAGAGGGAATGGTAGCCTGGCATGGAGAGAGGAAAATGGTTTGCAGCTGTCTGGACTAGTTTATGCTCTTTACTGGCCTGCAAGACGCAAAGCATATTCAAATACTCAGGCTCACTTCACAAGGAGTAATTACAGTACAGCTTACTAAGAATTTAATACTAGAAAGCTAGAAAAATAATTTATTCAAACAAGAAATGGAACAACAGAGGCCCTTTTATTGATTTTTTTCAGGTAGTTACCACATGGGAACATTCCCCATGATTATATCAGGCACTTGATATATCTTTACAGCAAAAAAGTTCCATAAAAGAGGACTTTACATGCTCTATTGGTTCAGCTATAATTTAGATGCTGATGGGAAGACTGTTTTCCTTCTGTTTGCTTCAGTATTTGTGGTATATGGAGGAATAAAAGTTTTCCTAGTTTAACATTCTGAGCATAAGAATGCACTGCTGTTTGCTACCAAATGGGAGCCTGTCATTAATTCTTACAAATTGGACTTTTGTTGTATTAGGTTCTGCTTTACTGCGACAATGGGAACAGTTATAAGGTTAAACTGTTTTACTATAAGCAGAGCTGGTAGCGGTGCCTGTAATTAATGTTGCCTGACACTACTACAAGAGCCTGGTTTCACTAGCTTATAAAGTTGCCTTGCTGTAACCATTGGGTTGAAATTTTCCATGCCAGGTGCCTGCCTCAGGCTGAATTTTTGGGAATGTTCTGCTACAAAGACCCAGTCATTTCTGAGAGTGTAATTAAGGGAAAATAACCTTTTGGCCATTGTGGAATTCTTACAAGAGTTGGGCTGAAGTGCTATTTCCTCCATGTTTGGAAAAAGAGCATCAAGGATGTGACACTGACTGTTCCCATAAAAATTCCCCAGATTGGAGCAGGCTATGATTATTTTTAAAACATTTCAATTGCACATGCTCAGTGGAGCCTGATAAGGGAGCAGTAACTAAGTGCTCAGAAGAATGTATTTGCACCAAGCATGCCCCCTTTCTTTGGGCTACAGGGACTGAGTAGAACATTTTTGGCAATTGTGCCACATGGCTGGCAAGGGCCCCTCTGGAGTAAGCTACGGGAACTGGGAGCAGTGAGATGGTCTCCTCTGTGTTCTCAGTAGTTCCCCTATCAGGGGGAAGGAGGGGAAGTTGATGGCACCTGCTCCCCATAAAGTTTAAAATAAACTGCCAGGCAACGATAGCTGTATTTATTATATGCAGGCAGAGCTAAGGGTGTCAGTTAACTTAATAGCTTCATTATTATCATCCATGTGGTTCCTGCTAATCTCTTCATCCTGTGGGTGTCAACATGTCTAAATATTCCACTAATCAATCTATACTTTCTTCTACAATTATCTGTCTGTTATGTGCTGCTTCCCTGCTCACCCCCCAGCATATGCAATGACAATCTGCTGCTACCTAGGAACGTGCACTGGGTGGCTTTGTTCTTGGGGGATTCAAATCCATAACAAATCAGAGACAGGAAGGGGAGGGGGCAGGCTGAGCTAATCAGTGGCAGAGCAGGAAGAAGCAACAGGTAGTTGAAATTGTGAGGTGACGAGGTAAGTTACCACAGTAACATTTTCTTGGGCTATTCATTGCAGCAGATTATAGTGGCTATGTGAAGCTGAACCACTGGCACAACCAGGGAGGCATAAAGCCAAGCATGGGCAGATCTAGAGGGATTGGTCTTCCAAGGTTGGGGCACTGCAAGCAGCTGAAGTGAGTCCTTCCCCCCCCGCCAACCTCAACTGTTTCTGTATGTTGACAGTGGAAGCCAGCTATGGGCACACTGTAAAGAGGAGGGTAGTGAAGCTGGGGTGGGGTAAGGGGACAGTCACTGCCCTGCTCCATCATCATAGACCACTCACATAATAATTGACTTAAATCATCAGAGTGCTAAAGCCATTTGCTTCCCTGTTTTTAACCAAGCTACCTTAAGAGCAAGCAGTTTCCTTGGAATGTGATAATTAGTTCCCTTAGTTTGTTTTCCCTTAAGGATAGTCCCCAGTAGGCCTGTGCAAAATTTCACCGGCAGTTTCATTTGGATGCTGTTTTGACTCGTTTTGAGCTCGAAACAGCAAAATTGAAATGAAACAGAGAGCTTCGAAACAGCCTCAAAACAAAACGAGGGCAAGTCAAAATATTTCGACATTTTTTAAATGTTTCGAGTTTCGAAGCTCAAGCTGGGCTTGCCTGCAGGGAAACAGAAACTAGAGTAACGAGAGGGAGGGGGAAGAAAAGTGGGGAAGGAGGGGGAAGAGTTAGGGTTATTGACTGTGTAGCTGGCCATTGACTGTCATCCTTCCCCGAGGTCTCTTCCAATCCCGGTGCTCTGGGGGTGGGATGGGAAAACTGCAAAGAAGGCAGCATTGTTTGAACTACCCTGCTTTCTGCCTTGGTGTCAGTTGAGTGAGGACGCACCTTAACACACACACAGCGTCACCCACCCGTCATGAGTTTTGCCTCCCAGCAGCTAGAGGTGCAAGGCCCCAGAACCCAGACTCCCCCTGCACCTATCTCCTCGACAGCTGGCAGGCTTTGTGGTCACAGCAGGGCCTAGCAGGCCTCCAGTTTTCACTTCCCTCTGCCCTAAGACAGATAGTCCCACAAGCACCCATGTCACTAGCTTTGCCTGTCAGCAGCCAGAGGTGCAGGGCCCCAGAACCCCTGTACCTATCTCCTTGAAAGCTGGCAGGCTTCATGGCCTCAGCAGGGGCTAGCAGGCCTTCAGTTTTCACCCTGCTGCACCTTAACACACACACAATGTCACCCATGTCGCAAGATTTGCTTGTCAGTAGCTTGAGGTGCAGTTTCCCCAAAGCCCCTGTACCTATCTCCTTGAAAGGTGGTAGGCTTTGTAACCTCAGCAGGGGCCAGCAAACCTGCAGTTTTGACCCTGCTGTGGCTTAGCATGTACACGTCACAGTTTTTTGCTTTCAAGACTTTGAGGTGTAGTTTCCCTGAAACCCCTCCACCTATCTCCTTGAAACATAGCAGGCTTCATGCCCTCAGAAGGGGCTACCATTCCTGCAAGGTTCATCCAAATCAGGCAAGAAATGACAAAGTTATAGGCTGTTTTGAGCATTATAGCCTATGGGCAAAAAGTCGAAACAGCGTTGAAACAGTGAAACCATTTCGACGAAGTGAAATGGAGCAGCAGTTTCTAATCAAAACAAAATTCAGAACAAAATGGTGTTCTGTCGAAATGTTGAAACGCAAGTCAAAATGGAATGGTGCCATTTCACACAGCCCTAGTCCCCACCTAGAGAGCCCCATGTGACATTGTATTAAGCAGAGTGGACAAATATGGACAAGACACAATTCCTGTTAGGTGAATGACTAGTTGGCTGAATAACCACACGGAATAGGTCATTATAAATGGATCAATGTCAGAATAGGACAGGGTTTCAAGTAGGGCTTCTTAGGGGTCTGTTTTGGGTCTGTTGGTTTTAACATTTTATTAATTACTTGGATGTGTGAATAGAGAGATTACTAATCAAGCATGCTGATAACAAGCATTTTGGAGGATAGGAGTAGAACTGAAAAAGATCTTAATAAATTAGAGAACTATAGACACCAAAAAGTTCAATAAAGACCAATACCAGGTGCTACACCTAAGGAATTAAAAAGTACAGATACAGGATGGGGATAACTGGCTTTTCAGTAATGTTGCTAAGAAGGAACCAGGGGTTATGCTGAAGGACAAACTCAACATGTGTTAGCTATTTGATGCTATTGCCAAAGAAGGCAAATATAATTTTGGGCTGTGATAACAGAAGCACTGTATGCATGCATTATAGACTGGGAATAGTACCACTCTACTCTGAGCTAGTTAGGCCTCAGCTGAAGTACTGTCTTTGTTGACCTGTGGGGTCAGGCCAACTCTCAGGATCTCAATATTGTGCTGTTTGACAGGAGGGTGTGACACAATTGCACATGTACAAACACACAAATCAATTAGGTGCATACACACACACACACACACACACACACGCTACTAACTCAGGCATATACACATCCAAACCAGCCTAGGCACACACATATTTATCACCAATTCAAGCACATGCACACTACACACACCAAAAATTAGATGACCATCAGTTGTCAATACCTACACATTCTGTACACAAACACAGATCACTAATTCATATATTACGCACACAATGACATATATGTATATTCACCAATTCAGACACATATCACCCACCTACACATACACACAGGTGAGTTCCTAACTTGGATAGTATGGTATGTGTGTGTGTGCTTGGGTTACCTGGGGGAAGGTTAAGAAGAGAGAGAGAGAGAGAATTAAAGTATAGGGAATGAAAGTTGCTGGAACCGGGATTAGAACCAGTAGACTAGAGAGAAGCTGGCTGAAGAACTGAAGCTTGGGGTTACTTAAGGTCAAGTGGCCCCAGGGTTACTCACGGTCACTGGTGCAAGGGAAAAAGCCCAGTGGCAAGGAGGAGACAGCCTGGAAAGATACTGAGGCAGAAACCTGAGAGCTCAGGGGAAAAGGCAGTGGGGACAAGGCAATAACAGTGGCAGAGATCAGGAGAAAAGGCAATAACAGTGGCAGTGATGAGGGTAAAAAGCAGTGGAGACAAAGCAATAGCAGTGGCAGAGATCCAGGGAAAAAGCAATAACAGTGGCAGAGATCAGGGGAAAAGGCAGTGGGGATAAGACAGTGGCCAAGAAACAGGGGGTTTGCAGGCAGAGAGGAGCTCAGGACAGGTGTTGGAGGTGGCAGAGAGCCAGAAGCAGGAAAGGGAGGAATGAGATAGAGGGGCGAGGAGCAGAGATTGGAGCAGGGCCAGAACCATAGCAAAGCAAAACCCAACTCAGGAGACCAAATAACAGTTTTATTAAACAAACAATACACTACACAGCCCCATTAAGTTATTGGTTTTCTCACACACACACACACACACACACAATGGCAGCAGGAGAAAGAGACTCAGTGGAAGGGCTGGAGTCCAGGTAGGGAAGAGAATCAGAGTCTAAGTCCTTGGTTTAAGGGGGGGTAGGGGTGATAGCTACCTATCCAGGCTGGAAAGTTGTCCTTGTCCAGCAGGTGTTGTCCAGAGGCGGGTCACCAGTAGGGCCTCTGGGTGGATAGGTGGTGTGGTGTGGTGCTGGTCCAGATGGAGAGGGAGTCCCAAGGAGTCAGTTTTCACTACCCCTTTTTATGGGGCAGACTACCTCTGATCTCCTATAGGGAGGGCCTGTCCAGGCAATGTCAGTCCTGTTCCAGAGGACTGACATTGTTCTTACTGAGCATGTGCAGCCTAGCACAATGGTGGGTTGCCTCATCTTCTGTTTCTTGAGTGCTGAGGGTGGTTCCAAAGGCTGGTCTGTTGTTCCAGGTATGGGTGTTGATGGTTTGGTCATTCAGAGACAGGTATTTTTAGACTTACCACCATTGTCTCTCAAGCACCCTCATTCATCCCCATTCATTCAGGAACCAAGTTATATAGGAGGGGTAGGTTTGAGTCATGGGTTACACAACCAGGCATGGGGAACAAGATGGAGACTTGACAAACAAAACGGAAACTTGACATGACTTGCACTAACTTACATATGTAGGCCTAAATCATATAGTATCAATAAAACAGTAATATAGAACAGTAAAAATCAATATAAACATAATAATTATACAATACAAAGGAGAAAAAAAAACAAATATAACTTGCTACCAAAATAAAATGCTGAAGCTTGTCCTATGTCTTAGCTCACTTATACTTATCTATAGGGAATAGAGAGGGAGAGACAAAGTCAGAAATGGTTGGGGAAGGGGAGGGAATGCATTTTAAAATAATTAAAAAAAAGAAAAACGGGGTTTTGCTACATCTTCAGTTCTAGTCACCACTTTTTTAAGAGAAACAGGAGAAGAATCAAGCAACAAAGATGATAAAGTGATTGAAGATAAGCCATATTGAGGAAAGGTTAAGAGAACTAAATATGTTTAGTATGGCCATGGGTGTTTTAGTTTTTTCCAAATATTTGAAAGGCTAATAAAGAAGAAAAAGAACAACAGTTCTCCATGAAGCAATGGGGTTAAACTGTAGCAAACTGTAGATTAAGTCCGTGCCCAACTGTAAGAATAGTAAGATGGTGGGACAAGCTGCATAGGGAAGCTGTGGAATCACATTCATTGGAGGCTTCAAAGAAGAAGTTGGATGAGCAACTAGCTGAAATGGTTTAGAAATCCTGCACCCAGACAAAGAGTTGGATGGATGATGCTTGAACTCCCTTCTGGCCCTATTCTCTAACACACTTTAAAGCACCTTTGTGTCTCTGGCATCCATTTTAATAAATGGCACCTTTAAATTACAGAGGACATACCATTGTTTCACAACTGGTATAGACACCTGTTGGCTTTGGGAATTCTGTCAGATCATAAGGCAACATTTCAGTCAGTCATCATCAGAGAGATATCCAGATATTCAGCTCCAATGGGTACGTAACTTAAGGAATAAGGCAGTAGATTCTTATCCTCTGTGAGTTCATCATGTAGAATTTCCTTCCCGGTTTTCATTTCAACATAATCTTTGGGGAAACGCAACTCACTTATGCAATATGTTACATTTCTTCCATAACTAACAATTACCAGTGTGAATAAACAGCACTTTATTTTTATTTAATTCTATGAAAAGTGACAGAAGGGAAGCACATATTGATTATTTCCTGTTCCTGATGGTAGAAGTCTTACTCTAAAAGCCATATTGGCACAAATCATGTGAGGACCTAGTCAGGGAACTTCTGGTGGGACTATACATGTTTAAATCAGCAGGTCCAGATGCTCTCCACCCAGAGTGCTAAGGGAATTAGCAGAGGTCATTGCGGGACCCCTGGTACAGCTTTATGAGCACTTGTGGTGCTCTGGCGAGGTGCCAGAGGACTGGAAAAGGGCCAATGTGGTCCCCATTTTCAAAAAGGGGAGGAAGGAGGACCCAGGAAACTACAGGCCCATTAGTCTTACCTTGGTCCTGGGGAAGCTCTCTGAGAAAATTATCCAGGAGCACATCTGTAGAGCCAGCAGGGGAGATCATGCTTAGGGGCAACCAACATGGGTTCATTCAAGGCAAATCCTGTCAGACCAACCTGGTTGCCTTCTACGACCAGGTCACAAAATCCTTGGATGCAGGTGTCATGGTGGACGTAGTCTTTCTGGAATTTAGGAAGATCTTTGACACTGTATCTCACCCCATTCTCATTTAAAAATTAGGCAACTGTGGCGTCAATGCCTACACAGTCAGATGGGTTGCAAGTTGGCTGGAGGGCTGCACCCAGAGAGTGATGTGGACAGGTCTTTTTTGACCTTGAGGGGTGTGGGCAGTGGGGTCCCTCAGGGCTTGGTCCTCGGGCCTGCACTGTTCAACATCTTCATCAGTGACTTGGACGAGGGGGTGAAAAGCACCTTGTTCAAATTCATGGATGGCACTAAGATGTGGGGAGAAGTGGGCATACTGGAGGAGAGAGACAGACTGCAAGTAGATACAGACAGGTTACAGGAGTGGGCGGATGAGAACAGGATGGGATTCAATACTGACAAGTGCAAGGTATTGCACCTAGGGAGGAAGAACCAGCAGCATACCTACAGGCTTGGGAACTCCCTTCTAGTGAGCACAGAGGCAGAAAAGGATCTTGGAGTCATTATAGACTCCAAGATGAACATGGGCCGCCAATGTGGAGACATGGTCAGCAAGGCTAACCACACCTTGTCATGCATCCACAGATGCATCACAAGCAGGTCCAAGGCGGTGATCCTCCCCCTCTGTGTGACACTGGTCAGGCTGCAGTTGGAGTACTGTGTCCAGTTCTGGGTACCACACTGGGAGGAGGGAGGGATGTGGACAGCATCGAGAGGGTCCAGAGGAGGGCCACTCACATGATCAGGAGGCAGCATGGCAGGCCCTACGAGGAGAGGCTACGGGACTTGAACCTGTTCAGCCTCCACAAGAGAAGGCTGAGAGGGGATCTGGTGGCTGTCTATAAACTTGCTAAGGGGGACCAGCAGGCAGTGGCAGAGTCCCTGTTCCCCCCGAGCACTACCAGGAGTAACAAGGAATAATGGCCATAAGTTGACTGAGAGTAGATTCAGGCTAGATATCAGGAGGCACTACTTCACAGTCAGGGCGGGTAGGATCTGGAACCAACTTCCAAGGGAAGTGGTGCTCACTTCTATCCTGGGGGTCTTCAAAAGGAGGCTAGATAATCACCTAGCTAGGGTTGTTTGATCCCAGCATTGTTTCCTGCCCATGGCAGGGGGGTTGGACGTGATGATCTGCTCAGGTCCCTTCTGACCCTACCAACTATGGAACTATGTTCTGCAGGTGAAACTGGATACCTCTTTAAAGACATTTCCAATTATATTATTTTGCAACTGGCTTTATGAGTTCTAAAATCCTGCCTGTACTTTTTTTTTCTTTTCAGACTTAAAAATGGTGCAAGAGTCTGTGTTATCCCTCATGTTCCAAGAAATCTTTATCTGCATTAAATCACCAAAGCCTTGTGTCTCCCAAGGAGGCCAGACCTAGTTCATTTAATCTTTCTTTCTATCAAAACTGTTTGACATAATATTTTATTTCCTTGCATTGTGCCCCTCCAAGGTATGCACAATGCTCTAAAGGGAGGGAAGAGTATCTATTTCAATAAGCTCTTTGACTGGTATAATATTTTTTAGATGAGCTCAAACTCAAACCTGGATCTGAACACTATGAAATGTACAATTTATGTCAACAGGACCCAGAACCAAATATAAATTTAGCAAATGGCATGCATATGATCATATGTATATGTACATGTGTGTGTATATATGTACACTTTACACTGTACATTTAACCTTAATAAGTACACTGAACTTTAAAGAACTCAGTCTAGATTCGTTTTTTTGAGACTTCAACTTATCTCTAACAACAGTATAACATGCTTTGATAGAATCTACCTTCTTTCTTTAATACTTCCCATAGTAGCAAGCTGTTTCTCTGTTCCCAGAGTCTCCAGATGGAACTGAAGCCTCTAGAGACTGCCTTTTTATTTGTTTGTTTATTTTTAGATAATCTCTCACACTTCTTTCCTAATCAGCATGTTACAGTGCCTTGCCATTTAACAAATACTGTCTTTTTAAATTTTCTTTGCTCTCATTTTAGGTCCTTATTCTGAATGCATCTGCATCAGATTGTGTGTCACTTACTGATGTCAATGTTGAAGTTTATCTGAGATTTTCAGAATCTCATCATGATTCCCAGGATTATTTGCAAATATGCAGTCTTTTTGGTCAGTATCACTGTCTCAGTTACATGCATGGCTAGGGACAGCCATTACATATAAATTGGTTTAAGTGGTCAGAAACTGGCTTAAACTTGTAACAGAACAGAAGTTCAGTGCACATAAACCAGTTTGAAAATGGCTGAAACTGCTTCAAGATAAACCTCGTTGAATGTAGTATCAGACTTAACTGATTTGGGTCAAACCAGTTTATGAAATGTCTGTCCCATTCCCCTTCCCGGTTTAAGTTAGAGTCCCCCAGCATCCCAGATGCTTTACAGCCCTGAGCTGGGCTGTCTGCTCCAGAAAATAGGGCTGGCCTCGTGCCTCTGCTCCCTAGCTGGAGCTCCAGTGGAGACTGCAGGCATAGCAGGGTCTGCCTGGCTTCCTCCTACCCCATCCTCACCTTACCACTCCCTGCTCAAGCAGGGATCCCCCCTCCCCACCTCCCATCTCCCACAACACGGACCCCAGCCATATGGATCCTAGTCAGCATGTGGTATACTAGCTAATGCTGAGAGGGGTGTGTGTGTGTGTGTGTGTGTCCAATTCCACTGGGACAGGACAAAGGCAGACAGGACAGTGTCCACTTAGGGCTTTTTGGAGCTAATCAACAGGTCAACTGGTAATGTCCCTCTGTTCCTTCCTTGGAAAAACCTGTTTAAGAGCTTGAACTAATGAGAGAGGCTTCTGTTTTCTTGATGGGCTGATAAATGCTGTGTTATCACCTCCCTGATGGCTTGCTCACCTGTCAGGTTTGCTGCAGACAGTGTGAAGAAGCAGGAGGAGGGAGATTGAAAAACTCAGTATCATCAACAGATGCATGCACTGCATACCGCCCCCGCTTTGCCTCAGATTGCTAGCTGGGGGCTGTGGTCTGGCAACACTCCTGCCCCTTGAGTAGCAAGTGGGGAAAACCCTGGGACTGTGCAGGCCAGGATGGGGATTTACACCCTTCCCTAAGCAGAGCATCCTGCCAGGGTCTGGCCATGCCCCACCTCAGCTCAGCATCATGAAAGGGAAGGAAGGGCTGCTCTAGCAACCCCCAGCTTCTAGCCTTATCTGCTGTAGGCATATACCTGCATTTCTTCAGTCCAGAGGGAATGTCTGTGCACTTGAAAATTGGTTCAGCCTAGGCAGATTAGACTAACCTGCAAATATTGAATCAATTCAGGCTCAGGCTTTTTGAATGTCTGTCCCTAGCCCATGTGTGTAAAACCAACTCCAAGAATGATTACTTAAGCAAATATGGTTTTTTTTCCTAACTGGGTAGTGGTTACCATTAAAATAAACCAATCTAATATGTTTCCCATTTATATGTGAGTTTTTTTCTCCATTTCTTATTGATATTTTAGGCTCTTTGTTTTTTAAAAGTTGTACAACCCCGTATCTTTGAAAGACGGGTCAAAAAGAGTTAGTGCTTAACAGAGATGAATTAGAAAAAGAAGTGAAACTTTTATTGCAGTATATGGGAAAGATTGGAGCTAAGACATCAGGGCCACCTCTGATCTACACATATGATCTATTTATATTATCCATTGTATAAAAGCGATAATGATTCTACACCTAAGTTTGAAGTTTCATTATCATTAGAAACTCACCCTTCAGAAGGAGTCTTCCTGAAGTTTTACATAATGGATTTTTGGGGGGTGGGAAGGGGCAGGGAGGAATAGCTCATTAGGTTTGGGGGCTTTTTGCTGTTAAAAGGGATATTATAGAGGTCATTGGTAGATTCTAAGTCATGTATATCTGGAAAAAATGTGTGTCATGGAAAAATGGGCCTTTTTACAGCATTTCCTACTTCCAGTCTCTCCAAAAACTGAGCAAGAACATCCTCATCATGATATTCATTCAGTGCTTAGCATCTGGTTCCAGTTGTAACCTGAAAGTGCAAAGCAAACAAGAAACTATCAGTGTAAAAATGTTTTCCATCCTTATTTGAACCTCAGAAATGTGGTTCAGTTAATCTTCACTCTCTCTCTTACTCTGGCTCAATCAACATAGCTATACAAAGAAGAACAGGTCTAATAGGAGAGAGAGATGTATGTATCTCAGAGTAGCCAATAGCCAGGGGTGAAGTTTGGAGTGAAATTTTGGCCTTACTGAAATAAACAGTCAAACACCAATTAATTTTAATTGTGTTATTTGCAAAAATAAACATAAATGCTCATAAATATCCATCTTTCCTGCATACTGTACCTTCTCCTTTCCACTGTACGTCATCTAGCTTAGAAAAGACTGATATTTTTAAGTACTGACTTGGCACTGATTCATGCGCCTGCTTGATTTAGGGCCTCAAGGGTGCATGAATCTAACACTCCTACATGCGGATCTTTAACTTCTCGGTTTATTTCTCTCCTGTCCATTGTTCCCTGTACACTTACTAACACAAACCTCTTGCTTTTCAGAGTAAGTGAGGAAACTTGCCTGTTATAATAGGGACACATCTCTTTTCCTCTACCAGGTGCTGAATGTGGCACCTCTCTGTCAGCTTCTGCCAATGCTTGAGAACTGCCAGGAACACCTCTGCTAGAATTCTGAAGGGCTATTCTGAATATTCAGGGACAAAGACATTGTGTCATCCTTGCCCAGTGTGCTACCTTCTGCCAAATCTCCCATCTGTAATAGCAATTGCCATGGGCTTGAAGTATTCCCAGGTAGTTGCTTATTGGTGCTACAGAAGTCAGGAGCAAGTCCTAATCCCTCAAAGCACCTGCAAAAACTCTTGTGTTTATTATGGTCCTGCCAGGCTGTCATTCCTGGCTGATTCCACCAACCAGAAACCTAAAGTGATATTGTAACTTGGGGACTCCATGATGTCTTTCTAGCCTGTGGTCTTCTCAGGCTAGCTTCAGTCCATTTCACTGTATATTTTCCATTAACTACCAGTGTTTCAGCCTTTTGTGGATACTGGCTGGATTTCAAGTTAACTATAGAATAGCAGATGTGGTATGTGTTAAATTTTAAACTGTTAGAATTATTGACACAACTAGTAGATCAAACTCTGGTAAAGGTCTTTTCCACTTAGTGGGTTCCTTAACATTGGTCTCATCTAGATACAACATGTTAGTTATTTTCTGTTGTAAAGCTGGCAGATAGTATACTGAAAGATTTTTTTTTTTGCTCACTAGGCATGGTTTGAACAGCAAAACACATTCTCCCCTTGTAAATAACCATGGTTATTAATCTGTTCCCTTCATCATGTCATCCACTGCATTTTATTAGAAGCTCTGACCACTTTGCAAAGGCAGCCTAATAGCTAGCTGCTTTTGTCATGAAAACAACAGACAAGCATTCTCTGTCTTGCTTAATTTTCTTCTGGCAAATTGACCTTCATTTCAAACTAGTTCTATTAGGGAGGGTTGTTCTTTTATTATTATTAGTCTTGCATGCAGATGCTGCTAATTTGAAGGAAACTGTCCATCTATGAATAGTGAAGGGGAGTTGGTTTACAGTGTGCAAGGCCAACAGTCCCAAATATCACATCATACTGATGGGAATAGGGCAGACTTTTTTTTGGCATTCCAGAATATTATAGTCACTGAATAGTTGTGGTAATATATGAACTGCTACATGTCAGTGCCATCTGTGCTAGTGTTGAAATAATCCCAGGCATTTTATGTTAAAAATACATGTTTAAATCAATCTCTCTGTTTTCTCTGCTATTGTTTTGCAGCATTATCCAATAACTGTTAAACTGTTTTATTTTTTTAAAAAAACAACCCAAAAACCTCTTCTTGAGGGAAAAGGAAAGAAACATTGTTTTGTTTTTGTTTTCTTTGTTTCAAGAAGGCTCCACCTATCCATATGCTATAAAGGACATAAATATTGCAATTGCAAATTGTGCATTTGAGTGATGATAATGTTTAGAAACTATTTTGTTGAGGAGAAGGACGAAGAATGTGTGTGTACACAGACTTTTTTCTTCCTCCAAAGCATTTCAGAAGGATTGTAGGACTGGTGACTGAGTACCACAAATCTTGCTTGAGTTTGAAAACGGCAGTGATTTGGGGTGGAGCAGCTAATGGGGAGCAAAAAAGAAAACTGAGGTAGCAGGGGAGCACTCCAGAGATGGAGGAGGCAATTTGGAGAGCAGAGGGAGCAGCAGCCTGGCAGCTCCACACCCATTGACTTGCCCCCTCGCATCCTGACTACCCCCTTACTTCTTCCCCATGCTTCCCTCCCCAATCACCCTATCCCCACCTACCTGTTGCTCAGATATTCCCAGCTGTCAGTCCAAGGCTTTAGGGTGCTGGATGACAGCTAGTCCACCTTGGAGCAGTGCCTTCTGGGATACTAGAGGGCTTCAAATTAGTGGTTTTATCTCAGGTGAACACCCAGAAGTTAACTGGAACTAGGTAGCAGAGCTCAAAGATAGTCCTCACCCAAAGTGGTGTAATTTTAAGATTACTAGAGGGCACTTAGCACTTGTTAACGTGCTTTGTGTGTGATGATTCCAGTTTTAAGTGCTCTTAAGGTGTCTAACTGTAATGTGTAATCTCACTCAGAGTCAGAGTTTTTCCATGGTATTGAAGAATGACGCAGCCTGCAGTCTGCCTATACCTTTCTGATTCTACTGCTTGGTTTCCTCTGACTTGAAACAAAAAGTCTATACACTGAAAACTGAGTTGAAAGCAGTGGGCCCGCCTTCTCCCCACCCTCAGGCCTGGCCCCCCCCCCCACATCGGTCCCAGGCCCACTCCTCCCCTCCCCTCCCCTCCCCCTGCTGCTGCAGTGGGGAGGTGGGGAATGGGCCCAGACCCCAAGCAGCAGGAGGAAAGGGGGGAGCAGGCCTGGACAGGGGGTGGGGTGGGGCAGGGCACAGGGCTCCATCCCCACCTGCTCCCTGCCCTGTCATTCTTGATGGGAAATTGGCTAGTGTTTTATGACAGTTTATGTGCTTGTGTATAGCTAATGCAATACTTCACTTGTCTGGGGTGAGCTAAGAAGCTTTCCTAGGAAAATTTACAATTTTGTTTAGAAAGTGTTTTATTTCTAGATTTCATGGCTAAGAAGCTACACTTCCAAATATAATCTGAATCAGCACTAGTTTGGAGTAAATGTTCAGAAACACTGGGCAAAATTTAATCTTTAGTCTGAATCTACTCTTGTTAATGAAGTAACACAAGAAATAGGTTTGGTTCAGTAGGTTTAAAACCTAAAATATTCTCATCATCTTCATTTGGGGAGAACGGACTTCATAGTTAATGATATTATTGTTGATCAGTGCACCGCTTGCAGTATTTTGTAACTGTGAATATAGCAGCATACTTAACTGAAAATACCTACCTTTATTTTCTGTACTTTCCTAATTTGAAGTTATTCTGTCCATTTCATGAATTTGAATGAACGTTCTGAGTGGGGTAACATTTTAGAACAAGCATGATTGCTTCCTAAAAATACAAAAGCCAAACATTTATTGGCTAGCTACATCATGGATATAGGTGAGGTTTTTGAAACCGCTCTCTGGTTACTTTCAATTTTTCTCCCCAGGCTATTTGGTATAAGTAAGAGCTTTCAATTAAATACATGTACGAGTGTGGCAATCTTACTACAGAGTAGAAAGATTCTGGGTAACAAGGGGAGAGATGCATTACATTCATGTTATAGCTAAAGCATCCTATAAATGTAGGGGTAGGTAACCTGTTTCAGCTATGGGCTGGAATGACCCAGGCTGGGTTAGATGTGGGCAGACACTAGAATGCAGTGGCTGCTGATGCTTGTCCCTACAGAAACGCAGGAAGACTGTCCACAGCCAAAGTCCACCACTGAAGTCTCATGGCTGCAAGCCAGATCTAGCCAAAGAGCAGTAGGTGGTCATCCATCTTGTGTCCCCCCCAAGATCCTTCCCTATAATGCATTACTTTAAAAATGTCTATATTGAGGTGGGGAAATGGTTTAAGGAAGAAAATTCATCCATCCCTTGCTACAATAACAAAAAATAGTGAGGTCCCTAAATAAGCATCCAGTACAATTCACATAATAGAGATATGCTGACACCAGACTCGGAATTTGGCCTGAATACTTGTACAAACCTCTTGCAGCATATAAATGGCTCTTGTTTTGAAAAAGAAATAAATAAATGGGAAAACAGAACAGTTTTTGGAGAGAGAAAAAAATCACTGCACTGGCTATTTTGGTTAAAGGATACCACAGTATCAACCATATGCAAACAGCAGAAGTGAAATATGTTTTCTGAATAAAAGAATCTTTTGTGGAGTTAAGCTGTAATGCTTGGCAAGGCTAGCATTTCTTCACACTCTGCCTCCTTTGCTGAGGCACTGGGATGGAAAAATCTGCCTGGGAGAGGAGTCCAAAACCTGCCCAGTCAGGGGACCATAAATATTACAAAAGATTTATTTTGCATTTTCTAGTAAATGAAGAAGTTTGAGGAATTCAGTGCCCTGAACCTTCTGCTATTCAGCCTAAATAAGTCACATCACACTGTTAATAACCACAGTCTGGTCAAGGCTTCTGAGAATATAAAATCACATCCTCTCTGAATCCATTCCAGGTTCAGCAGCAATAGAAAGTTGTCACCAACCCAATTACTCCATAAAATGGGTGATGGTAAAACAGTGATGTCAGTCTAACCCTCAGTGGACAGAACACTTCGTCTGTCATAGAGAAGTCAAGAGTTAAGAGGCTGCAATCTGCCCTCTCCCTGTCAAAGGTAGTTCTGGCTGATTAGGTACAAGGCACGTTAGCAAAGCTGGAAGTGGGATGTTTGCTTTGCTGCACATATTCTGTTAATGAACAAGGGACTTTCAGCCCAGATCCATAAATATTTTTAATTACTGAACTTCTACTTAGGCTCCAGCCTTCGTTTGAAATTAATAGGAGTTAGAAACCTAAAGATTTTTGTGGATCTAGCCTTACTTTTCAGGGCTGTCATTTTAGCAAGTTTCAGGAGCACAACTTCACCTTTAATTACACCTTTCATAGATTTGTAAGGGACCAATAGTCAATTAACCTCATGTCTTGCATAATACAAGTCATAGAATTTCACCTAGTGAGTCACCACCTTGTTGGATTAGGAGTCAACCCTCTTGCCTACAGAGCTGACCATGGCCTGGCCGTAGCTCCTGAGACCATTCAGCTTCAGTCAGAGCAAGGAGGAGGGGCTGTAACTTATAACTTTCTAATTCAAACACATTTCATTTTTAAATCTCAAAACTATAAATTAATATCTATTTATTATCAACAGACACTGTAATCTTACAGCTGCATTCCAACAATTACAGAACAAAGATAGCAAACAACTGAAACATTATTTATACTGTTGGCCTCATGTACTATTTATATTGGAGATCCTAACAAACCAAACAGATTGAAAGTAGATTTTTACAAAAAAGACATTTCCTCCATGAAGCAGATCTTACATTCTATTATCTGAAAGCGCCCTCTGCTGTAGCTACAGGGTCTTTCACAGAGTAATCCTATGCAGTTTGATAACAGTGAGTTCTTCCACTGAAAATCTCAGTGGTTGTGTTGCTTTCTCTGTTGTAGATGGTATTACATTAGAACCAAGCCTCTAAAAGTTAACATATGGATTGGCTTTTAACTCTTGGGTCATTTGCCTTTCATATAAGACAAGAGCAAACCATGCTGAGGCTAGGATTAGTTAGTGGTGCCTAAGACCTTTGAGTTTCAGTTGGCAATGACATTGATACAGGGGAATCCTGGTGTTATAAGTACCAGGAGACCAAGAGAATAGGAAATGGAAGTATCATAGATGTGTGTCCATTCCCAGAGCTGGAATGAGTTTTCCAGAGGAAGAAGGGAATAGAGGGAGTGTAATAAGGAAAGGCAGGGGACCCAAAGGACAGAGTAGCTAAGGAGGCAGGGTATGTTTGAAGATGGTGGTCAGGGCAAAATACAGAAAGTTCCAGGATTAAGGAAAATTACTCCAAAGATGATGCATGGGAAAGCACAGAGGAAGGAGGAATGAAGTGGTAGCAAGTGAGATAACTGGAGGGAAAAGAAAGGGAAATGAAGATATAAGAAAGGTGGAATGAAGAAGAGCTACAGAGCAGGATGCTGACATGAGTAGGGAAAGATTATGTGGCTGGCTGATGAGGCAAAGAGTGTTTAATTAGGTGGCAAATCAACGGGACAACAAGTGACAAATTAAAGTAGAGAGAACACAAGTAGTGTGTAGATAATCAAGAGCTAGAAGGTTCATTAATTCAGTCACAGAAACAAATCAGGTGTCATTTGGTTTTGCTGAAAGTATTGTTCCTGGATTCTTTATCCCAGCCAAAGTAGACAGGCCCTGAGAAAATATAGAAGGCAATGGGAAGGGCCATCATTCACTTGAGGCATCTTGGAACAGCAGGTTTCAAGAACATGTAAGGTTAACTTTCCAGTGTGGCAAATGATAGTGTCTGTTAAAATGAAGGGTCCCACCTTCCTGGTTCTGCAGTATTATTCCACTCTGTGCTACCACCCTGGGACTTTTTGTGGCTGATGCAGGATGGAATTTGCCTTAAGTGTGCACCAAGATCATTAAATTAAAGGTTTCCAGGTTTCTCTGTCCTACTCCCCTTCCCAAACCAGTAATACAAAGGTGCAAAATACATTACAAGACCAAAGGATCTAAAAAGTAAGGAGGAAAAGGTCCTATAAATACATTAGAAGCGAGAGGAAAACAGAAATTTATAGGTCCATTACTTAATGGGGAAGGGAAATAACTAACACATGATCCAGGAGAAACTGAAACATATAAGATGTTTTGCCTTAATTAATTTAATTTGTGAAGGCTATGACAAGAAATGTAATACACTCATAATTAATAACAAGAGGATAGGAGCACAGGTTACAATACAGAGAGGACATGTTAAAGAATGTCTGACTAAATTTACCCTAGAGCATGAAAGGGAGTAGCCAGTCATCTGTGAATCATTTGCAACTGTCATAGAGGATGCTTCAAGCCTTGGTGTGGGGGGACTGAAGACTGGCAAACTCAGTATCTTTTGCTAGAAAGAGAGGAAAAAGGAGGATCTGAGGAATTATAGACCTGTCAGACTTTCTTTCTGCTTACTATACCTGGAAATGTGGTGGCATAAATTAAGTCAGTTTGTAAGCACCTACAGGTTAATTATGTGGTAAGAAAAAGCCAGTGTGAATTTGTCAAGAAAAAAATCATATCAAACCAATCTCATATTCTTCTGGCCTAAGTGCCAGAGGGTATGCAGTAGATCTGATATATCTCAATTTTAATAAGCCTTTTGATATTTGTCATTACATTCTGTAAGAAAATTAGGTCAATATGGTTCAGATCAGGAGTGTCAAACCTGTCTGGCCCCTGGAAAAGTGGTGTGGCACTGGTATACAGGCCAGAGGAATGGTATGGAGCTGACCCCATGAGCTGTATCAAGTCAATGGCCCCTACCTCCCCATGCCAGATCTGGCACAAGTGGCACCTGCTTCAACTGGCAGGAAGAGGTCTGGTGTCCCAGGCATTTGGCTGCCACCACAGGAATAAGCAACAATCCTGGGCTCTATCCCATGGTGCTACGGGGACTCAGCACTGCAGCTCTCACCTGGGCGCTCGGCAGACAAGATAACAAGAACTCCAGTACTGAAGTGCCTGCAGTACTACAACTTCTTCCCATGGCAGCAGCCAATTACCTAGGTAAAAGCTACAGTGGTGAATCTCCAGCATTAACGTGGGAAGGAGCCCGGTACCCTAGATGCTTGGATGCCGCTGCAGGAATACACAGACTTTTTCCCAGGGTGTTGCTGGGGCTCCAACACCATTTGGTTCTCACCTGGGTGCCTGGACACCATTGTAGAAAGGTCATCCAACCCAGCCAGTTAGTGTAAACGTCTGCAGGCTGGATCACCTGCCTCTCTGGGCCAGATCCAGCTCGCAGGCAATATGTTTGACACCCCTGGTTTAGATGAAAATACAGTAAGACAGGTGCACAACTGGTTAAAAACTATATTCAAAGAATAGTTATTAATGGCTCACAGTCAAAGTGAGTGGACATACCAAGCGGGATCCACACAGCTCTGTCCTGGAGCAACTACTATTTAATTATGAGAGACAGCTTGGATAATGAGAGAGAGTACACTTAGAAAAACTGCAGATGACATCAAGCTGGTAGGAGCTGCATGCGCTTTTAGGAAGATAGGATCGATTCCAAAATGATCTTTTAAAATTGGAGAAGTGATCTGAAATTAAGAATGTGAAATTCAATAAAGACATATGCAAAGTATTACTCCTAGGAAGGAAATTCCCATATGGAATGAGTGGTTGCAAAACTGCAGAAGAGGATCGGAGGATTTTAGTGGACCACAAACTGTATGCAAGTTAATAGGGGTGGATTCATGGAGGAGTACAGTGCTGCAGTTACACTCTCCTTTGACTCCTGGTCCACCCAGATTTTAAAACCCGCTGCCTAGCAGTGGCAGCAGCTTTCATATTCAGGCATCAGTGAGGGAATCAATTGACTAGCTGGTACTGGTAATACAGCTCATACTTAGCAGTCTTGCAGGCTGTTTATTAACTCTAGCTAAAAAAAATTCATGTGGGTATAGAAATAACGTTTAGTGAGGCATTGTCAAGATGCTCAGGAAGGCTACCTTTTGTTTTATGAATCTGAAAAAAATTGTATATTTAATTCTAAAGAAACAATGACCTTTGATTATTTTTGCCTAGTTTGTTTATACATAATATATGATACAACAAATTAACACATATTCCAAAAATTATATTTGTTTTTGCTTCAAACTTAAACTAGTATATTAGTAAAGCTTCTTGTTTCTTTTTAACTGGAGGAAAATATGAATTGTGTTATGTGATGATGCACTACACCATTCACACTCACCTTTTCAAAATCCTAGATCCACCCAAATGAGTTAACAGTGGGATCTTGTTGCAAACATCATTCTGGGATGCATTAACACGAGTTACTCTTTTTCTAACTGAAGTCTCAATAGCACAGAGTATTCAGTCCTGTTTTACACATGATAGTATAAGAAAGATGCCTTTAAAACTGGAGAGATTCTAGAGCAGAACAACAAAAGTGCTAAGAAGTTTGAAAAATGAGACTTACGGTAAAAGGTTTAAAATTGGATTAAATTAGTCCAGAAAAGAGAAGACTAAGAGGAGCCATTACAGTCTTCACATACATAAAAAGTTGTTATAGTATGTGATCAGTGGGTGGTGATCAGTTTTTTTCCCAATAATAGTAATATTTTCCAAGTCTACTGAAGACAAGAAGCTTATTGGCTCAATTTGCAACACAGAAGAATTGGGTTAGATATTAGGGAACACCATATAACCATATTACAGTTGCATTTATATAGACAGCTGTATTAAATGTGTTAGTTTAAGTACCTTAACCATTCAGTAGCTGAGTAAAGGACATTGTGCAAGTCCATGAAGGAACCAGATAGTCCCTGTTCAGAGTTGTGGCCTGCATCTTCTATCTAGTCACTGCTCTAATAGGTAGAATGAAAGGGTGCTCACTTAAATTTATTTGCGACACCTCTGACATGACTGATTTTTAGATAGGGATGAGGTGGAAGGCCAAAACCCAGGGGATGAAATGTTAGATCTGTCACAAGATCTGCTTAAAAAATGTATTCTTGCCACCTAGCATGCCAGATGCAGATGATATTAAAATTCCTTAGAGGAACTCTCTAAATGGGGTGCCCTGAGGAACCAGATTCCCCTCTATGCAGCATTGGTCATACCGCAGTTGGAGTACTGCATCCAGTTTTGGGTGCTGTACTTCAAGAAGGATGTTGATAAGACTCAAGAGTGTCCGGAGGAGGCCCACTTGTGGGAGGAAAAACCTGCACCATACTTATAGGCTCGGTAGTGCTACGCTAGTTAGCACTACAGATGAAAGGGACTTGGGGGTCATGGTTGACCACAAGATGAACATGAGCCTTCAGTGTGATGCTGCAGCTAGTAAAACGAGCAAAATGCTGGCTTGCATCCATAGATGCTTCTCAAGCAGATCCCGGGACATCATTTTCCTGGTGTACTTGGCCTTGGTGAGGCCGCAGCTGGAGTACTGTGTCCAGTTTTGGGCTCTGCAATTCAAAAAGGATGTGGAGAA
>NW_017728993.1:55981071-55993505 GCF_001723915.1 Gavialis gangeticus
GTGTGATGAAATCATAAGCAAAGCTCACCACACTTTATCATGCATCAGCAGATGCATGACAAATAGATCGAAGGAGGTGATACTTCCCCTCTATGTGGCACCAGTCAGACCGCGGTTGGAGTACTGCATCCAGTTTTGGGTGCCATACTTCAAGAAGGATGTTGATAGACTCAAGAGGGTCCAGAGGAGGGCCACTCGTATGGTTAGGGGTTTATAGGACAAGTCTTATGAGGAGAGATTGAGGGCGGCTGAGAGGTGATCTCGTGGCCACCTACACATTCATTAGGGGGATGCAGCAAGGGATCGGAGATGCTCTGTTCACCAGGGCGCCTCTTGGGGTAACAAGGAACAATGGTCACAAACTGACAGAGAGCAGCTTTAGGTTAGATATCAGGAAAAACTTCTTCACGGTAAGGGTGGCCAAAATTTGGAATGGGTTTCCAAGGAAGGTGCTCTCCCCTACCTTGGGGGTCTTTAAGAGAAGGCTGGATAGGCATCTGGCTGGGGTCGTCTGACCCCAGCACTCTTTCCTGTCTAGGCAGGGGGCTGGACTCGGTATCTGTTGAGGTCCCTTCCAACCCTAACATCTATGGATAGATGGCATTTAGTGTCTGAGCATTGGTTGGTCAGGTTGTTTCTCATCTTACCTCAGCAAGGCCTTGGTAAGCTGTTCCTTCCAAGTCAAGGTATCAAGGAGTATCATACCTCTCTGGACCTTTTTGTGATGCACCTACTAATGCATGACAGAGCACGGTTAGCTCTGCCAATTACTTCATCTTGGAGTCAACAGTGACTCTGAGATCTGTGTAATCATCTATGGCAGAGCTGTTCAAATTGTTTATGAGAATAGGATGGGATACCGTGTTGAAGTCCAAGTAGATGACATCTACCTCAACTCCTACGTCTAAGCATTTAGTAACCTGGTCATAGAAAGAAACAAGGCTAGTCAGGCAGGATCTACCTGCTATGAACCTGTGCTGGTTGCCCTTCAGCATATTACCAGCACTCCTACAAATGTGACCCTTGACAATTTTTTTTAAGGGTTTTCCCAAGGATAGAGGTAAGACTAACTGGTCTATAGTTACCCAGATCCTCCTTCCTCCCCTTCTTGAAAATAGGTACCACCGTTGGGCCTTTTCCAGTCCTCTGGGACCTCACCTGAGCACAACGAGTTCTCAAACAGTCATGCCAGTGGTTCTGCTATGACACTGGCTAATTCTTTTAGGACCCTTGGATGAAGCTCATCCGGTCCTGCTGACCTGTGTCTCTTTACAAGATTGGTGCTGACAGTTGGTGGACTGGTGTTCCTCCTGCTTCTGTAAATAATGCATTTGGGAGATTTAGCCATGATCAGGAATAGAGGCAAAAAAACTCATTGAAGAACTCTGCTTTGTCCCTCATATCTGTCACCAACTGTCTTTGTCTAGCCTGTAGGGGTCCTATGCTGTCCTGCACCTTCTTTTTGCTCCCTATATACCTGAAGGACTTTTTGTTGTCCTTAATTTTTGTTGCCAGCCTAAGTTCTAATGCTGCTTTGGCCTTCCTGATTCCCTGCAAGTGCGAGCCAAGGAGGTATACTCCTCCTTGGTAGCTACCGCCTGCTTCCACAGCCTGTATGCCCCTTTTTTTTTTCCTGGATTTCCCTGTTTAGCCAAGAGGGCTTCTTGGCCCCTTTGCCCCCTTTTCTATTTAGTGGGATTGCCTCCTTCTGTGTCCAAAGGATTGCTTCCTCGAGGAACGACCACCCTTCCTGGACTCCCCCATTTTCTCAATGCTCTTGAGCTTTAATGCCCCACTAACTAATCTCCTAATCACACTGAAGTCAGCCTTTCTGAAGTCTAGTACTTCTGCCCTGCTGGTTACTTTTCCCATTCTTTGCCAGATAGTGAATTCAGTCAATTGATGGTAAATATCCCCTAGGTTACCTTGTATCTGCAGATCCCCCACCAGCTTGTCCCCCGTAGCCAGCACCAAGTCCAGCAGGTCGTTCCCCTAGTGGGATCATACACCTCCTGTGTTAAGTGGAGGTCCTGTAGGCAGGTTAAGAACCTACGTGAATGGTTAGTTCTGGCTGACTGATCCTCCCAGCAGATGTAAGGGTAGTTTGGGTCACCCATGACAACTGTATCTCTTGGCCTCTGAGAGCTGCCCAGAGAACATGTTATATGCTTACAGTATGTTTGCTAAAGTGTAAAGCTTTAGCCATTTCAAGGGGCAGAGTCGACATGCTAAATCCTCACATTTCTGCTTGCTCAGTATTTAGCAAGGAAGATTGTGGTAGTTGTTCAGTTTAGGCACCTTATTGGCCACTAGAGAGCATAGTTTTCAGCCACATCTAGCCACCCAACCACTAGGAACAGTGTTGTCACATAAATATCTGTATCCAAGACAGCTGCATTGCAAATGCATGGAACATGCATGAAAAACTTTGGGAGATGAAGCTGAAAATTCTAGGAAGAATCTGCCACTCTGAACAAATCCAAGCCTATAGTTATATTAATGGACAAACCATTATAATGAGAAATTTTCCAAAACCAAATTTTCTCCACTACTCTACAAGTAGGTTATGTGCAGGGAAAAAAACTCTGAATAGACGCATCCCTCTGATGTGAACAATGGAGTGGTACAGTAATCCCAGTGGAAAAGTATACTTTTGCTCCAAGTCTAGAGCATTTACTCTGTTAATTAAAAATGGTCACGTAAACCAATTAAGTTGTACTTAGCAAATAAAGCTGCTTTTTAAGAAAGCAAGATGAAGACTATAAACTTATCTTGACATCTATGAAAGGTGAGTTTGAAAAGTTGCTAAAACTAGAGGTCACAGTTCAGTTTATCATGCAACCACAGATATTCCCAGAAATACTTTTAAGGCACAGGAAATGGCATGACATTTGTAAGCCTGCACATATCAACTATGAATTCTGAAGAGTTTAAAGTATCAATGATTAGGTCCTCAAATGCTGTCAGTTGGCACAGTTCCATAAATAGTCTTTTTTCTGTTTGTCCAGTGCCTGGTACAATGGGATCAGGCTTCGTGGGTGAGATTTCAGGGTACTGCCATAGTGCTAATACCCAAGACATCTGTGGACCTAAACCTGCTGTGGGTTTGGCATTAGGTTTTTTGTAAGCTTTGTCTATTCTTTGTTTGCCATTAGAGTCAACATACAGGATGGAATGAGAAGCACACAATTTTTTTCAGACTTAGACATGCGGAGCTAACCCTAGTCTGATGTCTCTGTGTTATTACCCCTCGGTACAATACACCACAATAATACACACACATTAGACACCACGACTGAGGAGGAAGAGTTTGGCTAGGGACACACAAACAAGCTACTACAAAGTATACTAAAGTGTGAATTTACAGCACCTGAGCTACTCTGTGGCAACTGTCCACGTGCACCTTCTTAAGTTACCTGGACACACTCGAAGCAATTTCACATCCTACTTTACCTAAAAATAAACCTGTTAATGTGCCCTTGCTTTTTGTTTTTCCAAGGCAATTTTGGAAGTGTAGACAGCTTATAGTAGATAATTGAAGGCTTCTTTTCTATGTTATTTTTTCTTCCTTTTATTATTTTTAGCTACAGGCAGAAAGTCAAACTAGAGTGTTAGTTTTACAGCAAACTACAAACTATAGTAATTTATCTGAAAGCAAGAAAAAGGCAAGAGCTGGCAGCTGCAGTATAAGTATAAATTCAACATTATATAGAGTATTTCACAACTTCTTTACACAAAAAATGGAACTTTTTCCAGTACATACCCACACTCAAATTTAACTGCTTATACAAGGACAATTTAGCTAGTGGTATGTAGCCAAGTGAAGTGTGAGATTTACTTTATGGACTAAACAGTATATGAAATATGGGTGCAGCAAGTCAAAAATCAATACAGAGCTACTTTTTAATGCATCATGGCTTCAGACCAAAAACAATTGCTTTTTTCTCCATGAGCAGAGCAAGTTTAGAAAGAGATAATTCTTCCAAATTCTTTCCATTTCTCCATGACCAAATCCCATACAAATGGAATCCTACATGCTGCATGTACATGATATGAGATTTTGTAATACTAACCATTTTGAGTCAAAACTTGAAAAAATACAACACATCCTGTAATCCCTACAGTGCTTGGTGTTTTGGTCTGCTACCCAAAAAAGATTAAGGCACTTACCAACATGATCCCAGTCCATCATCCAAATTCAACTTAAAATAGGTAGAAGGTTAAGAGCAGAGAAACAAAACCTTAAGATGGTGGGTACATATACCTGGAAGCTGGATGTAAACAAGTAAAGTTTTGGTGTCAACAGAACTGAATGCATTTCCACTACATGAGAATCAGGCCTGAGAAACTTCAATAATACTACAAATAGGAGGGGGACATCAACAAATACTTATTTCCAGTTAAAGCCAAAGATTGCTTTGAAGATTATGAAATTCTAAGAAAGCAGTTGCTTAGATAGGCAGGTACTTCTAGCTACATTTGACAGATGAGGAAATAGAGATGCAAAATACTAATGCCAGTGTATAAATCAATTTTTAGAAAAGGAATAGTGTGCTTAAGTCAATTTAGTCCCACAGACTTCAACAGGACTTGCATACAGTCCCACAGACTTCAATAGGGCTTGTGTACATGTTTGTACTTTACTGAATTGGGGACTTAAGTACATTATCTAAGGTTACATAGGAAGTCCCTGGCAAAGAAAATGTTACAAAGACTGGTGCTGTTAGCGTCCTGTGCTCTTCCTGTTAAACCATGCTTTCTCCCTAGAGAAAGCCACACTCAAAATGTTATAACCAGAAAGTCACCATGTGTTTCCAGTCATCCATCTTGTGAAGACTACAGTTTAATTAGCTTTCTGTTGCCAGCCTGGTGTTGGATCCTCTCCTGTTCTTAAACTCAAGAGAGAAAATGTTCTTGCACTTCGAATTTTTCATGGGTGGTCCCCTGGTCACAGTAGAATTGTTGCAGAATTTCTAGGTGTAGTGGACAAACCATTTCAGAGCTATGGCACAAGAATTCCCAGTTAAAGTTAAACATACAAACTTACTGTGTGTAGGTATGGAAAATTCCCCAGAGAAGGCAGTGCAAACAACTTCAACTTTCTTTCCCTCAGTCTACATCTAGGTGAAGCACTGTTCAGCAACTACCTTAACCAAAAAAGGCAAAACTGGAGGGAGATGTGGATTAAAGCCAGGATTCAGGCCTGTGTATTTTGTACAGCACCAAACTCACAGGCGGAATACGTGGTCCTTCCCCTAGGGAGCTAAAGGTCCAATTATACTGAAAATAATCTGCCCCATGCAGAGATCAGAGATGTTTTCCTACATTGCATAGGCTGCTGGTCTGCCAGTTATTGGTTTCTGGGTTATCAAAGGAAAGTATTGTTTTCATCTTCAACAAGACTTTAAAAAGTAACATGGATATCAAAGTTAACTAGCTAAGTCATTTTATAGATAAAGAAGCTGAAACATGGAGCACAAGGTTCATTCAACCAGATATTTATCCTCTCATAACAACAGGTCCTATGTGGCTGTATGTCTGGGACAAGATATCCCTGTATCCACGCTATTGAACCCTGATCTTTTAGCAGGGTGTTTCCAGCTATGTGGGTAGTATCAAAACTGTACTTGGCCAATTATACCACAGTCTCTGGACACATACTTCTGTTTGTATAAATTACACTTTAGCAGCTGGCCCCCCTTTCAGATCCAGGAGTTGCAAGAACAGAACATAAAAAAGTTTAAATCCTAGACCACACCTTTCTTTAATAGTTACACTTGTCTTTAGTTCTGTTTTGCTCCAGATACCATAGCAAGGACCTAAGAAGTTGAGCAGTGTAAAAATAAGAGGTCCAATATAATTAAAAGTTCTTGGTAACTTAAAGACAAATGGATACATAGCTGAGTATTTTGTTTTTAAAGTATCTGTTCACTCTAAACAGGTTACTTTTTTTTGGTTCAAGATTTATCTTTAAAACTTACACTGTAGATTTTGCCGTATCTACTTTTTACGTTACTGCAAGCAAATATATATGAGGAAACAATGTTTGGAAACTTTGGCTTCTCCCAAAAAAGGTTATTTGAGAAGAATACACTGTCCTCTTTAAAATGCTAGCTCCTGAAACATTTTAAATACCATTTTATAACAGCATATGCTGCAGAAACCTTACTTCTCTCCTCAGCAAGTGACGATTTGTAATGCAGATGGTGAATTCAATAGTGCTCTCTCATTTACATGTTCAGAAACTTATATTTGTTTAGATTGGAAAATAATGGTCCAAGAAAGTTCATTTCTGCCTTAATCATCTGAAAAACTTCTTTCTTTTCTTTCTCCACTGTTTACTGTCCTTGTCTTCAGTATCATCAGGAGGGCCTGGCATTATGAAACCATCAGTCAGTTTATAATACACTATTGTGGAATCTGATTCAACTATGGCCAGGATGACAGACAGTGGTGAATCTGGTTTATCTAGCTGAACACATGTTTTCTTCATGATCTCTCTTATCCTGACAGAAGAGAAAGAGAAAAAAAGAGAGTCAAGGAGCAATCTAGTCATACATTTAAAAACAGCAAAGCCAAAAGGTGTAACACCACCTCTTTCTCAGGGCTTATGTAACAGCAAATCATAAGATGTTTTAGCTTACTGACACTCTTATGTTAATAATCATTGGCTCCTACACGTGGGGAGCCTGCTCTGACGTGCTGAAAATCCAGTGCATCAGAGCACTCAATTAATCAAGTCTGTTGGAGCATAGAAATTGATGCGCTCCAGCAGCCCTGTGTCATGTGCATCAGCATCATCTTGCATCTTCACGCTGAAAAACTGGCAGCGGGGTGCTCTGAACTAAAACACATCCAATGAGCTTTAGTTCAAAGTGCTCCATTGTCATTTTTACAGTATGGGGATGCACAGTGATGCTGATACATGTGATGTGTAGGTACTTTTAATTAGTACAGCTCGCTAATTAAAGCACCTGGCACCGCATCCAGAAGCATGTGTAAAAATGCCCTATATTTCTGGAGTTAAAAGAAATTCATTTCCTTTCTTAAATGCTAGAGACAAATTAGAAGATGTTAAATTTTAGCTAAAAATTCTCCAATTGCATAGACTGCTGCAGGGAATGGATTCATTTAGACATGTCCAGTTACACCACCCAAGGATATATCAGTTGATTACATTCCTATCTTAATCATCTCTACTTCTAGAGGTGCTGATACATTTGTCCCATACTGAATCAGCACTAATATAAGGAAAATTGACTGTATCAGCAATCAGCTTTTTTTGGCTGATGTGACCAATAATGCCACCGATAAATGCCCTGTGCATGTGTGCAGCTGCAGCGCAGCATACAGCTGGCCAGGAGCACAGCCCGGCAGCATGGAGAGCAGCCAGGTCTAGCTGGTAAGTCTGTTGTGTTGTGAAGGAAGGAGCGTTGGGGGGGGGAGGGAGGCAATGACAAATGGAGGCTCCAGCGTGAGAGAGGGAGTGAGGCTGGGGCTGAGGGAGGTGCTGCCCAGCCAGGGCGGAGCGGGGCACAACTCCCCCCACTGCACATGCCCCAGGGCAGGGGGGGCATGTGCCACGCAGATCTGCATGCGGGGTGAGGGCAGGCGGCTACTGTGGGCTGGGATGGCATCAGGCTCTCCTGGCAGGAGTTGGGTCAAGCAGCGGCAGCACTGGGATGGGGCTATGGGGGGAAGGGGAGGGGAGGAGCCCTGCAGCCACCCCAAAATTCACTGTAGCTCCCCACTCAGCACAGCCGCTGCCCACCCTGAGTGCACTTGAGCAAACAGAAGTTAATGAAGGCGCTTACCTTTGGAGCACCTTCATCTGAACTCTCATATAGCGAGGGTTAATTTGTCATGTGATTGGGGACTTCTAAAGCTCTCTGTAACTGTGCACTTCTGTCAGGGCATGACTGCAGAGCACTTTCACGGGGCCGATCGTGCGACAACTATAACTTCTGTCTGCACTCCTAATTCCTCTATTAACAGGGCCTGCTTCAAAATGAGGTGTCTCTTAAGAGGCTTGCATACCACAAAACTAGAGTCACAATGGCACCCTCTAGTGACAGCATTCAATATTTAATATAGTCAAAAACCATAAATTATGATTACTATTTTGGACAGCAGTATGGCATTGTTGTAATAAGTGCCACTTTTAAATAGATTAGTGAATGCAATCTTTTAAACTGAAGCATATGTTTATGATAGCAGAATGACATCATTTCTCTTTGCCATGTCAAAAATGGAACTGTACAGTACAATATATAATTAACTCAGTGCCTCGGGCTCCAGAACAGCCCTGTTCATCCAGAGGTTCAGGCTGGCTAGAAAGTTCAGGGACAGATATCCTACACATGCCACCTTCAAGGGATTCATGCCAACAACTGCTTACTAAAACTGAAAGGCAGCTACATCCCCAAGAGAGCCTAGAGAACAATCAAGTATTTGTGCTGCTGGGAGCACAGTGGGAAGTCTGCTGAGCTAAAATATTCTGCAAGCATTTTCCCCCATTTTCTGAAGAAAAGTCACTGAATGTTAAAAAACAGAAGCAGCTGAGGTTTTGGGTTTCACCAGAAACAGATCTTGATCTTCAACAGAGGCATTGGGGCACAAAAATGCAGGGACAGGTAAGCTAGGGGGAATTGAGCTCTGAAGGAAGTGAGAAAATAAGAGAAACTCATTTTTCTGAATTATCAGAATATTCCCAGAGCAAGTGGCATTTTACCTTTTTCTAATTAAAAAAAATCCTCTGGATTTGTAAACAAAACCCTACCAACCAACAGGCCGTCCACCTTGCAGGAGGTGAAATGGATTTCATCAATAAGGCATTCATCATGGCAAATCCCAAAGAGATGTAATCTTCTTGAAGCTCATGAAAGAGGCATTGCTGTACAAATCTATAATCTGTAACAGTTGGCCTTTCTGAAGCCCTTTCCAGCACAAGATCTTAAAGGGCTTTATAAATAATGAATTAAGACTAATAACTGCAAAGTAGGTATTCTAGCCATTTTACAGAAGAGTCAACTGAAGCGGTGAAATTACTTAGCTTAACTGTCAAATGGGATATCTGTAGCCAAGGCAGAAGCGCTACCCAGAACTGTGAAAGAGGCTAAACACAAGTCAAGGGCTTATTAGGCAGGATATTTTAAGTAGAAACTGGAAAGTGCTAGTATTACTGTACAAAGGCATTAGTAAGGCCCAATTTAGAATACCGTATACCACTCTGGTCACTTGTAATTACAAAGAAGAGGAAGAATTTAAACTGGAATAGGTACAAAAAGGGTTGTTAGAGAAGCAGAGAATCTGTCTTACAAAAAGAAAAAGGAAATCTGGCTTGTTTAACTTAGGAAAACAAAGATTGCGAGGGTAGGATTATTTTTTTAGAAATACGGTTACAAGGTGTATATACCAGGAAGGGAGAAGAGCTATTAACCTACAAGAAAAAGAAAACAAGACCTAATAGCTACATACTGGTCACAAAGAGTGAAACTGGAAGTTAGAAGGTGGTTTCTAATAAGCAAAACGAGTTAACTTGTGAACAGAAATGTGGTGGCAAGGACCCCAAACTGTTTCAAGATGGAGCCTGACATGTTTATGGAAGGGATAGAATAATATGATTACGGTATTCTTAGAACAAGGACAGTGACCACGTCTACACAAGATGCTGACTGTGCAGTTGTTACTGTACAGTCATTTAGTACTTTTATATACAAGTACTAAATGACTGTGTAGTAACTGGAGTTACTGCACAGTAGCATTGCCAAACAGCTTTAGGTGATGCTGACTGTGCAGTAGCTCGTTACTACTGTGCAGCAGCGTCGTGTCCTGCTTCGTGCTACATGATGCTACTGCACAGTCAACTTCTTGTGTAGACATGGCCAGCAGGCTCCTAAAAAGCACTTAGAAACCACTCAGGGTCCTGGCTGAAGGGTCTTGCTCACGTACTCAAGGGAAAACTGACTACCACACTTGGGGGAGAAGGAATTCTTCCCTCACATAAAGTCAGCCACATAAATATACTCCAAGAGATCTTTGCCATTCCTGGTATTGCAGGGCATGGCCTTTTATTACATTAAAATACATTCAAATAGCCCTAACAAATTCCTTGCCATTGCAATGATCAAGGCCTTGACAGCTCCCTTGTTCCCCACTTTTGACCTGTTGCACACACCTGGCTTTTTTTCTTCCCTTAGGATACTTTATGGCTGTGATGCAGGAATGGACAGAGTGGCTGATCTTGTGGAGCACTTTGGATAATTAGTTGCCTGCAAATGAAGAGGCAGTTTCCATCCAGTCCTATGTCTCTTTTTTGATTTCCACTCTCACTGAGCCATATCCTTACTGAGCAATTTACCCAAAGCAACCACTCTGGCTGCAACCCCATCCTTCATGCATAGTTACTGCTGTGAAGCAAAGAGGGGAAAAAAGGGTATTAACATTCCTGTAAAGTTTACTGGTGTTAAAAGTGGCAGCTAAAAATCACCGTCAAGATTAGAGGAAAACATTTCCACAATTTAGTTTCTGTATGTGACAGCAGTTTTTATTTGGGGAAAACAGTGACAGAAGGTACAAGCCATCACTTTCACGTGTTACAAGTCTTTTACAGGATAGGCAAAGGTGGCAGTGAAGTCGAGTACTAGTGGGAAATTCATGTCATTCACTCAGTAGCATAACTGAAGGGGGGCAATTTGGGCAGCAGCCCTGGGCACTGCCTTTGTAGGGGGGCCTCAAAAGCAGCCATTGCTGCAGCAAAACTTGACTGTACCAGAGAATTCAGCAGAGCAGGAACCAGCACTGCCCTGGGCATGGGGCTGTGCTGCTATGCCTCTGCATTCACTCATGGCAAATACAAGTTGCCAGTACTAATCGCTTTATTTTAATGAACTTCTTGAAGGCTCTCGGGTACCACAATGAGAGGTATGATCCTGAAAAGCAAGGGCAGGGTCTAGAACCAATTTTAAAGTGAACTAGATTTCAAGTCAATACATCCATCCAAAGGGGGAGAAGGGTTCTTCTTGGAGTGGGATAGGAAAACATGGTGGAAAGAAGCAGTTCAATAAAAGCAGATGGACTCCAGACATCTTTAAAAAAATGCACTGGTTTCCTGCCCAAACCATATTTAGTTAAGTTTTCAAAAGAACAAACTGGCCAAGCAGGAATCAGAATATGGGCAGTGACTGTAACAAGACAGAAAGAGGAAGACAAAACAACTTATTGTAGTGAAATTCCCTGTGCAACAGCCTCTGATAAACAGAGGAAATACTGAATGGTCTAAGCAGTTCATATGTTGAAAGATAGAGTGCTTCATTTAGCCAAAATGAGCTATTACCTTTCTTAACAAGGAAGCTGAAGGCTTTGAATCTGTCTTTTACAGCTAGATGAAAATTCATCAAAAGCTTGACCAGACTGAACAGTTCCCTCCTCTTCATGCATGAGAAGATGCAATTCAAGGCTGGTGATTTAATGGAAGTTGGTTTCTGTACACGCATGAATTAGTGCTTTATCTGACTTGTACAGGAGAGACAGGCTGCTTGCTTGTAAAAAACCAAATCTCTGCAATACTACAGAGGCAACAGAGCAGCCTAGCCTGAAAACAAATACTTTAAATATTGCTCTCAAATCAGATTTTGACCCAAAGTGTGGTATGCTGCGAGGGAGGGAAGGGGCAGGCTTGTTATCCTTTAAATCTGAGGCCCAATGCCCTTCATCTCCATTTTGAGGAAAATGAGGCAGGAGGAAAAGGTTACATTTTTAATATAAGAATAGGCACCACCCTATTTTTGAGATGTGCCAGAATTATGGTTGTAAAGAGAACTCAAGGTAAAACGAACCAGAGAAATTCCAGTATTCACATATAGTGGAGGCATAGAAAATAGTGGGGGAAAAGATGACTGATCATTCTGTATGTGAATACCCACACTTACAATTCAAAGGGGTCTGCACCTCAGTATTCATAAATATAACTAAGCAAAACTGTTTATGTATCAGTCGACAAAAACTTTTCCCAGTTACAAATTCACAGATGTTTAAAAAAAAATTAAAAAGGCTGACATTCCTTTTTCTTCCCAAATTTTATGAAAACAAACTTTTCCAATTTATGACTGAACATTTCTGCATATATTCTTTCATGGGGAAACTATTTTTAAGCAAATGAGTTCTTCCCAGTCTGCTTGAAACTCGCAACTATTGAAGAATTGGGAATTTTATTTTTCAAAGTTGCCCTAATCAGATAGGGCTAGGAAAAACTGATGCCCCCCATATCAGTAACACAAATAACATTCTCTAAGCCAGTCATTTTCACCCTGTGATCCACGGATCCCTGGGGGTGCACAGACTATGTCTAAGACAGGGGTTTTCAATCTTTTTTAACAGCTATACCCCTTCTGTCTCAAAGTTTCAGCTCAAGTACCCCTTTATATTTTTTTCTC
>NW_017728993.1:55993715-55994534 GCF_001723915.1 Gavialis gangeticus
GGGGGGGGGGGGGGTGGCAGCTCACCTGCTACACGCCCTGCAGAAGTGCATGAGGGGGTGTCCCCAGATCAGCATGCAGGGTGAGGGCAGGCTGCCACTGCACGCTGGGGCCGGGGAGGAACCAGGCTCTTCCTGGCTGGGTTTGGTCCAGGCTGAGCTTGGGGTGGGTGGCAGTGGCGCCGAGACAGGGCTATGGGGTGGGGGGAGGGGAATAGCCACCCCAAAATTTGTCATAGCCCCCCCCAAACCCCTCTCCCAGCACTGCCACTGCCTGCTTTGAGTGCAGCCTGGCCCAACATCCCTGCTGGGAACAGCTTAGTCCCATGCCCTGCCCCAGCCCCACTCCCTCCCCCACCGCAGGGATCTCTATTTGCCCCTCCCATGCCTCTTCCCTCACAACAGATGTATCAGCCAGACCTGGCCACTCTCCATGCTGCCGGGATGTGCTCCTGGCTGCCCACGTGCTGTGCTGTGACTGCGCACATGCACGCAGCATTTATCGGCAGCATTATCGGCCACATCAGTTTTGCATACCCCCTATGACCTTTTTAAGTATCCCTATGGGTACACGTACCCCCGGTTGACAACCACTGGTCTAAAAGGTCCGGGAAAGATGACTACGATCAATCTGTATGCAAGTACTCACACTTACAATTCAAAGGGGTCTCCAGCTCCATTTGAAATTTTTTAGGAGTCTCTAAATAAAGAAAAGTTTGAAAACCACTGCTCTAAGCAAATACCTGCTCTGACAAACCTGCCCTGACAATGACCTTTTAATTCTACAGAAACTAAAAAAAAAAAAAAAAAAAAAAAAAAAAA
>NW_017728993.1:56000587-56011873 GCF_001723915.1 Gavialis gangeticus
CATGAGCTAACTGTGAAGTGGTATTGTAAGAAATGACAATAGGTACTTGTGACGTGCAGCAAGCTTGACATTTTAGTAGAAAAATGGGCGGTTGTCAGGAGGAGAAGCAGGGTCGGGGAAAAAGTGTCAGAGATACTGCAGAAATAGCTGCACTTCCCACCTGCTTTAAAAATGCATTTTAGAAATGGCCTGTATATGTGCTGCATGACTTGGGGGCTATTTACAGTATAATGATTTCTCTAGACCAGTAGATCTCAACTTTTGAGACATCCCTCCTATAACTTCTGTGAACTGAGCTGCATCCCATTTCAAAAACTAATTTATTATAGTACTTACATGTTTGAAAAGGGGCAGGGAAGGAGAAGGAGCAGCTGACGGAAACGCCAGCACTGCAGTGAGTTGGGGGAAGAGGAAGAGTGGCTGTAAAGGAAGACTGTGGCCCTCATCTTGCTTATCTCCTCTCTTCCAGCAGCACCCCACTGAGGCTGTCATAGCACCTTGGTTGAGAATTACTGCTGTAGAAGCTGTACTTAGAGCATTACCTTTTGCATAATATATATCCCACCAAGAAAACTGACACTGAGCTGCATTATGCACATCATCAGATGGGAAGCGGCAGGCCTTCCCATCAGCAGGCATTCATGAAATTCAGTATAGGTATGTTTGGGAATGAGCTTTGCGCCCTTTTTATGGTGACCCTTGAGGCACCAGTCATGGTATACTGGAGGCACAGAATCATATATTCAATTGTACCAATACATTGAACATACTATTTTCCTATTGGGTATAAACAAATACAAAGTTTTAATGAACTCATCTACCAGTTGAGAACTGTATTAGCTAGAACATATTTTAATGACAACGCAGCTGATATATTTACTCTGCAGCAAGGACTGGTCACAAACTGTACTTTTAGTCAATGTAATTCATTCACTCTGCCACTCAAACACATATCCTTGCAGTAATGGATTCCATCCATGCTGATGCCAGAAACAGAGCAAACAGTACTACCACAGAACAAACAAATTCAAACTCCATGAATGTAAAGCCCAATGAAAACTAGAAGATAGGATGCAAGTTTGTGCAGCACTTCCCAGATATATGCATGTTAAAACAAGAACTGCTGGCATCCACCCAACACCAGAGTGGAAACCTTGATTCTCTGATGGAAAACCACCACACTCAAGTAAACCAAAAAGGCATGTGTATAAGTAAGTTCACTGAGACTAGCTGACATCCCTCGCTGCTAGCTTTCCCTTCTCTCCAAAAGAAAAAAATATTGTGCATCATTTTCCAAACCCCAAATCTTGAATAGCAAAATACCTTTCTCTAAGCAAGAGAGAAAAAATGAAGGATTCATTCTTATGACTCAGTATCTGACAAAAATAACCCCAACTGAGTGAGAATAAATATTTATTTTAGGTACTTTAGAAGTACTGACTTTTTTGTATAAACCCCTTGAGAGGTAATTCTTACCGCATTACAGAGGGGAGAAAAAATGACACACAGAAGGTAAAAGGAGTCAATGGCAAAGATCCTTTGTTTAAATCCTGCCTCGCAAACATCACTGGTTGTGTTTATTGTTAATTCAATTTTATTTAAAACTTACATGTGCTTCCAGAGTTTATGAACACAGACTCTTCATCTTGTATTAGATATCATAAACCAGGAGTGGGTAAGTCTTAAGAAAAAAAATAATCTATGAAATGTTCCAAATACTAGAAGGAATTCTGCTCACATTAGAATTTGTTCTCTTTCTGCCATTTTTTTTGTTTTAAAAAAGAATGTTTCTTTCAGACCTTAATCCAAGTTGCCAGCCGCCCTTTCACTACTTCCTCCCTCCATTTTATCTTACTAGTATACCAGCATGAAGTATCCAGTAATCACCTGCTCACCTCTCATGGCTGAATGACATGTGGACAGGTGTGGGCACCACCACTTGGAAGCTCTCAGTTTCTCTCTCGCGTCCCTGGAGACATACTAGCTGTAACTCTGCTAATCCAATGCATGTCACCTCTGGCCAGTTTCTTCCTTGAAGTGTCCATTATTGAAAAGAGAGAATAAAAACATAGGTCTTACTCAGTTTGCATTATTGAGACTAAAGCTAAACTTCCCACTGCTTTTTTATATTTTACTCCTCTGAAAAATACTTCCTACAAGACTTTTTTCCCATTCAGCTTCAAGTTATCAATTTATGAATAATACTTCTGCAAAGTGACTGACAGTCATTAAAAACCAGATCTTCAACTCAGTTCATTCCAAATGCCTGGCACTGGACTGCTGGGCCACCTTCAGCAAGACACTTCCCCTTTCTATACCTCAATTTCCCTCCTTCCTTTCATTTTTATTTATTTACATGGTAAGTTCTTTAGGGCACAGGCTGTCTCCAATAATGTACCCAAAAAAACACCTAGCACAAACTGATGTCAATCATAGTTGAGGGCTACAGTTACCACTGTAATGCAAATAAACTTTCCACCCCAGGGCACTTAGCACTAGCTATCTCCATGTGCCCCACTGGTAGTTGATCAGCATAACACTGGGTCAGGAATCTCTTAGGAGGGGCAGATCGAAATAACATTTAGTTTGAGGTGGGTTAGCACTTCCAACCTGGCCACCACTGCTTCTCTATGCTACTGATGCATGAGTGAGCTGACCACAGCCAAACGCCCCCACTGCTGAATTGCCTTGTTACTGAAATGCCACCAATCTCTCTGTAACTGTAAAAAAAGATACTGGGCTAGATGTTTTGTGGTCTGGCCCAGTATGGCATCTCTTAAGACTTGGCTAACCTCATATTGTCCTTTGTTAAGCCAGAGGAGGCCAACCTGCATCAGCACAGGCGTAACAAGTGGCATGGACTTCACAGGCTGAATGAAATTGCTTGGCGGCCTGGATCTGGCCCATGGACCATAGGTTGTTGACCCCTGGTGTAACCAATTAGTCCAGTGCTTAATTTTGGAGGGGATACCCAGGGCATGGGATCTACAATCTTAGTATGTAGATTTTAAGAGTCACAATGCCTACTGTGTCAGTTTATTGCTCGCATTTCTCATCCCATACTGACAAAAGTTCACTGATTTACCTTCTAAGAGGTCCAAGTAAACCAAGAAGGCAGCATAGACTTGAGTGCTGTCTGCTACATCCATCGACATCATCTCTGTAAACTGAAACCCGACATGCAACAGTGAACTAGAAGCTCTATATAGCTAAAATAAAAGTTTTCCATAAAACCCCCAAATACATAAACTCTTCCAAAAGAGCATGAGAAAGCATGGACCCTGTTTAAAGTACTACTAAAATTCAGATAGAGGGTAAGTGCCAATGAAAATTGGCCACTTATAATAATATGTTTTTAAAGTTACACTTCTGGTGCACTCACAAAAAGGAATAAAAGAATCTTGACTGTTCATGGAACAGAGCTGTGTTTGTGGAGAAAAGTAAAACTCTCAGAACCTGTTTCTTCTGTGTTATGTCAACATAAGATGGCCAGTTTATACAACTCAGTGTTTCTGTATGTTAAAAAATTAAAATTAATTAAAAAAGCTGAAAGTCCCAGTGATTTAGAATTGCAAGATTTACAGTTGCAAGCCCTCATAATGCACACAATAATATTCTTTAATAGCTCTGATCACAGAATGAAAACAATGCACAAGATGCACTTAAAGATTTTGGAAAACTTAAGACGTTAAAAATCACATCATTCCATTGAGTATCCCTCCTCAGGAAAAGGCATAACTTTGACAACACCAAGAATTAGTTATCAGAAATGTGTTACTTCTCTAGATCAAATGTTTTAGAGCCATCTAAGACATAGTTAATATCCTAAGGCAGTGGTTCCCAATCTGTGGTACATACCACCAGTGGTACGCAGACAACCTGTCAGTGGTGCATGGCAGCAGCAGGCCAGTGCTGCACATTGCAGTGAGGGGCGCAACCTCTGCCTGGCTGTCTGCATCGCTAGCAATCCCCATGTGCACATGCAGCTCTTGCATTCATCGGGCATGGGAGGGAAGCCCCGCGTGCTGAGGCCACCTGCTTTCCCAGCCAGGGCTGCAGGGCACAGGAGGGAAGCTCGAGGCACCTTCACCTGGGAAGTGGGGAAGGCAGCCAGCTCCAACGTGCGGTGCTTCCCTCCTGTACCTGGCAAGTGTGGGAAACACTGGCAATACAGACTGCCCGACAGAGGATGCGCCCCTTGCCATGATGTGCAGCGCTGGCTGAAGTCATGCCCTACTGAGTATCCCCATGTGCTGCTGCACCATGGGGGGAATGCGGGGGTCCCCACACCCCTCCACACACACCCAAACCCCGCCCCCAGAACCCGCCACATATACACAACCTCCCAACATAGCCTATGTTCCCCCTACACATCCTCACAAACCCCCAACACACCCTACCATATACACACCCCACACCCCACCTGGCGGTACTTAAGATTGTATCATTTTAAATTGCTGGCACGCAATCTGTCAGAGCTTTGGAACCACTGTCCTAAGGAATTTACAAATAGAAGGTCTTTAGGATCAGAATGATGCTTTAAAAAAATGCCTGCGAAGCAACATGCAAATAAATAATATCAAAATAATAATGAAAATTAATTATAAAAACAGGAGGAGGAATGAGGGAGTGGAAAGGAAAGGCACTCTGTACCACTGTGTCTGGCTTGGTTCTATTTAAGTGCTCATCACATAAACTATAGATTGAAATATATTACTGTAATTGACCTATCCTCTCTCCTCTCCCAGGGAAATTCAATCATTGGTTTTCTTTTATTTAGCTGAGTTGCACTGTAGAGAGGTAGAGACCGAGAGACTGGTGGGGTAAACCTACTGCAAAGCAGCCAGCTTGGATTTGTCAGAAGTCAAAAAAAAAAAACCCCCCAAAAAACAACAAAAACCCAACAACAAAAAACGTTTCTTCAAGAAATCAAGCAAAAGTCATCATGAAATAGGAGGCACCGGTAGGGGAAAACCGCCCCCAGCCAGCTTTGGTTTTAATAAACAGGCTTTTAGCCACCTGAGATGCATGGAACAGGCAAACTCAAGGTAAAATTCACTGTCAAGATTCTGAATAAGCTGCTGAAGCGGCTTGTGGGTTGCTGTTACTAGGCACGCCAATCACATGAGCTTTAATAGGCAGTAGCTTATTTTACTGTGCATTAAAGCATCACATAAAAAAAGTGCTATTTCACTAATGCACAGTGAAATAGGCTACTGTGCATTAAGCATCAACTAAAAATTACACAGGATCATTACTGTGCATCAAGGAAACCTAATGTGCATTTGTTTAGTCCTCAATGGCATTTGTAGATGAGCCGGGGGGGGCGGCCATGGGGGCTAATTAGCGCAGTTCTTGGAGCTGAGCTAATTCAAAGCGCCAGAGCATCACATGGATCAGCGTCCTCACACTGAAAAAAGGCAGCAGAGCACTTTGAACTAGAGCTTGTTGAATGAGCTTTAGTTTCAAGCATCCCACAGCCATTTTTCGGCGTGGGGACGCTGATACACGTAACGCTGGAGTCTGTTGAAGCATGGTGATTACCAGGACTAGCCTGTCCTATCCTGTGAAACCTGCATCTACAGGGGGGCCCCGCAGCCAAGGGCCCCCTGCAGCCGTGAACTCTGGCGCCACCCCCTCCTGCCCCGGCTTCTCCGCATCAGGGGGCCCCAAAACTATAATTTGCAGGGGGGCCCAAAAACTGTGGGCTGGCCCTGGTGATTACCACGCTCCAGCAGACTGCTCCAACACCTAAAATTACAGGGCGTGGGAGCAGCCTCCCTGTATGTGTATAGGAGTCCTCGGATTGGAGGCATTGCATGTGATGCTCAGTAGGAAAAGCACCTTAAAGTGCACCTGCACAGTACAAAATAAAGCTAAGCAAAAAAACACCCCCAAAATAAAAACCAACCCCCAAACCACCCCTCAAATCCCAGTTTGGGTACAGATGGGTGAGAAACAAAACACTGTTTGTTACTTCTCTCTTTAATAGGCAAATAAAACAACATAAAATAAACCCAAAGCAAACTTGACTGCAAGACGCCCAGTGCCCTCTTGGGCAGGGGGCGGGCAAAGCAGCCACAGGGCGGCAGGACGAAGGCGCGGGGAGCGCTCAGGGCCGCATCCAGCTGTGCGGCAGCTGCAAGGGCAAGGCCCCGCGCCCCCGTCCCCGGCCGCCAGAAGGCCCCGCCTACCTTGGGGTGAGTCACCATCCAGTTGCCACGGGCGCCCCACTCTTGCCCCGCCGCCGAGGCCCGGCTGCCGCCGCTGCCCTCCTCCTCTCCGTCCATGTCCTCCCACGTGCGCTCCGGGCCCGGTCCGTCACTAAAACGCTCCCCTTGGGAGCAAGCGGCCGCGCGCTGTGGTTCCGCCCTCCCTCTGTAGCCCCCTCAGCTGCGGCAAGCCGCTTGTCTCTCGCCTTCTCCCTCGCTGGTGGTCTGGGACTGCTCGGTACAAAGGCTCCAACTCGGTGTTTCCCACGTGCAGCGCCGCGCACCGAGAGCTACCGGGTCTCCTCGCTGCTCCCAGGAAGTCCCACGGCCCCTGCTGCAGCTGGGAAGGGTGACCTAAGGAGGGAGGGAAGTGGGGACTAGAGGAGATCCTGGCTGCACAGGGCAAGGTAGAGGGATTGAGGTTGAAGATGAAGCAAGAGAGGTTTAGGTTACATAATAGAAAGAACTTGCTCAGCAGGAGGGTAGTAAAGCACTGGAGCAGGTTACCCAGAGAGGTGGAGGTGGATCTCCATCCTTGGACATCGTTAAGGCCCAGCAGGACCAAGCCTTGGGTGGGACGATCTAGTTGGGGCTGGTCCTGCTTTGAGCAGGGCCTTGGACTAGATGACCTCCTGAGGTGCCTTTGGACCCTCACTTTCTATGATATTATGAATAAGAAGGAAAGGAAGGACCAGTAGTTCAGTGAAGCAGAGTTTTAATTATGGGGAGGGGGGAATAAACAGAGCAAAGAGTGATATGGTCAAAAAAATAAGGCCAGTCAGAAATATGTTACTTCTCTAGATCAACCGTTCACTGATCTGGGCGGCAGAAGGGGGCGGGGAGATGATGTTGGCAAGAATAACAAGAATAAGCCCTGAAAAGTAGCATGACAAAACTCAGTCCTAGTGAAAACACCACTGGGAAAGAGGCTAAGCCAGCTAGAGAGAAAGTCCAAAGGCTACTTTGCACTTTCACATGAAGTTTGTATTGGCTGTTTAGTATCCTTAGCCTTTTACTGCAGTTATACAGAGCCACAATGAGTGTTTGGGGGAGTGAGAACCTATAAATAAAGGATCCCTGCTTCCCACTACAAAATAGTTTGCACAATCTGGTGTGCAGACTTAGCAGAAGTCACCTTCTCTGCCTATCTTGGCATCTCTTTAGTTGAATTTCAAACAGTTATAAAGTCAGCTCCCTCCCTGTTATGGATTGCTAAGTGCTTGTATCTGCTGGTATTTAAAAACAAATATAGGCTTTGTAGATTTAGGGAGTAATAGGGAATATATTGCAACAACATTAGATGAAACAATGCAGGGTCGCCAGCTGGGGCATTGTGCTCAGTTTTAGTCAGCCTTTCTCATGAAAAGTTTGGCAGAGACTGAAAAGAGCAGGAGGCAGGCAACTAAAGTGCTTAGAGGATAGACATGGACTGGAATTACTTAGTTTTGCAAAGAGCAAATTAAGGGGAAACTAGTGGAGCTGTTCAAGCTTAGTGAGGGCACAGTGAAAAGTTAACAGGGCCATCTTTTACCTTGCCCAGTATTTGGCAGCAACCGGTTTTGTAAATTAAATAGATTATAAACAAGTCTTTATTTAATTGGGCAGATAACCAATGTGGATTTCACTGGTGCAGAAGGTCACTGAGGGACCAATCCTACACTTGTTCAGGCAATTCTGATGAATTTGGTCTAAGAGCATAGCTTTGATATTACACATGCACCAAACTCCTTTGTGACCATAAAAGTGATTAAAGCTCTTCTTTTGGCAGAAAAGAGATAACTGATTTCAAAGCACTTTCTGAGCTATGAGGCCTGTAGGAAAATGCTGGTAACTGTGGCTTTTTCTGCTGAAGAGTAGAAGAACAAGTGGCTGTCTCTCCAGCCCCCTCTGCAGAACCTGGTCAAACTAATGTGCTGGTTCTTTCAGTAAAGCACTCCCCACAACCCCCGCAACATCTGATAGCACCCCACAAGCAACACGAGTAAAAGAATTCGCTGAACTAACAGGGACGATGCCTAACCTGCCAGAAACAGTACCTGCAGCCAAACAGACTTCACATTTTAGAAAGGATGTGGAGAAATTAGAGAGGGTCCAGAAACAGGCATGAAAAACAGTAAAGGGCTTGGAAGGCAAGACATATAAGGAGGGGTTGAAAGATAGGCTTGCTCAGTTTGCATAAAAGACACTTAAGAGGGGACATGATAGTTGTCTTCAAATATCTGAAGGGCTACAATGAAGAAGAGAGAAAACGCCATTAATGTCTTGCTGCAGAGAGCAGGATACAAGCCAATGGCTTGTAGCTGCAGCAGTGTAGGATTATATTGGATGTCAGGACAAATTTCCTCACTATTAGAGCAGTGAGACAGTGGAAGGGGCTGCCTAAGGAAACTGTGGAATCTCCATCATTGAAGGTGTTCAAGAAGTTGGATAAGCATCGATCAGAGACGATCCAGAAGTACCTATGCCTATACTATGTTATGGGTATTTTTCATGCTTCTTGGGATGCTGGTTGCCACACAGGGCTGGGAAGAAATTTCTTCCTTCCTGTTACTACAAGTGTTGGGGGTCGGAGCCAGGAGGGGGTTGCCTTCCTCAGAAGCATTGGGTGTTGGCTGCAGCCATGGCTGGGGATTTTGACTGGAGTGTGCCAATGCTGCTGGGACTAAACCTAGAGGTTCCTGGCTAGAGGGTCTTGCCTATCCACTCAGGAGTAGGCCAAATGCTACATTTACTTTCAGGAAGGAATTTTACCCCATGGTCAAATTGGTATGGATTGTGGGGGGTTTGCTTTCCTCTGTAACAGGGGATGTGGCCGGGGCAGATCCAGGGGAGGTGCGTTTGCAGCCCCCCTTTGATTCCTGGGCCACCCAAAAGATAACCTCCCGGCAGTGGCAGGGCATTTCTGTTTAGGCAGCAGTGATATAGTCAGTTGACTTCATGGCTCATCATAATTTGCTTGATTCTTTCTAAACTCTTCATTCCACATGTGTGAATGACCTTTTTTCCTTTTAAATGGTCTTTAATGGTTCCACTACTTCAGCTTGCCTTCCTTCTTCAGTACTGCTCTCTGTTCACTGCTCCTAGTCAGGTTGCATCCACTTCCTAGCCCCCATGACAGTTTTTACTCTAGCTAAAAAGATGAATTCCGGTGTGGAAATATGAACTCAGGTGAACATTAGCTGTGGGGTGGAAATCACTTTCAGCATTGGACGCATTGTTCAGATGTTCAAGAAGGCTAGATTTTGTTTTATGAATCTAAAAAAAAGACACCTTCTTTTTTTAGATTCATAAAAAAACTGAAGACTGAAACGAACTTTGGATTAGTTTTGCCTAGCATTTGGTATTTTTATAAATAATATAGGATATAGCAAATTAATGTACATTCCAATATATTCTTTTTTTGCTTCCATCTTAAATGGAATGCTATAGCTCTAGGCCTCTACTTATTAGTGAAGTTCTAGTTTCTTTTTATCAGGAGAACAATGTTATGTTATATGCGATGATGAGGCACCACTCCATCTGCACCTCCTTTTGCAAAATCCTAGATCTGTCTAAGGGTGTGGCCCTCTTTAGTTTTCTCAAACAGTAGCGTAATTAAGGATGGGTGAGAGTGGCATCTACCCAGGGTGCCAAGTTATGAGTGGGTGCTGGATTCACTCCTTCAACCCCCACAGAGCCCACAACCCAGCAGGACACTTATGCTGAACTCCAAAACAGTCAGGACAGGAAAAATAGCAGCAGCTCAGCTGGGGCAGCATGGGTGAGACTGCTTCCCGTCAGCCCCCACTCTCAGAACCTATGTACCCCGCACCTGCTCTTGAAACATGTGACCTCCTGCCCCATCACCCCACTATCAAAACCTGTGTCCTCCTTGCTCTCCCATAGGGTTTTCTCCAGGCACCAGCTCTGCTTGTCACAGCACTTCCCTGAAGAATATTTAACAGTTATTTACTGCTAATACATAATAAAGCAAGACAGTAACATGCATCATAGCATTAGCTGCTGACATAATGAAAGTCTACATTTTTGGATGCTTGACCCATGCTATGTAACCGGCATTAAAGACATCAAATTTAGTTTCTTACCAGCATTTCCGTGTCACACCTTTTCAATACATTGCTAAACACATTTTATGGTTTTGGGATTAAACTTATTTTCTACAAAGGATAGAAGGACTATTCCTCCTTTGCACCAGTCAAATGAGTTGTGCAGTGTTGTAGAATGTAAGAGAGAAGAGGAGGAAGAGTTTCAGTTCCTGGTTGCTGCTAGAGGCGTGGTATTTGACTTGATAATCTGATTCAGAATGGTAACTCCTGTTTTTAAATGGCATTGACTGCTTTTAACAAAAGAAAAAAGCAAGTAATGTGAAAAGTATTTATGCCACGTTTGATTTCCATTAACACCAATGAGATTTCTGTAATTAAAACTGTTCTCAGTGTCTTGAACATACATTAGATGAGGAATAGGCAACACCCAGGACACGTGCTAAAGTGTGGCATGTGAAGGCATTTTTCTTGATGCATGCCTCGGGGCACACAGTGGGAAGGGCCAGGGTTGCACTGCCACCACAAGGATTGGGCCCCTCATGATTCCCCCACCGACCTCCCCTGGCACGCCAACATCTTACAAGTCTAGGTTACAGGTGTTTTTGGCACTGCCCAAAAATGTTGCCAAACCCTACCTTAGATGGTCTCTTTCCAGTTAGCTCTATTGTAGGAGGGGATGTGCAGCCAAAAGCAAGGATTATGGCCTTCTCTTCTGTGCTTCCAGGAAAAAATAATCTTCTGGCCTTGAGCAACAGAAGATTGCTATTGCTTACATTGAGCATTAGCTCAGTTGTGTTGAATCTGCGTTATGGTACAACATCAAGGTCTTACCCACTTCCCTAAGCTGGATAGAGGAGCAGGTGTACAACTTCTGCTGTTCCCCTTTACCTGCAGCATAGATGTTGGGAGGCTGCACAGACGCAGATGTGTAAGTAGGAAGCTTGGCATCCTGGGCAGAACTGCTGTGGAGTGTCTGGGGCAGAGGGGGAAGAGGTGCTGAACACTGGAGAGGGGCAGGGCAGAGGTGT
>NW_017728993.1:56012517-56017220 GCF_001723915.1 Gavialis gangeticus
ACGGTTAGGGCGGCTAGGAGCTGGAACCAACTTCCAAGGGAAGTGGTGCTGGCCCCTACCCTGGGGGTCTTTAAGAAGAGGCTGGATGCCTACCTGGCTGGACTCGTTTGAGTCCCGTTTCTCTTTTTGGGGTTTTTTGTTGTTCTCCCGCCCTGGCGGGGGGTCGGGCTAGAAGATCTACTAGGTCCCTTCCGACCCTTAATCTATGAATCTATGAATCTATGAATCTATGAAGTTCTGCAGGATACTTGTGACACCCCCTCTAAATTAGTGTCCCTCTAAATCAGTGATTCTTAACCAGATCCTTTCAAGGGTGCCCTGGGGTGCCACACAATGTTAACACTGCTAGGTGTGCAAATGTGATTCATATGATAAACCCAGGGTTTCAAATAGGAACTTGTAGCATTAAAAACATGCTGCCCTGTGGTGGTCTTTCTGAGTCCTTTGCAACAAAAGAATTGCTCTAATTTTTCTGTAGTCAAAAAATGAAAACTAAGAACCAGAATTTTCCAAGTGGTGCCATGGGTCTATCTATGGTGCCTCAGATCTAAAAAAGGTTGAGAATCACTGCATAAATCATCCAGCCCTAGTTATGCTACCATAGTGGGGATTCCTGCTCCCTTTTCTGCCTCCATGAGCCAGACATAGGCCCATATTTGCTGTCTAAAGTTCAGTGAATCAATTAATGTGTACTTTGAGATGTCCATGTCAAAATTGGCCTGATCCTCATAATGCTTCTGTATAGGAGTAGTCCTAGTGACCTTAGTGCACAGTTTTCCAGGAATGGGCCCATTATTTTTTTATACCCTACAGAGCTACTCCTATTCACTTAATGAATCCAAACATATAAGCAACATGTGGCAAACTAACCATAAAAGAAAAGTCTCATTAATGTATTTCTTAGGAGCACAATTTAAAAAGTGTTATGAACTGCATCTCTGGTAAAGGAATTCCACATTAATAGTTGAGGGAAATGCCTACAAATTCTGGGCATCTCCAACAGTGTTTACTGAAGTTTGTTGTTCATTATTCCTCTGTCTAAAAATATCATTCATTCGACCATGAAACTGAAACCATATATTGCCTGACTAAGATGACAGATCTTGCTCCATAAATAATGAACAATATATGCCTTTGGCCTATAAGATGCAAAGCAGTCTAGAAGTAGCCAATAAATGGATAATATGTCATTGAAACATTGGTGGATGGCTCATGGATCAATCTTGCAAAGGCATATATTTAAGTGTGTACTGTGATGATGTGGAACCACATGGAGTATTCACTTACAACTAGAGGTTAACTGTAGAGTAAGGATTTATCTTGAGAAGGGTTTTAGCACTGCCACTGACTTCTAGAGAAACTGAGAGTACTGTATAATGCCCCATTTTGAGATTATGATCTCAACATTTTAATGTAGGGCAGTGATTCTCAACCAGAGTACCATAGCACCCTGGGATGCATTGAGATCCCTTCAAGACTGCTGTGGGATGTCACATGATGTTATCACTGTTAGGTGTACAAGCATGATTCAAAAGCTAAACCCAGAGATGTCACATAGGAATCCATAGAGTAAAAAATGTTTTGACTGGTTGTGGCCTTTCTTAGTTCTTTGCTATAGAAGAATTGCTCTATTATAGTAAAGAAAGTAAGTGAAAAATAAAAGTAGGCATTTTCCAAGAGGCACCTTGTATCTAGAAAATGCTGGGAACCACTGATATATAGAGCTTTTTGTGGCAAAAGGCTAGTTTGTTATGCTGATGGCATACTTACATTCACAGGAACATTACTAATGGGGTGAGGAGAGAGTTCATGAAGTGCAGTTGAATATAGCTATATTCAGGGATGGGTTGGGGTGGGGGGCGGTGAAGTGGTGTAGTTGCATCCTCCCACCCCTTTGATTTCTGCTCCACACAGACTTTAACACCTGAGGCTGCCTTGGAGGGGCAGCTATCCAGGTTGTAGCTGTATTGGTCTAGAGTGGGGGTTTTCAACCTTTTTTGGTTGGTGTACCCCCAGCAGCCAGTCCAGGAGGAGGGAGCCCCCCAGCGGCAGATCAACAAGCGGGGGGGGCATCCCCCTGCAGCAAATCTGAAGTGCCAACAGCAGACCCAGAAGCACCACCAGCAAAACCGGAAGTACCCCCCGCTTCTCTGCCACGTACCCCCTGGGGGCTTCCCAAGTACCCCCAGGGGTACATGTGCCCCCAGCTGACAACTCCTAGTCTAGAGGCAAAAGGAATCAGAACTTGTGATAGAGGTGATATTTTTTATTACATCAACTAGATGTTTGGAAAAAAACCCAAGGCAGCCACATTTGTGTTCATATAGTGCTGAGAGAGAGAGCTGACTGATTTCATGACTATCATCTACCTGATTCCTGCTAATGTCTCTCCATTCCACGGGTGTTAATGACCCCCTCTCCTTTTTGAGAATCTTGATGTTTCACTATTCAAACAATCCTTTCTTTTACAATCCTCTGACCCTCCTTTGGGTTATGACTCGGGGTTGGGAACCCCCAGTTTAAATGCTCAAGGTGGCTAGATTCTGTTTTATGACTCTGAATAAGAGCATTTAACTAGAATGAGAGCAGGGCTAAGGACACAATATTGGAAGTCTTTACATACTCATGGAACTATGACATGATTGGAATAACAGAGACTTGGTGGGAGCTCGCGTGACTAGAGCATGCAATTGTCATGGATGGGTGGAAAGAAATCCAGGAGAGTTGGTTGTACTTTAAAGAAATCTTACTAAGGGCACAGGAACAAACCATCCTGATGTGAAGGAAGACTAGCAAGTATGGCAGAAGATTATCTTGGCTTAGCAGGGAACACTTCAATGAGCTAAAACATAAAAAGGAAGCTTACCATAAGTGGAAACTTTGATAAACGACTAGAGAGGAGTATAGAAGTATTGCTAGGGCAAGCAGGGATGAAATCAGGGAGGCCAAAGCACAACTGGAGTTGCAGCTACCAAGGGATGTGAAAGATAATAAGAAAGGTTTCTACAAGTATGTCAGGAACAAAAGGAAAGTCAGGGAACGTGTAGGTCCTTTACTAAATGGGGGAGGCAACCTAGTGACAGATGCTGCAGAAAAGGCAGAAGTGCTCAACACCTTTTTCACCTGTTTTCACAGGCAAGGTCATCTCCCAGACTACTGCACCCAGCAGCACAGTTTGAGCAGGAGGTGAACAGCCAACAATGGCAAAAGAACAGGTTATGGACTATTTGGAAAAGCTGGATGTGTACTAAACTATGAAGCCACATGTGATGCACACAAGGGTGCTGATGGAGTTCACTGATGTGATGTGATGTGATGTGATTGCAGAGCCACTGGTTATTACCTCTGAAAACTCATGGTGGTCTGGAAAGATTCTGGATGACTGGAAAAGGGCAAATATAGTGTCCATGTTAAGAAACAGAAGGGGATAGGATCCAGGGAACTACAGATCCATAAGCCTCACCTCAGAGCCTGGAAAAATGGAGCAGGTTCTCAAGGAATCCATTTCTAAGTACTTGAAGAAGAAGGTGATTAGGAACAGTCAGGATGGACTTATCAAGGGCAAGTCATGCCTGACCAACCTGATTGCCTTCTTTGATGAGATGACTGGCTTTGTGGATGTGGGAAGATCAGTAGATGTGGTATGCCTTGACTTCAGCAAGACTTTTGATACAGTTTTCCATAACAGTCTTGCAAGCCAAGTCGGATCAACAGACTGTAAGGTGGATAGAAAACTGGTTGGATCATCAGGCTCAGAGGGTAGTAGTTAATGCCTCAATGTCTAGTTGGCAGCTGGTATCAAGTAGAATGTCCAAGGGTTTGGTCCCAGGACCTGCTTTATTCAGTATCTTCATTAACGATATGGAAGATGGGATGAAGTGCTGTTACCTCTCAGCTCCATGTTCTTGGGGAACCCTGACACAAGACACAGACTGTCTGACTCATAAAGAATCCCCCCCCCACCTACACAGAAACTGATTAAGATGCAGTGAGAGACGCACCTTAAACCCTCCAGATAAGGGTGACAAGAGTGGAACAACTGCCCTAGGTCTCATTTGCATCCGAGATGGAACCAGATGACCATTCATTTATGTGAGAGATGGAGAACAGAAAGCCTGAAGCAGAGACTGCAGTGAATTCTGGGATCAGAGAAGCAGGGCAGCACTGCATGATGGGGAATCTGTGCTCCAAATGCTAGTCAACCCACACACCCAGCTCAGCATTTATCAGACCAGCTCTAATCTGGATTTACAAAGGACTCCCCCCCAACTTCTAAGTAGAAGTAAGTTTAATAGGCATCTCGGGCCATACATTCCCCGGTCCCACTACGGGAGGCCTATTTAAACTTAATTGGCTAAAACTCGGTTGCTGGGTTAGGGAATGCTGAGGTAAGACACCGAGTCAGGGGGGACGGGCAATGTTTGAACAATGGTAAAGCGTTCATCACAGCGTCCAGCCCATTGGGAGCCCTGACCACAACTGTTGTCGTACTTTTCCCGGGACGACTGGTGGAAGTCCTCCCCTCCCAAAGGTTATGAACACTCCAATAATTGCCTTAAGTCTGTTAAAAGACTGTAGTAAGATCTGGAAAAGACATGCTAAGCTGAGGCCTGTTCACAAGTAAAAATCCAAAACCCTGATGCTGCAAGCTATCTATTGTTTCTGAAGAAACCAGGAGATATCCCATCAGTATATCTGCTGTC
>NW_017728993.1:56022220-56024501 GCF_001723915.1 Gavialis gangeticus
AGCTTGTACAGGCTGATTGACCCAGTTTGGCTCAGACGTGCCCTTGTGAACTGAATGCTGGCCCATGAGGGTGTCATCTGGACACCCAGCCAGATTCAGAGGTATTCTGTTTAACTGTGTGCTTGTGTCTAACTGTAGTTATTGTTGCTCTGATGAACTGATTCTTGGCATATGAGGGTGTCAGCCTGTCCATGCTGATCAACCCGGCCAGGTCAGGCGTGTCACGTTAATCTGTGTGTGTTTGTGTGTATAACTGATTTGGTGACTGGAGGAACCCAGCCCCACTAAAACTGAGTCCTGCAAGATAGCGCCATTAGGGTGAGGGCTTGCAGAAGGGAGAGATACAGCTCTGTATAGAAATGCAAGTAGCACAAGCAGCACATTGATAGAATTACCAAGACCCTAGAAACGTATCCCAAAGTAATGAGCAAATCTGGTAACAGTGCATCCTCAGCAAGTTTGTGGATGACACTTAGCTGGGCGGAGTAGTAGATACACTGGAGAATAGGGCTAGGATTCAGAGAGACCTGGAGAAATTGGAGGATTTGACCAAAACAAATCTTGAAGTTCAGTAAGCAGAAGTGCTAAGTCCTGCACTTAGGGCAGAACAATCGCACGCACTGGAACAGGCTGAGGACCAACTGGCTAGGCAGAAGCTCTTCAGAAAAGGACCTAGGGGCTATAGTGGACAATAAACTGAATATGAGCCAACAGAGTGCTGTTGTTGCCAAGAAGGTTAACAGCACGCTGGGCTGCATTGGTAGGAGTGTTGCCAGCAAATTGAGGGAAGTGATTATTCCTCTCTGTTCAGCACTGCTGAAGCCACATCTGGAGTCCTGTTTTGGTTCCCCCACTACAGAAAGGATGTGGACAAATTGGAGGAAGTCCAGCAGAGGACAATGAAAATGGTTAGGAGGCTGGGGGATATGACTTTGGTGGTGCGGCTGAGGGAACTGGGCTTATGGAGGAGAAGATTGAGAGGGGATTTAATAGCAGCCTTTGACTACCTGCAGGGTGGTTCCAAAGAGGATGGAGCTAGACTGCTTTCAGTGGTGGCAGATGACAGAACAAGGAGCAATGGTCTCAAGTTGGAGCAAGGGAAGTTTATGTTAGATATTAGGAAGAACTTTCTCACTAGATGGGTAGTAAAACACTGGAGCAGGATACCCAGAGAGGTGGTGGAATTTCTTTCCTTAGAGGTTTTTAAGACCCAGGTAGATAAAGCCTTGGTAAATAAAGCCTTGGATGAGATGATCTAAGTGGGGATGGTCCAGCTTTGAGCAGGGAGCTGGACTAGATCAGAGGCTCTCAATCTTTTGCACCATAGGTCCCGCCAACCAATGTGTCAAAAAAAACGGGTCCCACCAGGATAAAAACAAAACCCCATTGGTTCAAGCTATCTGTTGATTCATCTATTTGAAGTGAAACAACTTTGATTTTTTCAATCGGGCAATGAGTCCCACCTACATGACCTTCGAGGTTGAGAAACACTGGACTAGATGAACTCCTGAGGTCCCTTCAAATAGTCATTTTCTATGATTCTATGAATATCTCTTTGACTATTTTTTGCCTAGGTTGTGTTTGGGTTTTTTTAGCTTTATACACACTAGCACAGTGGGGCTTACCCGTCTTCCCTCCCAGGCTGGATGGGCAATGCCTGGTCTGAGCACAGGCTTGACGCAGGGCCCAGGGCAGGCCAGGCGGGCACCATCCCTCTGTGCCCTGCATGAACACGGCGTGTCCCTGGAGGCTGGAGGGGCACGGAGACTGCCCGCAGGCGTCAGGGCGGTGACGGTGGGGGCGAGCAGGGAGCACCCACAGGTGTCGGTAGCGGGGAAAGGCGGTGGTGAGCGCCAACTGGCAGTTGGCGACCACCCGCAGACGCTGCCAGTGACGGCCAACTGCGATTGGGGACTGTGCACAGACGGTGTCGGTGGCAAGGGGGGGTGGCTAGCAGTGACTGCCTGCAGCGCTTTTTGCAGGGGGTGCACCGCCAAGTTCAGGGGGTGCGTGTGCCATGTGTTGCCAACAGTGCAGTGGGGTTCAGGCCAGCTCCTCAGAGGAAAGCTGGCCTCTCGAGGCAGGGGACACGGCCGCTCCCAGCCCACCTCTCAAGGGACTGGGGCATGGGCAGGTCTCTCGCCGGGAAGGGGCCGGTCCAGACCCGTGTGGTGCGGCCGAGGCAGCTGGTGCTCCCCGGCTGCTCCGAGGAGCGGGAGCGGAGCGGCTGCTCCAGGGGCGGGAGCCGGAGGGGGGGGTGCCCGCCCAGGCCCCGCCCGCG
>NW_017728993.1:56024512-56026147 GCF_001723915.1 Gavialis gangeticus
GATCCCTGTCTCTTGATAGCAACCCTCTTCTCCAGAACACCCACCCATTGCTGAAGAACCCAAAGCTTTCATATCAACAGCACCATTTCAGTCATGCATTTCCTTCCATGAGTGGTGGTCCCTGCCTGGGCCCTTGTCTTCCACTGGGAGGATTGACGAGAACACTTGTGCTCCAAGCTCTTTGATCCTCTTGCCAAGAGCCTCAGACTCCTCTGATCTGCTCAGTGGAGCGCTCCACTGACAGTAGAGAATTTTCTATTTGCTAATTACACTTAATTTAGCAGTCAGTCAACTTCTAAAGTGTTCTAGCAAGGAGCAATCCCTGGGATTGCAGTTGTAGCTACTCTTGGTTTAATGAAAGGAAGGAGGATACAAAAGCCCTCCCCATAAGCCTTATCCATGTTGAAAAACTGACCAAAGTTTGGCCCTAAAAATTCATAGCGTTGTGGCAGAAGCTTCCAAAAATCCAGGAGATGACCTGCTTCCAATGCCCAGCCATACCAGGGTGCCTGAAAAAAAGAATTCAGTTGGATCCAGGTTGTATTATGCTGAACAATACTTCTGGCCATTCCCTTGTAATAGCTGCTTTTCCTTGCTTTCTCAACCAGTGTCAAGTTAAATCTTTTAATATAGTTTTTGACTGTGTGCAGTTGATGTCTTTATTGGGATGTTCAGCAGTATTAGAACTGTGCCAGTTTCAATATCCTGTTAATCCAGGAGAAGCTGGCTAGAGTTAGAAAATGTGGGTGTAATAGAAGGAATCTTTCTTTAGAGTTATTATGGGTCTTTGCTAAAAGTCAGCTGCAGAGGGGAACCTTTTGTTTGTGACTCTTACTTCTCATTTATCCCGCGTAAGATGTCCTAAAAGCTTTGTTTTGGTGGCTCTCTTTTTTTGCTTGTTTTGCACATTAAGAATATTAGGTCCTGACTCTCTTTCTCGGTGGAGGAACTTGGCAAGAATGTCAGAGAACCTGGCTGGTGACATTGCAAGCGGCTGAAAAATGAGTTGCAGCTCTCATGTCAATCTTACTTGTCTCACTTAAACTGATACAAAGGCATTTAGTGAGGTTGAACTAGAAACAATGGGCTTGATCTTGTTATTTCATTTCTTCTGAGAGGGGGATCATGCCATCTCTCTCTCAGGTCCATTTCACTGAATGTAAATAATTTTTGTTTGCTAATTATTGTCAATTTGAACTTGGCTGATAGAATACAAAGTTGTGTCCAGCAGAACCTCAATTACAATTACAGAATCAGGCATGTGGTATTTTGGTTGTTAATACAGGATTAGTTCTGCTTTCCTTTTTAAATTATTTTTCAGGTGCCTCACTACACCCGCTCATGGTTTATCTAGTTCTCATATGAATAGCGAAACATCCAAGGGGACTGGATATGTCTGTTGAATACACTTACAGTGAAGCAGTAGAAAAATGCCCATAATTTTGTACTCAAAGCCTTCTTGTTTCTGAGTTGTGAACCAGCTCTCATTGTCCTCCATGGAGTTCCCTTGTCTAGGACTCTGAGACTAAACCACTGCATATTGAAGTCAATGAGAGCCAATGGATCAGATGCGATACACCTAAAAGCTTATTCTGTAGTACAGAGACTTATATTTTGTAAAGTGTACTTTTCCAC
>NW_017728993.1:56031147-56033151 GCF_001723915.1 Gavialis gangeticus
GACTCTGAGACTAAACCACTGCATATTGAAGTCAATGAGAGCCAATGGATCAGATGCGATACACCTAAAAGCTTATTCTGTAGTACAGAGACTTATATTTTGTAAAGTGTACTTTTCCACACCCACTTTTTAAGTAATAGAATATACAATAGATGAGAGACATTATTTGAAAGAGGCTTGCCGTGTAAATCCCAAGAGACTGGAGGAAACTTGTTACTGATGGACTGTGGAACAGGAAGCATTAAGAATGGTTTAAGTTTAAAGGGGTAAATTATGTAGTTACATTTTATTAGATGGGAAGGGTTTTCAGTCCTGACATCATGAGAACTACACCATACAGTAGCAGCTCATAGCTGGTGGATGCCAATGGAGTCATGACGATTTGTGGCATGTTCTTCTTTCATTGCAAACATCATTTTCAAATAGGAAGGAATGTATAGGTGGGGAATTCTGTTAGTGAAGCAAGAGCCATTTTAAACTTCCATGCTAAATATTAATCACTGAAAAAAGTTGGAGTTCACACTGTGTTGTGTTTGGGCTTATGCATTTCCCATGCTATTGCTTGATATGTCTTTATATATGGCCAGTGCATTAGATGATTACCTTTTATATATCACACATTTTTCACTCAGCTCAGATGGTGAGGCTAGACTTGTCAGTTTCTCTCTTAGGTTCTAAGAACATATGTCAAACTAATAGAAGAAAATAGTAACAGATGGGTTGACTGTTATTCATATGGCCAGGAACCCAGCATTATTTCAGGACCCTTTTCTCATGTATCTGGATAATAGAGAAAAGTCAGATCTGACCTACATAGGTTCTAAAGGTGTAAAAGCAAGTGTGGCAGTCCCCAAGAACAGCAAAGTTTCCCACTCTTTTCCCCACCATGGCACGGCACATCCCCTCCCCTCCCCTCCGTCACCTGCCTGCTGCCTCTGCTACTTCTACTGACCCAGGGGTGAGGCGCTCTACAGCCTTCCTGCTGTGGTTCAGCCAAAGACACAACAGTGGCTGGCTTGGTCCCTCGGGTGTTCCCCATCACCTTGGGAGCAGTCATGGGGAAAGGGAACCCGCCTGTTACTGCCACTGTTGCTGCTGTCTCTGGCTGAACCTGGCTTCACCTACAACCTAGCTGGAGTAGGGCAGAAGTGGCTCTGGAGCCTCCCCTTCAACCTTTCCTCCCCTGCACGTTGGGCAGACAGGGACAGTGGAGACAGCTGCAGCTGTGTCTGAGGAAGGGAGAAAATGGAGGGGAGGTGACATGTCACTAAGCACAGTATCAACCCCCTTCCCCCCTCCTCCTGCCCCTCCCCCTTACAAAATTCTGGATTCATCCATGATCTTCATTCATAAAAGACACAAAAACAAGAAAAACCAGGGCACTGCCCCGTCAGAGATGCATATGGCCAGCGTATCCCCTTTTGAAATCCTATGGGGGACTCAGGGGTTGGACAGTTCAAAGTATAACCTAAGGGTAATCTACCCACAGACTGGGTTACCAGCGTTACATTCGGGGTCCATATTTAATTCTTTTGGGTTTTATGATAGGGCTGTGGGTGCTCAACCTGGGCGACACCGATCATCGCCTGCTGGAATTCTCCATCCAGCGCAAGGTGGCAAAGACATGCAGTAAGGCAGCAGCCCTAGATTTTAGGAGGGCAAACTTCAACGAGCTAAGGAGGAGAGTTGGAGAAGTGTTGAGGTCCCGGAGGGGAGGGGAGGGGAGCCAGGTGTCCAAGAAGAGTGGTCGCTCCTTAAGGAGACGATCCTCCAAGCCCACAGGAAGGTAATCCCAACGAGGATCAAAGGGAGCAGGAGAGCACACAAGCCTCCATGGCTCACCAAAAGCATCCGGGAATATCTCCTTGCTAAAAAGGAGGCTTACACCCAATGGAAAGAAGGGGTCATCACCAGGGAGGGCTATTCTGCAGTTGCTCGGGGATGTAGGGGGGTAGTTAGGAAGGCCAAGGCAGAGATGGAACTGGGACTAGCTTCCCAGATTAA
>NW_017728993.1:56033730-56043272 GCF_001723915.1 Gavialis gangeticus
AAGAGAAGGCTGAGGGGGGATCTTGTGGCCTGTTATAAACAAGTCGGGGGGGATCAGCAGGCACTGGGGGAGTCCCTGTTCCCCCGAGCACCGCCATGAGTGACCAGGAATAACGGTCACAAGCTGGCAGAGGGTAGGTTTAGGTTGGACATCAGGAGGCGATATTTCACGGTCAGGGTGGCTAGGGTCTGGAACCAACTTCCAAGAGAAGTGGTGCAGGCTTCTACCCTGGGGGTTTTTAAGAGGAGGTTAGATAAATACCTTGCTGGGGTCGTTTGACCCCAGTACTCTTTCCTGCCATGGCAGGGGGTCGGACTAGATGATCTGCTCAGGTCCCTTCTGACCCTAGAAACTATGAAACTATGGAAGGCATGACAAGCAGATTTTGCACAGAAGTATCAAACGGTACTATTTACTTAGATAACATGAAAATATGCTGTTCTAAACAAAGTAATAAACTGTAGCAAGACTATGCCCCAGGGGTGGTACCCTAATGACCATATATGACTCCTGCTGCCACAAGCTCCTTGGGGTACCTTCCCCTTTTCATTGCCTGCTATTTCTTGATGGAATTATTATAATATTAAGGGAGGCTGCCCCAGGGTCCCAGAGCCCTATTTCACTTTAGCCAACTGATATGTCCCATAACCAGCTGACCACAGTATTGCTCCTTGGGCATTCAGTTGTGACCCTCCTGGACCTATCAGTGCCTCAGGGGACCCGTTGCTTTATGAGAGATATTTGTGGCCTCCGCCTTCCTGTTTAGCTATGCCTATGCCTTGCAGACGTTACGCAATGTTGATCTGGAGGGGGTCCTCTGGCCCCACATCCGGCTTTTGGCCTCAGGCCTTGAACCCTTGTTTGGGTCTCAGCCTTCCCTGCCTTGGCTCTACTATTCTGCCTGCACCCTTCAGCCCATGTTTATTGCCCCAGACTTTGGCTTCTGGGCCCTACCCCTGTCTCTCACTCATGAGCTCTGGGCCCCTGGCCCTGCCCGGATGTCTTGTGCTCCAGACCAGCCCTTAGCCCTCTGGGTCTCTGACCCCAGGCTAGGCTGTCTGTCTCAGAGTGTCCCAACAGGCAGCCCTCCATGGCCTTCACACCTTCCCCGTAGCCACAACCTGGGCCTCTGCCATTAAGCTTAAAAGCAACAAAAACATAAGCATGCTGCTTTACCAAGTACAAGTCTCCCTACACTGGTTCTGTGTTCCCCACAGGCATCATACCTCCCTTGGAGTCCTCTCATCCCAGCTCACTTGGGTGTCTGTCTCCTGCAGCCCTTCTCTCCTAGGAGCTCCTCTCCCTGCAGTAGGAAGGGCCAGATTGCCTTCTTGGCCTCAGGAACTGGGCTTATGTGTGCTGAAGCCCCACCCCTTCCTGTCATGTGTCATCCTAGTCACACACAGGGGCTTCCACTTGGGTTTGATAGCCAGCTTGTTCTTCTCTGCTGCAGCATCCAGCTGTTTTCCCCAGCTCAAGTGACAGGGGCCTTGGCCCCTGTTACATAAATCCACTCTGATTTTTTTCTTGCCTCTCTCTGCCACTGAAACATTTTTGGGCTTAACTTGGGGTTGCCTTGGGTCCCCAAGATCCTTCTTCTGCAGCTTCCGACCTGTCTTCTCTGAACCAGATCAGCTTGCTTCCTTTCACTTTGGCTGACTCCGCAGTTAAAGTGTCCCCTGCTACAAAAACATGTTCTTTACAGCTGTTTGAGCTTCCCTGGTGTCATTGTGAGTCTTACCCTACTTATCCTGTTATTTGGTTCTAAAATCCAGGATCAACATGCTGGCGTCTTTGTTCTGCATTTAAGAATTTTCCCCTTCCAAACTCCAGCTCCCTGTAGATAATTTGGAGCCAAGGGGTCCACCTGGGCTTCGGCTAACCCACAGTGCTTCCATCTGAATAGGCAGTTGTGTTCTAACAATCTGTTATCAGTCCTGATCTGGGAGGGTGATGACATAGCCCTTATCAGCGAATGGAGGATTCCCCATACACTGAGGCCTTTTATGATTCAACAATTAGATAACATCAGCCAGAATTTATGGGTGGTTCAAAGACATTTCCTACCTCTTAACTCCAGTGTATATATGTAAAAACACAGTGTGCTCCAGACATTTATTCACCACACATAACACTCTTACTTTTCCAAGACAGAAGTATATAGGTGCAAGACTTCCATGTGAAATGTGTCAGCCATTCCCAGATTAATGAACACACTATCTTTAATAATACTTTGTCTCAGGGAAGACCATTGCATTCCTATCATAATTTGATGTTTGTTCATGTCTGGTCCACTTATGATTCGTCTTATATGTGTATTGTACGCATGCACAATTATTTATATTTAAAACTATGAGGTTAAAAGGGGCTTTTCTCTTTATGCCTGTACCAAGAGCCACTGTAAAATATCTACCACAGAATAACATTTCCAGCCTGGTAGTACCAAGTAACTGTATACTTCTGCTATTTTTACTTGTTTTGTAATTGGCGATGTTGCTAGCATAGCTCATAATTCAGTGTTAAATGTCATTAACAGATTGAAGCTAAATGATGCTTTCACTTAAACTCCATGCAAATCCATTATACCCAATTTCATACGTCTGTATGTACATAATTGAAAACAGAATTTGGCCCATCATATGCTTTTGCATGTAGTAATGGAATATAACATATCCTTAAGCTGCTATCTGAATAGAGCAATTCAGTTGAGTGGTATATAATAATCTAGCATGGCATAACTTTAGGTCTTAGAACTAATGAGCCCTGACAGGACTCTCTAAGTTTCTTTGTGCTGCGGATCTGATTTCAGGACATCAGCATCTTTGGTAAGAACTCTAAATCCTTTATGATTTATCTCAAGGGTGTAGGTTGTAGCCATGTTGGTCTAAGGACATAGGAAGACAAGATTCTTTGGGTGAATCTGATATCTTTTATTAGACCAACTTAAAACTTTAAGTTGGTCTAATAAACAATATCAGATTCACCCAAAGAACCTTGTCTGCCTATGATTTATCTCAGTGTTTATAATGTGTATACAAAGATAAGACTAACACAATTATGAAGAGATAAGCAAGATAGCAACAAAAATAACTTTACAAATAACTGTGATTCCACTGGAAGAATGGGTCAGCTCCATTGACTTCACTTTCTAAGGTGTACCAGCTGCCAATTTAATAGTTTGGGATGTGTGATAATTTATGCGTGCTGTATGTTGGCCTTTTGTTGGAATGTTTATTACATGAATTTTAAGTTAGCTCAATAGTGTTGTCTGGGGAAACAAGTAGAAAGAAGAATGACTGAGCAAATACTTGAGATTTGTTAACCAACAATACTGAGCTTTTCACTTTGATTTTTTTTGCCTTCTCTGCACCTTGCTAACAAAACTGGCTTTAATTATAGGGCCAATGACCAGGAACACATAGGATTCATGGTAGATTTAAAAAGGGGCCCTCTCTTAAAGAGGCTCCTGTGGTTTCAGAAACTAGCTGAGGTTACTTTCATCATTTAAAGAAGACAGACATATACCTGGGCTGTCATTTTAAAATTGTTTTATTTATACTTTGTTTTTGCTGATAAACTAAACAATGCTGTTTGTTTTAAGAAGGCTGGTTGCTGAAAGCTTCTTGTCAGACTCCTGAAGGGGAAAAACTGGTGTCTAAGTTAGGTTGTACATGCTGGATATGAATGGTTGTTACATGGAATACTGTACACCAAGGCCTCTCTGAGGCCTACCCCTGCTACACATTACACATATTACAGAATTAACTGTTTAATCATGCAGGACACTTAGACTGGCCGGAAGTACAAAGTAATTATCACACCATAAAAATGAGTATCCAGCAATAAAGAGAGCCAACTAGCTCCAAATTAGTGCTTGAAAATGGATAACAACTCTAGCTGGTTCTTATCCAAGTTCTTAATTTGAACATGTGGCAGGGCCTTCAAGTGTAAGACAGTTGTGGAGAGAAAAAGGTGCAAATCCAGTGGTGGGAAGGATTGCACTGGAAAGACTGAAAAGAGGTTAGTAGGGCACTTAACCCTGTAATCATGACAGACTGAACAGAAAACCATAAACCCACCAGGGCATATTTAATGTTTCTTTATTTACTGCAGCACTTAGTTATTTATCTGAATAAAACTGGTTGGCTTCATGTGGCCCTGGAGAGATTTTATATAAATAGGTTGCTATTCCCATGTTGCACAAAAGCATTTGGAGCTGTCTATAGTTACCCATCTGTTATGTTTTTCAGTGGCATGGGACTTTCTGCAAGACTCTGATGTGATGCATAGAGAATATTAAGCGGAGCACAGGGTGCTGGGCTGACTTTACTTGGAATTTCCTTCCTCTGGGATGATGTCTCAGATGCAATATTATTTCAACTTCTTTGCATTTAATTTCCTTGGTTTTAGTGGAAGCGTGCTTGCATTGATGTTTTTGCCCTCAACTTCAAGGGGGATTAAGGCTAAACGTGGTCCATACTCATCAAACTTTTAGGCTAAGTAAAGTGAAAAGAGAGGTTGTTTAGAATGTCTGTGTTGTTTCTCCAGCCCACCCTAAAGACGGGCTCTTGTCTTCCAGTTCCTTTCAAGTCTCACATCTTCTGTGAAAGAGCTCTGGTCTAACAGGCACCTGACTTTCACAATGAGTTATAATTAGGGATCCTGGTTTTCTCTGATTTAAAAATTGCAAATTCTCTGATTGATTTAAAAACCCAAAATCTGTGATAAAAATTAAAGGCCCCCCCACAGCCCCTCCCAGTGCTGCTGGTGCCCTGCACTCCCCCGCACAGTCTCAACAGCCGCCCAGACCCACATAGACACTGACACCCACCCCAGCAGGTAAGTGTGTGTGTGGGGAAGGGGTGGGGCAGGACGGGGGAAAGGGAAGGTGCTGGGGGGTAGATCAAGAAGGGGGGGAGTGTGCCCCTGTGCCCACTCCCAGGAGCAGAGCTGGGGGGTGAGGGCAGAGGTGCCACTCTGTGGGCCACGCACATGCCAGCTGGCCTGACAGGAGGTTCGCACGCGGAGGCTGCCTCTGCAACTCTGCCACTGCACCCTGTGCTACCATCCCACGGCCACCTGCATGGCTTTGTGAGCAAGGTGCGGCAGCAGTAGTGCAGTGGCAACCACTGTGTGCAGGCCACATATGTGCCGCTCGGTCAGGGGGTGAAACGGGGGGCTTGCATGCAGCCTCATGCCCCACAACCATCTGCATGGGTCCACAGCGGTGTGGGATGGTGGTGTCTGCATGCAGGGTGGGGAGGCTTTGTGGGCAAGCACTGCTGCTGCGGAGCCATGGATCCTAGAGGTAAATGGGGCTTGGGGGCTGTGGTGCAGGGCTGGGGAAGATGGTTGGGGGCTGGGGGGGGGTGCTGCTGGCTTCAGGCAGCACATCGCAGCTGGGAGCAGGGCCAGGGGGTGAGGGTAGGAATGCCCCTCTGCAGGGGAGTTTTGTGGGCAAGCGATGCGGGGCACAGTGTGATGGTGCCCGTCATGTGTGGGCTGTGCACATGCTGCCTGGCCACCTGCCCAGTGGAGGGGGAGAAGAAGGCTGGCATGTGGCCAGAGCACAGCTCCATGGCCGACACTGCAGCCACAGCGAGGGATGGAGGCATCGGGCAGGGGGGGCGAGGGTTTGGGCTTGCACGTGGTGGCCGCTGCCACTTACCTGGAGGCCCGTGATGGCGGTAACAGCCGCTGCCTACAAAACCTCCCACTGCCACCGTGGAGCCATGCCCAGAGCTGTTCAGCTGTCTGCTGGGCTGCAGTGGCAGCATGGTGGTGGCCAGGCAGCACGCAGCCATCCCCACCACCACCCTGCACTGCTGCTGCCGGCGGCATAGCTCCGAGCACAGCTCTGCAGTGGCAGCAGGAGGTTTTGTAGGCAGCACCAGTCACAGCTGGCATGCGCGGCCCCACAGGTAAGCGGCAGCGGCTTCCCATGCCAGTGGTGATTGCCACTGCCTACAAAACTTCCCGCTGCTGCCACAGAACTGTGCTCAGAGCTGTGCAGCCAGCGGCTGTGGCGCAGCGTGGGGTGGTGGTGGCTGCATGCCACCAAGCCACCACCGCTCTGCTGCTGCCCTTCAGCGGCCAGCTGCACAGCTCCAGGCATGCCTCCACGGTGGCAGCGGGAGGTTTTATAGGCAGCAGCCGTCACTGCCATCATGGGCCTCCAGGTAAGTGGCAGCGGCTGCCAAGTGCAAGCCTAAGTCCCCACCACCCCACCGTGCCCCCATCCCTTGCTGTGGCTGCAGAGTCGGCCATGGAGCTGTGTTCCAGCTCCATGCCAGCCTCCCTCTTCCCCTCCCCTGGGCAGCCAGCCGGGCGGCATGTGTGTGGCATGCACATGGCAGGCACCACCATGTTGCACCCTGTATCACTTGCCTGCAAAGCACCCCCACAGAGGGGCACCCCTGCCATCACCCCCTGGCCCTGCTCCCAGCTGCGATGTGCCGGTAGCAACCCCTGCTCCCTCAGCCCCCAACCATCTTCCCCAGCCCTGCCCCACAGCCCCTTTTACCTCCATGCTCCAGGGGTGAAGGGCAAGTCTGAGCCTGAGCCTAGTCTTGGCTGCCTCAGAGGCTCAGGCCCCGCCCTCCCCTCTCTGGCCAGGGCTGGGGGTTTCCTGCCCTTTTTGCAGTTGGCTCTTGCAGGCTGGCACAGCTCCAGCCGGCAAGAGCTCTTTGCAAAAGTGGAGAATCCGCAGATTTCTCTGCTAAAAGGAGAAATCCATGTTTTCTCTGATTTAAAAACAGGGAATCTGTGGTTTTCTCCGTTTTTCCATGGGAAATGGAAAACCCAGATCCCTGGTTATAATGCTGTATGCAACTTTCCCTTCTGACTTACAGCTCTTTCTGACTGTAAGGCTTTTGTGCCTTGATTACTTCTCCCTTTCCAGTAACAGGGTCTCAGCTGCTGGCTTGCAATTTGTCAGTTGTCAACACTTAGAGTTTGTCTGAAACTTGCTTACATTCCCCCCCCCCCCTTGGGTTTTTACTCAGCCACTGTAATTTCCTTTCATTTTTATGTCTTTGTGATAAGATATTTAGCAGAATTTCAAGATTCATTGGAATCTGGCAGGCTGCATCATGAGCACTTCTGCTATGACCTTGAACTTGCAAGCTCTGGGCTATCAGCTGTGTGTCTTAGTGCCCGTGCTACCCCAGTTCCCCGTTACTTTAACCCATCCTTTGACATAAGCAGAGTCCAGAGTCAACAATCATTTGATGCCACCTTTGAAGTACAAAATGCTCTGGAGAAAGGCAAAGAATTTTGGAGTAAATCTAAAGAGAATGAACTGTGATTAGCCTGATTACTAATATAGATTTGCTTTTGTTATCTGGCTGCACAATGAAATCCCTAAAGACTCGGAAGAGACTACAGTAAGCTACAGAGGGAGCAAGGCCCCACAGCAGTAAAAAATATCCACTGATTTTTTTGGGACCTCGGCTTTGACTGCCCGATTTGAAACACTTTGGGCCTATGATTGGGCACTTGCAATTCTGACATCTGAAAATTAAACCTTCGGTATTTCAAGATAGAGAGATCAATATTGGGGTGCACAAAATTAGTGGATGTTTGTAGCATTTTTCTGCCTGCCATCACACACATGCTTCAGGGTGGAGCTGGAAGTTCATCACCTTGTTTCTAGTTTTATACCTCAACCTCAAAAAACTCCTTCATTTTGTCTGATCATTTTGATTACTGGGAATCATACAGATACATCCTTTACCCTACATGTCCCTTAAAAGTCCTTCCAGTTCAGTAGGAGTAGATGGAGATAACTTGGTGAGTTCTCTCCCTGATAATTTTGAAGGCACATTCTAAGCTAAACACAGGATTACATTAGAAGCAAATTCAGTTCCTTCTTTTCTTGGCCTCCAGGGTCATTAACTAACTATGGTCAGGGTAGGAATTTCAAACTAATTTTTTTAAGTCTTGGCTGATTCGTAGGATACATACAGGTTGCATCCAGTGTACAGTTTACAGTAGCTTTTTGTGTCATTTGAGAATTTGTGCTTCTCAAACACAAGTTACCCCTGCCAAAGATGTAAAAAGAACTAATTAATAATGTGTATTAACCTGTTGCGCAGTAAGGCAACACTGAAGCAACTGTGCGCCTTCATTAATGTGCGCCTTCATTAAAAACCACGCTCTTTAGTTAATGTGCATTGAGCTGGGCTAATAAGCATTTTTCTAGTATCTCACAATAGAGGGCACGTATAGACGAGGTGCAGCGAGGCTGCTCTGATGCATTGTAATTACAGCATGGGAAGCAGACTCCAGCATCATTTGTATCAGCATCCCTGCACTGAACAATGGTGGTGGGAGCACTGTAACTGAAGTTCATTTGATGAGCTTTAGTTAAAGCACCCCTGCTGCTATTTTTTAGTGCGGGGATGTTGATACATGTGATGCTCTCGGGGCCTTAATTAGAGCAACTCCTAGAACCACTCTAATTAAAGCACTCCACCCCCCATCCCCAGAACACGTCTATACATGCCCAGAGGTACTAGATTAAATGCACATTAACTAAAGTGCATTAATGTACATGTAGATGTGCCTACTGAATGGTATATCCTCACTGAGGCACTACAGACAGCCTGTCTGCTTTTCTTTCCTTTTCTGTTACTTGTCCATTTAAGAATACACCAGAGTATCCGAAGATCTCATATTCAAATGGTAGAATCCTCCCCACCCCCACCCACTTCCTCTTTTAGATCCTAAAAAATCACAAGATACTATAAAAGCGCTTCATAAACACTTTTAAAGCTTTGCCATGTTTCTGGAGGTTTGGTAGTACCGTCTCTATTTTACAGGCTAGTAAACTGAAGTGTGGACATACGGGGTATGCCTGCTCCAATATGCTGTAATTACAGTGCATTGGAAAAGACTCAATTAATCAAGTCTGCTGGAGCATGTTAATTAGCACATTCCAGCAGCCTCAGCATCTTGTGTATTCAGCATCTCTGTACTTTGAAGTGGCGGAGAGGGCACTGTTTTGAAGCACAGGATGCTGAATACACAAGATGCTGCAGGAGCTTTAATTAGAATGGCTCTTGGGAGCCGCTCTTAATTAAAGCGCCAGCCCCCCTTTGGAGCACGTGTAAGGACTTCCTGAGTGACTTTACATTTCTGTTCTAGTCATTGCAAAGCTATAAATAGAATTTGAGTCCTAACTGTCACTCACTTGCTCTAACCACTTTCAAGATGGAGGTTCCATCTTTATCTATAGTTCAGCTTCCACTATACAGTCTTGATGTTATGGTGATGGGCATTTTATAAATAAGGAAATAGATTGAGCTTAGTTTCAGGATTGTAATGACCAGTTTCACAAAGCAGGGGCCAGTGTACTTCAACTTGTCATTGATATAACCAAAACATTAGTTATATTGAGAACAAGTGCAAGTGACTCCTGCTTTTTTAAACTGGCAGTCATTAGAAGCCTGAAATGAAATGTTTTATTTTATATCCTGCATAAGAAAGCGTTGGGGGGGGTGTGTGTGTGTGTGTGTGTGTGTGTGTGTGTGTGTGTGTGT